>NC_056732.1:1003868927-1004230700 GCF_019279795.1 Protopterus annectens
GTTGAGAGGTACGTGCAAATCGCTTTGTAGAATTAGGAATATCCAAACCTCTCAATTGTCCCCAGTTTTGGCTCAAAATGTTGCTCTCCCCTAATAATCCCTCCTCAAAATGGCAATTTTGGAAGAAAACGTGGAGGGTTTACAGTTATATATAACTGTAATGATCAGAGTTATAGATTACTTTTATTTCAGGAATGCATGTAGATGCTCTTATTTTGTTAGCTGCTCAAGTTAACAGTGTTAATATTAAAAAGGTGTCCCTTTTTTGACAGGTTCCCAGCTGCATTGTGTGGCAACTTTATATTTTTGCATCACATTTTTGGTCTGTTTTTCATAAAATTGTGGTTTTCCGGCAAATTAGTGGCAAGTCATTAAAGACTGAAGTTAGAAAATAATGGCAGACATTTGTGTTTAAGATTTCATACCCTTCAGAAAATTCGTACTAATGCAAAACCTACTACTGTTCTATTATCTAAGTTAATAAGAGCAATATTTAAAAATTGTCCTTATTTTTGGGCCTCTGTCCCACTTCTAGTTCTATGTATGACTTTGTCGAGATTTCTTGCTCGGAAGTTGAGCGGTATGAGTGTCAGAGCCATCACTGGTGCCAGAGGCATTTCAAATTGTGACATACTTGTTGCACCCCACTCCCCATTGTAGTGGCTCTGGATGTGTCCAAGGAAGGCAAGGAGCAGTTATGCAGTATAAGTGTGCAGAGTACTCCCCCATCCAAGGTAGACCACAAGTACGACCGTGGCTTTTCATCTGTCCTTGATTTTGCAGAATGTTCTGGTTTTCTGTCATATTTTTATACTGTTGATTTATGCTTCTTATTCAGGAAATGCATGCTGTCACAGTGCCCTGTTGCTCTGTTTAAGTAGCAATGATTTAATGACCATCAGGTAAGCTTGTCGGAGATTTTAAGATGCAAGTAAGCTTTAATAAGCATACTGTTAAAGAATTACCAGCATTGAAAGCCTTTTCGTTGTTGCCATGCAGAGAATATTTACATAAATGGATAATGTATAAGCCTTGGGTATTGAAATGCATATGACAGTATCTGTAATAAAGGACAGGATTACAGTATTTTCAGAAGCTCATTACATTTGTTGGAGACTTGCAGTCATCTTTTGTTGGAGACTTGCAGTCATCTTTGCAGGCTTTACCCGTAAACTAAACAGAATGCCAATCTATCATGTGTGGTCCATAACTTGTGCAGGAATCCTTCAAGCAATTTATCTTGAGCTTGTTTCTTGTTTGCTGTTCATGTTTTACTTTGATCATGTCTTCCCCATGAAACAAGTAGATAGTTGTGTCAGGCAGCAGGTCTTTTTTGCATAAGAAACAATTTTACAAGTGGGGGTATCACAGAGATTGCTACTTTCAGCATGTTACTTGGTAATTTTATAAAGCTGAATATAAATATAATTAGAACTGCAGTGCAAGGAGTAGTGGTTTGAGTTGAGTGCTGCTTGTTTTTTTATACTTGATTTTGACTGGCATTCCAGTAATGTAAAAGTAATTTATTTTTCCATGCCTCACAACCTGTTTCCATCTGGATATTAAGTAATTTGTCATGTAGCCAATGCATTGAAATTTTTTTTCTTCTACACTTCATTTTGTCTTGACTGGACTCTCGTAATGACTGTTTGACACCCAGGGAGCGTATTTAATTAAAGTTCCAGTTGTGGTTTTGAGCATAGTTCCAGCCCTTTCTAGTTGGCCACACCCCTTCCCATTGGCCCCACCCATTCAGCTGTCTCCTGCAGCCCTCCTTTAATTTGAAGTCACCAGCCATCACTGCCAATGAGTGGGAATCTCATTAGTAAAACAAATACTTAGCTATAAACATAAATGTAGTGCAACTGAACTCTATATGAACTCTTTAGGCTAGTTAGAAAATAAGCACTCGACTTGTTATTGTATAAGCACAAATCATCTTCCCCATTTCAATGCACATTTAATATTAATATTTTCATTAAGGCCTGGGGGACTGTCTCCATTTAATTTCAATTGCCAAAGCAATTCCTTCACTTCAAGCAAAGTACTGCTGTCCCCAAAAAACTGTGGAACTTCCTCTAAGACAGTGAATTTAAAGCTAACAAAATTCATTCATGTTGTACTGTGCTTAGCTAATGCATTTCTATTATCCATATTTCTAATAGATGCACAGTGTTCTTTTATTCTAGTGGACAATTTACATTTACATATATATCTCAAACCAAAGAATAAAACTAAACTCTTAAAACAAAAGTGAGTACCACAGTGAGCAGAGTCAAAGAAACTAAAGGGAAACGTAAACCACGTTTAATGTGAGCGCTTTCGGTAAGATCAATGTCCCACCTTCATCAGACAACAAAGAGAAACAGTGGTAACTTTTTATATATATCACTAGTAACTCAATTAATTAATTGGCAATAACAATGCGTGAAGCTGCTTGTTCTTAAAGCCATACTACTCGACAAAGGCAGAGTTAGTGCCAAAACAAAAGTAGAACAAAAATAAAAATAACTGTCAAAAACAGCATATATAGATGTTGACAATGCATTAAATATATAACATAATAAATACTTTCTAAATATCTTACATAATTAATTGTGAAAACCTTTAAAACTTATTTTTAAAGAAGGAAATTAAATATTTTAAAAGCCATCAAGACAATACAATAACAAAGAAATGTAACTACCTTATAAGAATAAAAATTAATTTATGTAAACTACGACAATGTTGTCGGAAAACTATTGACATATATATGTCATCTATTTAGGGCTAAACGTTTTAAAATACATTTAATAGAGACCAGTTCGTTTAGACCAGGGAAAGTATATGCTTCTGTTTTAATCTGCCACATAATTTCATCTATTTCAAGAAGCAATTGCCAGGGCCCACCTCTAGGGTCAACGTGTCTTTGCTGCAAAATAGTAAATCTAAAATTATGCTCAGGAAAGGCCATCACATGTCTGGCCAAGGCGTTATTCATGTCCTTCTTATTAATGGCATAAATGTGCTCATAAATCCGCTGTTATTTTCTCTCGGTCTTTCCGATGTAGAAAGCAGAACACTGGGAACAGATGGCTGCATAAATAACTCCTTTACTAAGGCAATTAAACTTCCCATTAATATACAGTGTGTCATTTTTTATTTGAATCTTATTCCCAACCATAATGAATCTACATTGATGGCATGCCCCACATTTTGCCATACCTAACTTACCAACTAATTTTGGCTTGCTCTTTCTTTCTAATAAAGCTTTTAAATTAGTTCCTCTTCTAAAAATGACATTTGGTTTTGTTCCTGATGTTTTTAATAGACTACTGTCCTCTAAAATAAAGGACCAATTCTTATATAAAATTTCTTTAATTCTGACATGATCTGTGGAATAAGTACAAAAAAGCTAACTCTATAATCAGGTGTTACTTTATTTCTAACAACACTAATAGACGATTCAGACTCTTTGACATTTGATTGTAACTTGTTAGCCAACAAAGGCATAAAGTGACCTATGCTCCTCTTATAATATACTTCAAAAGAAATTGAGTATATCATGGCTTCTGGATAGCCTCTGTTGATAAACATGGTCTTGTGAAGAAGAGAAATACTGCTAATAAAGTCTGGAGCTAGGGTTTTTGGTCCTTTCCATATTAAAAACATGTCGTCCTGGTAACGCATGTACCAGGCGACATTTTCATGAAACAATCTATTTTGAAATAATAACATTCTTTCCCAACAGGCCATGATGCAATTAGCAAAGGTGCCCCCACAAGGGGAGCCCATTGCCACTCCAGACCTTTGGAGAAAATAGTGCCCATCAAACATCATGTAATTGTTTTTCAGGACAATTTCAAGTAAAGTTTCAACTAAATAAATTTCTTTTTCATCAATATGTTTAAGGGTCATAAAATCCCTAATCCACTCTAGCCCCAGATTTTGGGGAATAACAGTGTACAGGTCTTTAACATCAATAGTAAGGAAACCGGAGTCTTCCTTAAATTCCAATTTGTCAATATTTTCAAGGAAACTCCATGAATCCTTACATATCTGAAATTCTTGTTCAATCAAAGGTTTTAAAATGCTGTCTACATATCTGGCACAAGCATAGGTGACAGACCCCCTCCCATCAACTATTGGTCTAAAGGGAGGGTCATTAAGTCTCTTATGGATTTTTGGGGAACCAAAGAGAGCTGGTACTCGAGGGGCATCCATGATTAGATACCGATGTATATCCATGTCTATGGTCCCTTCCAAGAAAAGATTGTCAGGTATATTTTTGATCTTTTTATATGCAATATTAATTTTGTTAATGCTGACTGGTATATATGCTTCAGATTGCAAATGTGTTTCCATGCTCAATTTATAATCCATAAAGACCAGTCCACCACCTTTATCGGGTTTCATGACCCTAACCCCACAATCATGAACAAGGTTAAGATAATCCCTTTCAGATTCCGTAATGTTAGACCTTTTCATCTTATGTGAATACCTATTCTTTGAAATGGATCTCAGGTCCATTTCATAAATTTTTTCAAAGATGTTTAAATTGGCATGTAATGGTGGATTGAACACACTTGACACTCTAAGGGTGTTTGTGAGAGAAGGCATAACCCATAAATACATTCAAATTAAGTTTACGTACAAATAGCTTTAAGTCCATAATAGTTTTAACAATGTCCATGTCTCTGTCTGGAACAAAGGACAATCCTTTGGAGAAGAAGTCGATCATTCCCTCAGATATTTCCAAAGAGGTATAATTATAAATCTTAAAATCCCCCTTGGAACTAGTCAGAATATGCGGTACCAAATAGGAATGTCCAGTCATCTTCTCCGTTGATTTTGTTTGTTCGTTACTTGGCCCTGGTTCTTGTTTCCCCTCCGATTGTTGGACCTTCCACCCTGGTTCATCTGAAAACCCTGCTGGTTATTTGAAGTTGTCCGGGTGTTGCTACTAATATTCGATCTTTGATGAGAGGTATTAGTGTTATTGTTACTGTTGTTAAGTCTCTCACTCCTCCGTAGAGACTGAACTTCGTTTTCATCAAAATTCTCTACATATGGGGGAGTGTTAATCTCATTGTGTTCAACCAAATTGTCATTGTTAGATGCAGCAGCATTCGTTGCTACAATATTAGAACTATTAAAGATAGGTAGCGGATGAGGGTAAGCCTTGTTAGTAGCATATTCGTTAACATCCCTTAAAATCTTCTTTTTCTTAGTGGCTAACAGTTTGGCCATGGTAGCATCAATGCTAGAAAAAATTCTAGCGTAGTCATATTTATAATGGAAAAACTCTGTGTCTTTTTTGATGGCATGTTCAAGGATTTCAAGTTCACTTTTAAGAACATTAATTTCACTTTTGTAAAAGTTAATAAGTGTAAGAATAAATTCTGACCCTTGTTTATCAAAAAGGGTTAACAATTCACGGTGAAAAGTTGAGTTTTCAACAAGACCCATGGGTAACGCCACTGGTGTAGCCCCTTCGGAATTATTTTCTTGTCAATACATTCTTGTAGGTAAGCTGTCTCTAGTTGTAACTTCCTACATTTAAAAAGTTTATTATCAAAATTACTAATTAAATCTGTTATTGCACTCACCCCAGAATGTGGGTCTTGTAAGGCCATTGTATCACTGCCATCACCAAAAAAGTTATTCTTGCTAGAAGGAAACGAACAGTCATCTCTGTTCTGAGAATTGGGTGGCCGTTCATTGTTATTACTAATCCCATTGTTTCTCCCTCGTTGTATGACAACTTCAGGAGAAGACCGATTAATATTTTGTTGTGTTCCGTTGTGTTCTTCAAATGGAACCAAATTTAAAACTGGAGACTTCTGTTGATTACCTTCACCGAAGGCAGGTCCCCTAGAACAAGTATTCGCTTCATAAACTGTTCGAGCATCCGCTTCTTGGGCTGTTCGAGCATCCAAACGCTGGGTGAGAGATTCAACTCGCCCCAGCAATACTTCAACTAGAACTGTTAAATTGCCCATAGCATTAGATTCTGAAGTCCCGGCTCTATTTAAAACATTCCGTTCATCCTGAGTAAACAGAACTTGTGACGCCGCTCAAGTTTCGCTCGCCATAACGAACTAACAAAAAACTCAAACCAAAGAATAAAACTAAACTCTTAAAACAAAAGTGAGTACCACAGTGAGCGGAGTCAAAGAAACCAAAGGGAATCGTAAACCACGTTTAATGTGAGCGCTTTCGGTAAGATCAATATCCCACCTTCATCAGACAACAAAGAGAAACAGTGATAACTTTTTATATATATCACTAGTAACTCAATTAATTAATTGACAATAACAATGCATGAAGCTGCTTGTTCTTAAAGCCATACTACTCGACAAAGGCAGAGTTAGTGCCAAACCAAAAGTAGAACAAAAATAAAAATAACTGTCAAAAACAGCATATATAGATGTTGACAATGCATTAAATATATAACATAATAAATACTTTCTAAATATCTTACATAATTAATTGTGAAAACCTTTAAAACTTTTTTTTAAAGAAGGAAATGAAATCTTTTAAAAACCATCAAGACAATACAATAACAAAGAAATGTAACTACCTTATAAGAATAAAAATGAATTTATGTAAACTACGACAATGTTGTCGGAAAACTATTGACATATATATGTCATCTATTTAGGGCTAAACATTTTAAAATGCATTTAATAGAGACCAGTTCGTTTAGACCAGGGAAAGTATATGCTTCTGTTTTAATCTGCCACATAATTTCGTCTATTTCGAGAAGCAATTGCCAGGGCCCACCTCTAGGGTCAACGTGTCTGCTGCAAAATAGTGACATCTGATGGCCTTTCCTGAGCATAATTTTAGATTATACATATATACACATACATGTATACATATATATATATATATATATATATATATATATATATATATATATATATATATTTATATATATATATGTATATATATATATATATATATATATATATATATATACACACACATATATGTGTTTATATATATATATATATATATATATATATATATATATACATATACATTTATATATATAAATATACACATACATGTATACATGTTTATATATATATATATATATATATATATATATACACACACACACACACACACACACACACACACACACACACATACATACATATATAGATATATATATATATATATATATATATATATATATATATATATATATATATATATATTTATATGTATATATATATATATATACAAACATACCGGAAGAATGCAAAGTTCCTATAATCACGGCTGCACAGGTAAAAAACACACTCTCCAAAGCCAAGAACACAGCATCCATGGGACCTGACAATATCCCAGGCTGCGTTCTACATGAACTACAGAATGAACTGGCACCCTACCTAAGTACCATGTTCAATCATAGCCTCACCTCAGGCTTTGTACCCACTGAATGGCACACCGCGACGGTTATCCCACTCCACAAAGGGGGAGCCACGACAGACCCCAGGAACCACCGCCCCATTAGCCTGATGAGCCTGGCCTGCAAGGCCATGGAACGTATCATCGTGGAACTCATAAACAAAGACATTGGTAATCTCCAAACTCTGGACCCTACCCAGTTTGGATTTGTAAAAGGCAGATCATGTCTCCTAAACCTGATTGACTTCTTTGAAGCAGTCACCAAAGCCATAGATGAGGGTAAAATGGTTCACACAGCTTATCTAGATCTCGCCAAGGCTTTCGACACCATCCCCCACTCTGGAATTATAGATAAGCTCACTAAACTACGTATAAATCCCTATGTCACAAGATGGGTTGCCAACTGGCTCACAGACAGAACCCACACTGTGAAAGTAGCAGATTCCAAATCCGACATCAGACCAGTGACAAGTGGAGTACCACAGGGTTCAGTCCTGGGTCCTCTCCTGTTTGGTATCTACTTCTCTGAAGTGCAGGCCAACACAGAAGGTCTTTATTAACAAAGTTTGCAGATGACTGCAAACTAGGAGCCATAATCGAAACTCCTAACGATGTGAACAAACTACAAAAGGGCCTCACTGAGACAGATACCTGGTGTCAATGCCATGGCCTGAAGCTCAATGCCAAAAAGTGTATTGTCATCCCCTTTGGTAAAAACTCTGTACCCATGAACTACTACATAGCTGGTAGTCTACTTAATGCCAAAAATGTGATAAGAGACCTTGGGACACAGGTGGACAGTAGACTCTCCTTTGATAATCACATCGCCACAGTGGTCAGGAAATCCTTCTACGTGGCTCATCTCATCACAAAAGAATTCTCATCCAGAAAAAAAGAGGTCATTGTTCCCCTCTACTCATCACTCATTAGACCCATTATAGAGTACAACGCCCCTTTTGGTATGTACCTCACAAGACATCTACAACAACTGGAAAGACCACAGAAATACCTCATAAAGAGGATTACTGGCCTCAAACAGATGCCCTATGCAGACCGTCTCAAAAAACTACAGCTTTACTCCATCGTATATCTCCTACTCAGGGGCAATCTCTGCCTAACATACAAAGCTATGTCAAACCCAGAGCTGTTGGACATGCTCTACTTAAAGAAATCCCAATCCCTCTGAGCTACACGCTCTAGGGACCTAAACCTTGTCACCACAATAAACAGAACATGCTGGAGGGATAGATTCGTGTCCCAGAGACTTCCCATACTCTGGAACAGACTACCTATCTATGTCAAACAGAGCTCCTCATTAGCACTCTTAAAGAAAAATCTTGATGATTGGATGGGAAATGGGAAATTCACCCCGGGGATCACTTCTGTGACTCTGCTCGACAAGGGCACAGGAAAATAATTTTCTTGGGTGGCGAAAGCCAGGGTACATTTTTTAGCTAGGCTTGTATGGGCCCTAGGGCCGTTAGCCTAGTACCTACCTATGAACCTATGAATCTATATATATATATATATATATATATATATACATATATATATATATATATATATATATATATAGCTATATATATATACATAGCTATATATACATACATACATACATATATACATACATACACACACACACACATATATATATATGTATATTTATATACATACATATATCTATATAAATATACACATACATATATATATATATCTATATATAAATATACACATACATGCATATATATATATATATATATATATATATATATATATATATATATATATACACACACACACACACACACACACACACACACACACATACATGCATATACATGTATATATATATATATATATATATATATTTATATAATATCTAGCCAGAATTTGTTGGTTTTCGCCGCACCCTTAGATTAGTTCCCTGTGCCTCTGTCCAGCAGAGCCATTGAAGTGATCCCTGGAGTAAACTTTCTGTTTCCCATCCGCTCGTCAAGGTTTCTCTTGAAAAGGGTTAGCAAGGAGCTCTGCCTAATGTAGATTGGACTCCTGTTCCAAAGCATGGGAAGTCTCTGGGACAGGAATCTATCCCTACAGCACGTCCTATTTATTGTTGTGGTGAGGTTTAGATCGCTGGAGCATGTGGCTTGAGGGGATATGGTTTTCTTTAGGTGGAGCATGTCCATCAATTCTGGGTTGGACATGGCCTTGCTTGTCAGGCAGAGATCACCTCTGAGTAGGCGGTATGCAACCAAGTACAGCTGGAGCTTCTACAGTCAAGCTGCATAGGGCATCTGCTTGAGGCCAGTGATCCTCTTGGTGAGGTACTTCTGTGGTCTTTCGAGTTGTTGCAGGTGTCTTGTAAGGTACATACCAAATGGGGCGTTGTACTCTATGATGGGTCTGATGAGTGATGAGTAGAGGGGCTCAATGACCTCTTTCAATCTGGATGCAAACCCTTTTGTGATTAGGTGGGCCACATAGAAGGATTTTCTAACCCCTTTGGCAATGTGATTATCAAAGGAGAGGTTACTATCTACTTGGGTCTCCAGATCTCTTATTACGTCTTCCATATTTAGGGGGCTACCACCTATGTGGTAGTTTGTGGGTACTTTGTTTTTTCCAAAGGGGATGACTATGCACTTTTTGACATTTAGCTTGAAGCCATGGTTTTGACACCAGGTATCTGTGTCAGTGAGACCCTTTTGGAGGATGTCTGTGTCAGTCATCTATACACATACATAAATATACACACACACACACACACATATATATATATATATATATATATATATATATATATATATATATATATACATATATATATATACAAACATATATATATATATATATATATATATACACACACACACACACACACACACACACACACACATACATACATATATATATATATATATATATATATATATATATTTATTAAATAACGGACAACTTGCAAGACTAAGAAGATAAGCTATAATAAAATAACTTAAAACACCCTGACCACAAGAAACGAACCTCGAACTATAAAACAAAAAAATAAAACACGTAGGATGAACTAGTGATTTAACGCTTTCATCTTTTATTGATGGATAAGACTTCTTCAGAAACAAATACATAAATGCAGTGTAATCAGTTGTACACATTTGATATTCTGTAATTCAAAAAAATACTAACCTGCCATAAAGAAATAGAATGTCAAAGGGCCAATCATAAGACTCAGCAATAAAACAACCCAATCCATAAAAAATGCTGTGATTACCAAGTGATGTCAGCTTTAAAAGGTACATTATCATTGTGACTTAATTAACTAATCAAATTAAATTAAATTAAATAAATAAATAAAGGACAATAATAATTTAAGATATTCAGAAATAACAGTATAGGGGAATCACTGAAACCAAAGTAAGCACCAGGGCTGAAATCCAATATTTAAACTGCCAAAGCAACCCAGAAAATCTCTAGAAGTCCAAAACTCAGTGTGTCATTCATCTAGCAAAACCCCTGTTCCTCTAGAGTAGTCTTGCAAACCAAACGAAACAAAACCACTCTGTTTTTAACGTAGCCAATGCAGCGCACATTTAATATTAATATGTTCATTGAGACTAGGGGCTGAGTCAGCTCGCAGCAGGAGCTGCCATTTAAGTTCATTCATTTCCAGCAGCGTGTTGCAGTCACCAAAAAATAAATCCAGCTTTTCCAATACCAAGAACTGAAACCCAGAGAAATTCATGCATTTGCTGTTGTGGTTTCCTAGTTCATTAGTGCTATCCTTTTTCGGATAGCTGCCAGGTGTTCCTTAGATCTGTCAGAAAGTTTTCTGCTAGTTTTACCAATGTAGAACTGGTTACATCTTTTGCATATAGCTGCATATACCACCCAGTCCGTGTGGCAGTACATATGCTGCCTAAAAATAACTTTGTGGTTGCAATGTGGGAAGGTGTAAGAGCTGCAGCTTAAAATGTGTTGGCAAACTACACAGTGGACACAAGTAAACATGCCTGGGGGTCCTTGTGTTAGATCCTGGTTTCCTATTAGAAAAGGCAAGTCCCTGTTTTCGAAACTTGCTCTTAACGGATAGGATTTTTTGTAGGAGAGTAGGTTGTTCACCTAAAATATATTTTAGATCATCCTGGCTGGAAAAAATGTTCCAATTCCTAATGATGATTTCCTGCATTACCTGCATGTCCCTACTGATCGGTAATGGAAACCTGCAGAGTTTATCAGTCAAGTTAGTACTTCTGCTGCAGCTGTTGTAGCCACATATCAGTATAGGCTTGTGCTTGATGGGTCTCTCTTGTATTCCCCTGTCCAGATCTTGTTCTATAATGTGGTCAGGATAGTTTCTTGCTAAGTACATACTTTTGAAGAAATTGGCTTCAGAAACAAAATCCTCATCTACACTGATGATGCGGGAAAGGCGGATGAACTGTCCTCGTACCACATTCTTTTTGAAGAAATGTGGGTGCTGGCTATTGTAGCCCAGAAAATTGTTGCAATGTGTTTTTACGGTGGATGTTGGATTCCAAACTATTGTTAGACTTGTTGATCTTTATGGTGGTGTCCAGGAAATGGATAGTTGCACCTCGTCCAGAGATGGTAAAATCCAAGTACCTATGCTTTTAGTTATCTCCTTGATGAAGTCAGTCAATTCCATGTTTGTGCCTACCCAGATGAAAAAAATATCATCAATATAACGTCTATATATCCGTACAGACTGGTAGCCAGGTAGGTGGATGAATGTTTCTAACTCCCAGGTACTGAGGACTAAGTTGACTAGCGCTGGGGACATTTTCGACCACATAGCTACTCCCCGTACTTGTTGGTATAGTTTTTGATTGAAATGAAAAAAGTTGTTGTTGATAACTACCTCTGCTAGGTCACAGATAGTTTTAGTTCTGTTAGAGGAGAACCCTGCATATTTGGAGAGATACAATTTTAGAGCTTCCAACCCTTCTTTGTGTGGGATGTTTGTGTACAGGGCTGCTATATCCAATGTAACTAGATAGCAGTTAGATGGATCTATTTGAGCCTTGTACAACTGATCTAAGAAATCCCACGAGTCCTTCAGATAAAGGTTGGTGGCTTGTACCAAGGGGTTAAGCACAGTATCCAAATATTCCAAGATTTTTTCTGTTTTAGTGCGTTTATTTGATATCACCAGCCTGAAGGGTGGATCACTTTCATTCTTGTGCACTTTTGGGATGCCAAATAGTCTACCCGTGCTAGGGTTTGTGACAAGCATATACATGTGCTCCTCAAGTGAAATATTTTGAGTTTGCTCTAACTTTTTGAGTAGCTTGTCAATACTAGAAAACTGTTTGTTGACTGTATTAGTGTTAGTGGCTGTGTAAAAAGTGCCATCTTTCAATTCATTATTCACTTTTTTGATGTAATCTTCCTGTGTCATGAGCACTATGCCTGTGCCCTTATCCGCTTTCATGATCCTGAGTGTCTTGTCATGTTTGAATTCCTTTAGGGCTAGTTGTTCAAGTTTGGTTAAATTAAACCATTTAGAGTTGCTAGGTTGCGTTAATAGCAATCTCATGTCATGTCCATAGACCTCCATGAAGGTTTGCACTACATGATGCAGAGTCAGGTTAAACAGGCTCTTCATTTTTATCAGTGTGTTATGGTTGAGGTAGTCTTCAGAATCTGATGATTCCTCATTGTACCTAGTGTTATTGTTATGCCAAATTTTTAAGTTGAGTTTCCTGGAAAAAAAAACTGAGTTCCAGTAATGAGTCCATTATGTTCGCTCTCTGCCCAGGGATGAAAGTGAATCCCTTGCTTAGAAATTGGATGTGTGCTTCTGAGAATGTTCTGTTTGACAGGTTGAAGACTGGGCAGTCAAGGAAAGCCTGGCTCTGGTTGTTAAAGTTGGTATCTAACACTTGCTTTGGCTCCTGGTTCATATGGTTCTCTCTAGAGGAAGGAATCTGTGTACTCTCATCTTCCCCCTCCCTTGACCTGTCCTGTATGAATTCCTGGGAGTGTTGGTTAGATCCCATTCACCCTGCTCTAAAAAACAATTACTGTTGTTATTTTCTGCAGCAGTAGTTAAATTCAGTGCTGGAGAATTTTGGTTAGAGTGAAGTGGAAGTGGTGAAACTGAATAAGATGTTCCCGCTAGTGTGTTTCTATGTTCCTCTAGTAACTGCCGCGTTGGTGGCGTCGTGTAGGTTGCTGCTGGTTGGTTGTTACTCTGTGAAGGAGAACTTGCGTACGGGTTAGCTGTTGCTGAGACTTGTGGAGTCGGCCTATGTCTGTACTCGTCGTGCCGCAGTCTAGGATTACTTGGTGTTTGTTTAAAACCTCTGCCCTTATTATTATTGCCTAAAGGGTAAGCAAGATCAATAAAGTATTGCCAGTAATCCCTTTGCAGTTTATTTCTTTTGCGGTTCACAAGTGTAGCTGTGTGGCAGGAAATTTTGTGATTTAGTCCTTCAAATAGATGTTGGTATAAGTCAAAATCACTATGCACTATGATTTTAACATGTAGGTTTTCAACATCTGTTTTTAAGTTTATTAGTTTTTCTTCATTTGGTGAGTATCCCAAGTGAATTAATTCCGGCTTCATTATATAGTTGTACTAGTTCTTTATACAGTGGGGAGTTAGTAGTAGTAGTACCGTTCGGGAACTTGTAAAACCTGAGTCCCTGAGGAACTAAACCGAGTTGAATGCACGTGTTGAGGTAAAAATTATCATACTCAACATTTTTAAACTTTATTAATGTCCTTTCAATTGTGCAAATTAAGTTCTTGCATTCAGAGTGCCTGTGTTGTATTCCATTGAGGGTATGTTCTGTAGCTGTGTTGGTTCTAAATCTTTCTTCATTTAAAAACGGATTATTAGCGTCAGTTGGACAAATTTTAAAACAGATTCTCTACTAAATAGATCATCATTAGTGTTTCCCTCAACCACTGGTTGTGTCATTTGTCCATAGTTAGGCTGCATTGGTCGGGCAGTCTGTGAGAATACACTGTTGTTGTGATTAAGAAGAAAATCATCGTTCAAAAGTTGATTTACCTGTTGCTGGGAGTCAATATTGCAGTGGTCCAACATTCCTCTTGCTATATTGTTGGCTTCATTAATTGATCTAGTTGGCATCTCTATCTCTTCAGACGGCTGTGTGTGTACTCTATAATCTCTGTAGTTAGGGCTGCTTGAGCCATGTTCAAACCTCGTGTCATTCTTCATGTTCAGGGTTTGGAAAATAAACTATTTATTAAATAACCAACAACTTGCAAGACTAAGAAGATAAGCTATAATAAAATAACTTAAAACATCCTGACCACAGGAAACGAACCTCGAACTATAAAACAAAAAAATAAAACACGTAGGATGAACTAGTGATTTAACGCTTTCATCTTTTATTGATGGATAAGACTTCTTCAGAAACAAATACATAAATGCAGTGTAATCAGTTGTACACACTTGATATTCTGTAATTCAAAAAATACTAACCTGTCATAAAGAGACAGAATGTCAAAGGGCCAATCATAAGACTCAGCAATAAAATAACCCAACCCATAAAAATGCTGTGATTACCAAGAGATGTCAGCATTAAAAGGCACATTATCATCGTGACTTAATTAACTAATCAAATTAAATTAAATTAAATAAATAAATAAAGGACAATAATAATTTAAGATATTCAGAAATAACAGTATAGGGGAATCACTGAAACCAAAGGAAGCACTAGGGCTGAAATCCAATATTTAAATATTTAAACTGCCAAAGCAACCCAGGAAATCTCTAGAAGTCCAAAATTCAGTGTGTCATTCATTTAGCAAAACCCCTGTTCCCCTAGAGTAGTCTTGCAGAGGTAGTTATCAACAACAACTTTTTTAATTTCAATTAAAAACTATACCAACAAGTACAGGGAGTAGCTATGGGGTTGAAAATGGCCCCAGCGCTAGCCAACTTGGTCCTTAGTACCTGGGAGTTAGAAATGTTCATCCACCTACCTGGCTGCCAGTCTGTACAGATGTATAGAAGTTATATTGATGATATTTTTTTTTCATCTGGGAAGGCACAGACATGGAACTGACTGACTTCATCAAGGAGATAACTAATAGCATAGGATACTTGGATTTTACCATCTCTGGACGAGGTGCAACTATCCATTTTCTGGACACCACCATAAAGATCAACAAGTCTAACAATAGTTTGGAATCCAGCATCCTCCGTAAAAACACTTATTGCAACAATTTTCTGGATTACAATAGTCAGCACCCACATTTCTCCAAAAAGAATGTGGAACGAGGACAGTGGAAAGATGCCTTTCCCGCATCATCAGTGTAGATGAGGATTTTGTTTCTGAAGCCAATTTCCTCAAAAGTATGTTCTTAGCAAGAAACAAAAAAAGGATGGAGTAAAAGTGCTAACAGTCACTATGAAATGGCAAACAAAGCACTTCCAGGAGAATAGTAACCACAGCTCCTCAAGTGGAAAAAAATTGTTTATTTTTAATGTACCAATACTACAAACACTGAGTTTTCGTCCTCTAAAGTCAGAACTTCAGAAATACAATTAAACCATCAAGTGTTCTTTATATACTAATTAAAAGACTATTCATTAATTAATCAAAATACAAATTACCCTTTTAACTATTTCACCCCCAAGATGAAACTACATTTAGTGTCAGAGTTGTTTCCTAACATAATTAAATACATTCTCCACATTCTTAAAAAGTGTGTGTTTTTATAAAATTCATGTATGCTTAAAACTTCTTGTAAATGTAATAAATACAATAAATAAATGGAGTAAAATAAAATACAGAATTAAGTAATGTTAGTATGTGTTCTCCCTACGACATAAGTTTTAAAACAGTATCACAGCACCATCTGTTGGTTAAACAGCCATAATATTTCTAAATAACCTTCATTCTTAAAACCAAGGGCAGGTTTCATTGAGTCATATGTCCAAATACGCAATTTAGATAAAATCCATGATCAAATGTACACAGAAAATATGTACCAATTTGTTTTGAACTAAATATGAAATGAATAAACATGTATTAAATTTGTACAATTAATGTACATATAAAACAAAAACCTATTTACAATTTGGCTGAACTAAGTTTCAGGACAGGGGCCAGGAAGATGTGGTCATTAAGACCTGGAAACGTATTTGCCTCTAATTTTAACTGCCAAAATAGTTCTCTAAATTCAATGGTAGTCTCCCAAGGCCCACCCCGTGGATCTATGTCCACTTTCTCGATGACAAAGAAACCAAAACGTGCTTCTTTACATTCTGTACTGTATTTGTAAAGGGCGTTATTAAAATCCTGCTTCCTGACATCATTCAGGTGCTCATAAATTCTCCTTTTAAATTTCCTGAGGGTCTTACCTATGTAGAAACAACCATAGGTTTTACATTTAGCAACATATACCACCCCCACCGATTCACAGTTGCAATATGTGTTGGTCTCAATACATTCCTTCCTACCCTTTAGGTTCACCTTATTACCAACCAAAACGTAGGAACATTATGCACAGGAACCACATTTATATGTTCCTTTCCTTTGCTTACTTTGCTTGTTGACCCATTTTTCCAGCATATCTTTTATATTTTTACCCTTCCAATACGTGAATTTTAAAGGATCGTTAAATAATTTGTCCAAATCTGAGAATTTTCCAAACCTTTTCCAATTCTTCAGTATAACGTCTTTAATGTGGTTAGAGTTACTACTAAAATTTAACACAAAATTGTTGTTCCATTGCATATCTTTTGTCGTGTCCTTAACCTGAAGATTAGCCACCTCTGATACCCCTAGAATTGGACTAAATTTACCCCTCCTTTCCCTAAGTACTTCTTTCTCAATTTCCTCTATCAAGGCTAGGGGGTATTTTCTATCCAAAATTATTTTCTTCAATTTGTTACTCTCCTCCAAATAGTCGTTGTCCCATGAAGTTATCCTACAACTTCTAATGTATTGCCCTTTCACTATTCCCTTCTTTTGACTAAATGGGTGGGCACTGGTAAAGACTAAATAGGAATTAGAAAATGTCTCTTTCCTATAAACTTTAGATTTGAACCTTTTTGTCTCAGGCACCTTCTCTATTAATACATCCAAATACTGTAATCTCTCATAAGATGTTACATGAGTGAATCTCAAAAAATCTGTAGTCCTGTTAATGTATGTGATGAATTCCAAAAGTGTAGATTCTGGTCCCTTCCAAAAAGTACATATATCATCCAGGTATCGTCTATAATAACTCAAAAAAGATGAATATTCTGAATGAAACACATATTTTCCTCCCATGTAGACAACACTAGGTTAGGATACATGGGGGCACAACAGGCCCCCTTTGCTACCCCACTAATTTGCTTGTAAAACTCCCCTTCAAAAAACACAAAATTGTATTTCAATGTTAGGTCCATAAGTTCAACCAAAAGCTGAATGTTACTGGTATTGGTACTCCCTTTGCTATACAATGCTTCTTCAATCCACTCTAGTCCCAGTTTGTGAGGTATAACTTGAAATAGATCTTGTACATCCAGTGTAATAAAAATTAACTCTAAATCATATATGTCTTCACTAACACTTCTAAGGAAGTCCCACAAATCTTTCAAGATACCACACTTTCTTAAGGCTTAGATCTATACATTTAGCTATTGGGTAGGTCTTAGATCATGTGGCTGCCACTATTGGTCTGAGAGATGGGTCTTCCACATCCTTGTGGGTCTTGGGAATACCAAATATAGATGGAATTTTTGGTTTATCTATAAGTATTGGTACACTTCTGGTCCAATGAGTTCATCTTTCACCATTTCTTTAAAAATGAAGTCAATTTTGTGATAAGCCACATTGATTTCATTACGTCACACTCTAGAATACCTATCTGTGTTGTTTAACATTTCCAACATTTTCCCTGAATATACAATACTGTCCATCACCACCAGTCCTCCTCCCTTATCAGGTTTCATAACCCTGATGTTACTGTTGTTTCTCATATATTGCAACACTTCATTCTCCTCATTGCTTAGGTTGTATTTATACTTAGCTTTATTCAAACAACTCCTAAGTTCCACCTCTACTTGAGTCTCAAAGTTGTTTTAACTGGGGATGGAGGGGTGGGTTGTAGGTACTCTTTTTCTTAATAACATTTTGATTAAATTCTTTGTTATTTAATAAAAGTTCCAGGTTTTTTTTTCTCAAGAACAGTTTTAAGTCTATCAATACATTGGAAATGTCACTCACAGTGCTAAGTACAAATTTTAAACCCTTACTAAACAAATTAAAATGTACTAATCCAATATCCAAACAGCTGTAATTAAATATGCCGAAATCATTATATATGTGTCTAGGCCCTTGTACCACTATTTGTCCAACATTCTTTTCTTCGGTATTGGGTGAAACTCTCTCTAAAACCTTCTCCTCCCATACCAACCCCCCTTTGGATGGTGATAATTCACCTGTGTCTGCTGTTTTATTCTTTCTGACCTCCTCGGGGGGGATAGTCTAAAGGGTGGTCCTGCACCTGTTCACCGTGACTCTCTATGCTTCCAAAGTCAGTATAATAATTTTCAGTGTTCCAGTTTGTGTTGTCATTACTCTCCCAACCTCGGTCCCTTTTGGTGTTTCTTACCTTATTCAACTCAGGGCTCTTATAGTTGGTTTTAGGTTTTGGATAGGAACATTTCTCCCTGTACTCAACCAAATCCCTTTCCAGTTTCTTAACCTTCCTATCGTAAATATGTTTACATTTGTCCTCTATTTGGCCTTTCACTTTATAATACTTAAATTTCTCAGCCTCCACTGTAAACAAAAGATCAGTTACAATGTCATGGTTTAATTTGTCTATCTTTTTATACAATATTTCCATTTCCCTAACATTGTTATTAATTATGGTTTTAAGAATCTTTGTTTTAAGAATGAAGGTTATTTAGAATTATTATGGCTGTTTAACAAACAGATGGTGCTGTGATACTGTTTTAAAACTTATGTTGTAGGGAGAATACACACTAACATTACTTAATTCTGTATTTTATTTTACTCCATTTATTTATTGTATTTATTACATTTAGAAGAAGTTTTAAGCATATTGGTACATGAATTTTATAAAAACACACACTTTTTAAGAAAGTGGAGAATGTATTTAATTATGTTAGGAAACAACTCTGACACTAAATGTAGTTTCATCTTGGGGGTGAAATAGTTAAAAGGGTAATTTGATTTTGATTAATTAATGAATAGTGTTAGAACACTTGATGGTTTAATTGTATTTCTGAAGACGTTCTGACTTTACAGGATGAAAACACAGTGTTTGTAGTGTTGGTGCATTAAAAATAAACAAATTTTTCCACTTGAGGAGCCGTGGTTACTATTCTCCTGGAAGTGCTTTGTTTGCCGTTCTTAGCAAGAAACTATCCTGACCACATTATAGAAAAAGAGCTGGACAGGGTAATACAAGAGAGACACATCAAGCACAAGCCTATACTGATATGTGGCTACAACAGCTGCAGCAGAAGTACTAACTTGACTGATAAACTCTGCAGTTTTCCATTACCAATCAGTAGGGACATGCAGGCGATGCGGGAAATCATCATTAGGAATTGGAACATTTTTCCAGCCAGGATGATGTAAAATCTATTTTAGGTGAACAACCTACCTTCTCCTACAAAAAATCCTATCCGTTAAGAGCAAGTTTCGAAAACAGGGACTTGCCTTTTCTAATAGGAAACCAGGATCTAACACAAGGACCCCCAGGCATGTTTACTTGTGGCCACTGTGTAGTTTGCCAACACATTTTAAGCTGCAGCTCTTACACCTTCCCACATTGCAACTACAAAGTTATTTTTACGCAGCATATGTACTGCCACACGGACTGGGTGGTATATGCAGCTATATGCAAAACATGCAACCAGTTCTACATTGGTAAAACTAGCAGAAAACTTTCTGACAGATCTAAGGAACACCTGGCAGCGATCCGCAGAAAGGATAGCACTAATGAACTAGGAAACCACAGCAGCAAATGCATGAATTTCTCTGGGTTTCAGTTCTTGGTATTGGAAAAGCTGGATTTATTTTTTGGTGACTGCAACACGCTGCTGGAAATGAAGGAATTTAAATGGCAGCTCCTGCTGGGAGCTGACTCAGCCCCTGGTCTCAATGAACATACTAATATTAAATGTACGCTGCGTTGGCTACGTTAAAAACAGAGTGGTTTTGTTTTGTTTGGTTGTAAGACTACTCTAGGGGAACAGGGGTTTTGCTAGATGAATGACACGCTGAGTTTTGGACTTCTAGAGATTTCCTGGGTTGCTTTGGCAGTTTAAATATTGGATTTCAGCCCTGGTGCTTACTTTGGTTTCAGTGATTCCCCTATACTGTTATTTCTGAATATCTTAAATTATTATTGTCCTTTATTTATTTATTTAATTTAATTTAATTTGATTAGTTAATTAAGTCACGATGATAAGGTACCTTTGAATGCTGACATCTCTTGGTAATCACAGCATTTTTTATGGGTTGGGTTATTTTATTGCTGAGTCTTATGATTGGCCCTTTGACATTCAATCTCTTTATGACAGGTTTGTATTTTTTTTTGAATTACAGAATATCAAGTGTGTACAACTGATTACACTGCATTTATGTATTTGTTTCTGAAGAAGTCTTATCCATCAATAAAAGATGAAAGTGCTAAATCACTAGTTCAGCCTATGTGTTTTATTTGTTTGTTTTATAGTTCGAGGTTTGTTTCTCGTGGTCAGGGTGTTTTAAGTTATTTTATTTTATATATATATATATATATATATATATATACATATATATATATATATATATATATATATATATATATATATATACATATCTATCTATCTATATATATATATATATATATATATATATATATATATATATATATATATATATATATATATACATATATATATATATAGGCGGGCACAGTGGTGCAGCGGTTAGTATTGTCACCTCACAACAAGAGGTTCTCTGGTTCCATCCTTGTCTGGGGTGCCTTCTGTGCGGAGTCTGCATGTCCTCCCTGTGGTCACCTGGGTTTCCTCCGGGTGTTCCGGTTTCCTCCCACATCCCAAAGACATGCTGTAGGTAGATTGGACACTTCAAAATTGGCCCTAGGAGTGAGTGTGAGCATGTATGTGTGCCTTCTGTAGAAGGTTGGGTGACGGGCTGGCAACTTGACACCGTAAAACTCCACTGCCAGTCATGAGCGGACAGGTGATCTGCTGTGTCAACCCCTAAATGGGAAAAGCCAAAAGAAGAAGAAGAAGAAGATATCTATCTATATATATATATATATATGTATATATATATATATATATATATAGATATATAGATATATAGACATATAGATATAGATATATAGATATATATATATATATATATATATATATATATATATATATATATATATATATATATATATATATATATATTTATATATACATACATATATATATATATTTAGATGATAAAAAAACAGCTGGTAAGAAGTCCTTCTCCAAACTTTATGCATACACATCCTCTATAGCTGGACTGAGTGTGTGTGTGTGTGTGTGTGTGTGTGTGTGTGTGTGTGTGTGTGTGTGTGTGTGTGTGTGTGTGTGTGTGTGAACTTCTTCCTTATTCTGAGAATGCACTGGTCCAAGGATGCCCAGCATATCCAAGGAAAGTCTGGGTGCAGCAACCGCTTTACTTCTGACAAGTGTCACTGATTTCAAATGAGTGCTGCACCAACTGCCGGACAAGCACATAAAACAGTGGAGCAGTGCTTTCTAAAGACTGAATTTGTAATGTTTTTGTTTAAAATGCTACACCAACTTAAATCAACTGAATCTCTTTTTATTTAACTTTCTATTCCTAAATATGAAAATAATGGAGCTCTAAAAAAGGAGAATAAACTGCAAGCTTATAGACTTATATATGGCAATGGTTGTCATCGTCATCATCATCACCATCATCATCATGTCTTCTTTTTCCTATTTTCTACACAGGTTTGGAATATTGTGTCAACTGTCACCATCTCTGTAAATTCAAAGCCCGCTACCATGTTCAGCACTCATGCCTGACTGTCAAAGGTTTTCTCTCATGCAAGCCATCCATCTCTTTGCTGGATGCCCTTGTTTCCTCTTGCCTTCTTCCTGCCTCTCCCAAATCATCTTCTCCAGATTGTCTTCTGCTTTACTGCACATGTATATTGGAAAAACTGTGAGAAAGCATATCTGATAAGACATTGAACACACAAATGCTATTAAAAAAAGAATGCTCTAGCCAAACATATTAGTATTTATTTATTATTTTTTTTAATTTTAAATTTACAGCATAGATCTTGGATCAAGAGAGAAAGGAGGACCTGAAGACCTTTAAAACTAGGAATAACAGAGTTATTTGTATACTTACTTGTCTCTTGCAGGATCAGTGGATAAATGTTCAATTGTAGTTTTTTTAGTCTTTACAATTAAGGAATCTTAAAGATGATATTTCATATATACATATATGCTTTACTATTCATTTTTTTATTCATTATTTTACATATTTATATATTTGGATACACTTATATATATTGGCATATTGTTTAATTGTAATTAATTAAATTTTTCAAGGTAGTAGTCAGTTATAGTTTTTTTTAACATTTGTTTTTTGTTTGATTGAGGTTGAGGCTCTGCTCCTAGTTAATTTAAATATAATTTATATAATGTGGATTGTGGATGTTTAATGTTTGTCATTTTCCTTTGAAGAAGGGGCTTGTTAGAAAGAAAAGCCGCTTTTTGGATATTTGTGTCAGTAAAGATTTGATTTTATTCACTTTCTTTGTTGGTCGCTGTTTACGTTTTTTTGCATTACTGCACATGTACCCAAAGTACCATAATCTGTTCTCTTTGACCTTCTCAATGGAACTATTGTGGCTTCTGTTCTGAAGTCCTCATTTCTTCATCTGTCCTATGGTATACATCCTTCCACCTATCTCAGTGACTTCATGCCCATCACCTCTAGCTTCCTCAACTGCTCTGTTTTTACTGCCAATGTTTCTGTACCATATGTACAGTAGTACATATCACACCACTGTTTTGCACACCTTACTTTTCATCTTCTTCGGTATTCTTGCTTTTCAGCTTCTTTGGCATTCTTCTGTCACACACTACCCCTGGCACACTCTGCCAGATGACTGCAACCCCCCTGATTCTAGCTTTGACCTCCTCATTTAGACTTGGTTTCTCCTCAACCACCCATCCCAGAAACCTAAGTATTAACCTGTTCCACCATTTTCCCTTCTATATCAATTTTCAGCTTCTTCTGATTACCCCATTTGCTGCCATGACAACTCAATTATCTGTACTCAGTTTCATCGAATGTGCCTTCAGTTTTGTATTCCATTCTCATACTATTTGTTGAAGTTCTTGTTCATCTTCTGATTGTAATGCCACAGTGTCTACATGCACATGCAGCAGCTTTGTTGATCTCCCCTCCAGCATGTTTGATAAATTGGTCCATCACCAGTATGAATAGCAATCAGCTTAGAGGTGAGCCCTGATTTCCACCCATTTCCACCGGGAACCCCACTGTAAATCCAAACACTTTTCATATTTATGTCCCTGGGTCCTTGTACATAGACTACACTAATTCTACCAATTTTTCTGAGTCTTTAAAACATCACAAGACTGCCAAAATCAGATTTCTTGGGACCTTGGTAAATACTTTCTCCAAGTCTAGGAATGCCCATTTGGACTCTTTCCTCATCTCTACCTTTTTCTCAGCTTCCTGACTCACTGCAAACATCAGGTTAGATGTGCAATGACCGCCATCATGACAAATTTATATTTTTAGTAATATACTGAATTTATATCATTAAATTGTTGGGGGACACATATATCTCCAAGATGCAATTTACTTAGATAACTGCTGACAGACCATATAGATATAAATATAGATATAGATATAGGTATAGATATAGATATGTACCAACTGCCAACGTACACAGTTTTAGGCTTTCACAAAAACAAATGCAATCTTGGAAAGAAGCACACATATATGAATTACTGTGTCATAGATTTGTTTTTCACTAATTGGTGCAGAATGAAATAGAGGCTTGTGCACTTTTTCATATTTTTTTTTAAGTTCCAAAAACTAAGCTGCCCTAGTCATACACATTTTCACATTCCCATTAATGGGAATTTGCAGTTTGTGCTGTATGTGGTCCAGAAAGTAGTACAATTTATAAATGAAACTTTTGCTAATGGCACAAACAGAATACTCCTAATGTCTATGAATCACAGCCGTGTAGCTCCAGATGCTACATAAAGTCTAACTAACCTTGTGCAGTGTCCCACATACCCCTACAGACCTGTATCCACAAGCTTCATCATCCCTTCACACCGTTTACCACTCATACCACAGGGACCACAGCCTTCTAAATAAATGTCCCTAAATGTGAACTCATTTTCCTTAAACAGTGCATATCTCTAAAACAAGATTTAAATATTGTGAGACAGCAGGAGTTATTTACTTTGCCAGATGCCCAAACTGAGAAGGCTTCTATATAGGGAAGACCACGCGGCGGTTTAAACAGAGAATTTATGAGCATCAATATCATAACTAAACGCCATTTAACCAACGCCCTGGCAAGACATGTTGAAGGACACCCCTCACATAGTTTTAAATATGCTATTATTGAGCAAGTCCCAAAGAATATCAGAGGTGGCCCATGAGAGATGGTATTGGAAGAGCATGAGTTGCTATGGAAATTAAAAACCAATGCACATGTCTTCCCAGGTTTAAATAAACATTGCTCAATTAAATGTGCATTAAAAATGAAAGCCCTAGAAAGGAAGAATGTTAGTATTAATTGAGGTTATCTATCTCTATTTTTCGGATGGATACATTTATATATATTTCTTATTATTTTTTGATGGTTGTGTGTACATATATGTACATTATATGCATATATTTATCTATAAATATATATTTTTATATGGGATTTTTTATATCTAGAAATATGTTTGAGTGTAGTTAATAATATAAGGTATTGTAAAAACAAAACGTGTAGAAAATATATTTTCATATATATATATATATATATATATAGATATATATATATATATATATATATATATATATATATATATGTTTTATTATTTTTTAAGTATATTTTGCTTGGTTAAGTGTTGCTGAATCTGTATGATGCATTGACTACATAATTATTTTTAGCATTTTAATGCATGGCAGGTTTCTTTAAAATTTTACATTTTTATGATTGTTAACTACCTTGCCTATTTAAACTGTTAATGAATGAGTAGAAGTTGTCTGAGGAAGTTCATTCCTACTTGGTGAACGAAAGCGCTAACAATAAATTTGGGAGAGAAGGACAACCTGGTGTGGCATCTATTTTCCTTGGTTTGGCCGTTTTTGTGTTGTGTTCATTTAAATACTTTAGTCACAAAGTAGAATATTGGTATATTCAAAGCCAGCACCTATTCATGTGGGTATACTGGAGCAAGAAAGTGGGAAGCACATATCAATGACTGTAATCTCAGTAGGCTATAAGGTACCTATGGGCTAATAGTTTGTTTATCTTTTTTTTTTTTTTTTTTTGCAGGGGGGGGACATGCATACATACAGCCTCATATACGTATACGTACTAGACTGCCAGTAAGACATGTGTATATATATATATATATATATATATATATATATATATATATATATATATATATATATGTGTAGTGTTAGCTGCCTTCCTATTGAGTGCTGGTGTGTGAATGTCATGGTGTAGCACGTCATATGCATACAATACAGTATCCTGAGATAGCTGTCAGAACTGATCTTGACAACAGGATGCTGTTCATCTGCTAGGTAACAAGGGAACAGTGTTGCAATGGGACTACTCTCTTCTCTGCATTCATGCCTGGATGTAATACCTGAAAGAATGGCCCTCGTTTATCACAATTATGAAGCTGGTATAATTTACATATGGGAGTAATGAGGAAGCCTGGTTATCCTAGCTGGTTTTATTGATGGGAGCTCCATTATGTTACTTAAATATGTTGCCAGAGAGTGCACTTACTCTCATATGTTGGTTTTCTCAGTACACGTACAAATAAAGGCTCCACTGCCGAGCAATAGACATATTAACTTATGTGCAGTTTTGCATGGAGATATGCTGATGTTGCTGCTCAGTCCTATGCTGCTGAGCACAAACTGAGCTTTCTTCAACAGTCACAGTTGTGGCTCCTGTTTTTGCTATATTTGGTCCCCAGTTCTCCTGCTGTTTTGCACCACTGGCAGACTGCACAACTGGTTCACACAGTAATGAAGCATGGATGACGCATATATTTGCATACCAGCTGTGTACAGTGACTCTTAACAGGTACACAATCATGTATAAACGTGTGCAATTGTTCAACTAGATATCCATGGCATGAACTGCGTATGGCTGTGGTGTGCTCCTATTGTAATTTTAATGTTTTCATGCCAGATCTGTGCAGCTGTATGCACTAGTTATATATACCACTAGTAGTTAACAGTAACAACCTGACTGATACATAAACATGCATCCTATACTACTAATATGACAGAAGTTTTCTTATGCATTTTGTGAATATGTATCTATAGATCTATATACAGTGAATATTAGATAAAACAGTATTTATTCTACAAATACAAAGATAATACAGTTTTCTTGCTTTAGAACAGACAATTTTACTGGAACATGAACTCATACATTTTATAATCGAAGAATATTAATAAAGCTGCCAGTACAGAATTTAATTTTTGGAAATGGATTTGTGCATGTAGTTACATTCATTTATTCTACATTAAAGTGGGTTTGATATGCAGATTCATGGATGTTAGTAGCAATAGCGTACAGCATCACTTCTAAAGTATTCATTTGAGATATACAAGCATCCTATTATACTTAGGAAGTGAATATGTAAAATATCATAAATAATCCTCGCTGATCAAATCCATAGTTGCATGGTATGAGAAGAGCATATTTATGACACTTCTGATTTCACATCTGTGCTCTAACCTATCGAGTGTTCCTGTACCATGAAGGGGTATAAAATCTAACATTTTACTGCATACTCTAAACTAAATATTATTTCCCCATACAATAAGCATTTATGGGTAACTCTGTTATGATTTTCAGACTTAGCTACACTATTATTCAGTCAGTGAAGAAACATCATGCCTCATAATTGTTTATGTTCAATTTGCTCTGCAAAATAAATGTCTAATTTTCAATAATAATAATTGACAATTAGACAATATGCTTATCTACTAGACCTCTTTGCTATTATCTTTTCATTTTATCTGTCTAGTTAGCAAATTTAAAGTATATCATGGTGCTTTGTATTAATGTGGTAACACCATGTAATGCTTTAACATAATTGAATTAGGTAATCCTACTTTATTAATGTGTTATATGTTGTTAGTGTGCAAATTGAAAGCTGTGCTTGTGGTGAGAGGGGGAAGGTGCTTGATGTACTGTGTAATAAGAAAGCAATATAGTGTGATTCTGTGATAACATGTAATAGTTAAGCAATAACCTACGCCTGAGTGTGGGTAATGCTGGATTTACATGAGGGCGAAGCCCGAGTGGCCAAAGACAACCATGGGTAAATCCAGCATTACCCACACCCAGAAGTGGGTTATTGCTATTATACAATGACATTATTTAAGAAAATAATACTTACTTTTCTTAAATAATGGCATTGTATAATACCTCCGTGCTGCCCTTCTGCAGCTGTCTGGTATTCTGCGGCAGTTCTGATGTACTGCACATGCATATGCTTACTCAGTACATCAGAGCTGTGTGTGGAAGCAACGGAGAAAGCAAGATCTCAGTTGCTTTTTAGAAAGTGTCTCACTATGTTAAAGGAGTTTAACATAGCGAGATAGCTTTAAAAAAAGCAATGGAGATCTTCCTTTCTCCCTTGCTTTTTTTTAAAGCTGTCTCATTATGTTAAATCTTGCATTCTCTGTTGCTGTAACAAAAAAAAAAAAAGACATATTAATGGAAAAAGTCCGGGTGACCGGACCTTTTTCCATTAGTATAAGTCTGATTTACAATGGGCACGCTGACCAATCAGCATGCACATTTTGTAATATTGATGGGGGGGTCATTGTATAATTTGTGATACTCAACCTGAGCAACATGGAAACCAGCAACTCAGCAATATAACTTACTAATCATACATACTGCACTAATGTATTATATGCTGTCATAATGCTAACAGAAAGCCATGTTGTGTTTGGTTAAATGGACTGGAGAATGGAAATCATATATGTGCACTGTTTAATAAGACAGCAACATGACTATTCTGTGATATCTGATTATGCAGGCTAACATAATATGTAGCTGCATTAAAGGTATAGCCATTTTAGAATGTGTGTTTCCTTTCTTGTGTTACAAAGTGCATTGCAGTGCTAAATATATATATGAAAAGTAGTAAACAGACAGTTGTAGAGGAAGAAAATGGTTGTGATTTTGGTTCCAAGTTCATGCTACAAGACATGCCTCCTCATAAATATTAATGATGAATTAATTCTTATTGCATTGTACTACTCATCCATAGCAATAAAGCAACAGACATTTGTAAATAGGTGCTCATTAACATGCATGAGAAGGTATGTTGAAGTCATATTTATCTATATTGGAAAAAATATTTGAAGTTTTATTCATTTGCATATTGCCCACTACAGATGCTCCAAGTGAAGTAACATGTTGTACCTGTGCATGCATACAAGCCAACAACAAAAAAGCAAAACAAATGATTTTGTTCAGATATTTTTGAAACACTAAGCATTATGAAATCTGACGTAATAGCAAATGGCAGTCATGCACAATCTAGCCCCTTGATATTATCTGAATCTTTTACTCTGCACAAGGCTTCCTACCTTCTCAGCCTTACCATTTACTGGTTAGTATGCCCACAGCCTATCCCTTTGTCTGTCCAGTCACTCAGACTGAAAATGCACAAACTCTCACACTTGTTACTAATTCTGTTTTTCCATACATATTTCCACGTAGCAGAAGGGTAAGGGAACCTTATAACAGTTCAGTAATCTACAGTGATGACTGACAAGAATGAGGAGAAATAACTGTTACTGCTTCATTTAATTTCAAGTTAATGGTACATATTTATGGTTGACTTGATTATGCTGGGATGCCTTAGTGCTATTTGCAGATAAGGACTTTATGTAGATTTTAGGCCCAGTAGTGTAGAGTAACTCAATATCATTTGCAGTACATTTCTGTGTCCTTTTGACTGTATGTGAAAACTTAGCATTGCAATAAATGTTTATGAATTAATACTATAATACGCACCTAGTCAAAACTTTTTGTGACAACCTGGCCACTGTCATACAGTTAGTAGTACTGGATGTTATAACACAGAAAGAGGGGCTACTTTGTTAATCGCCATATGTCTACCAACACACACACACATGCACACACACACACACACACACACACACACACACACACACACACACACACACACACACACACACACACACACACACAATGTTGTTTAAAAACATCAGATTATCTCACCTGTGATAACAGGCCTTTGACTGGTACCCAGCTACTAAAATGTTTTCTATAAATTCAGTTGGTGCTGTTATTTACATTATTAGTCGGTGATTGCACTTATAAACTGCTACCACAGAGGAAGTAATTTTACTATTCACAATCATCTAATCATTAGTCTTTTGAGATACTGTTTCAGTGGAAATGTTAGTCCTTCGACAGCACCTTCATCGAGTGTTGTATAATAGATGGAAAAAAGCAAAACAAGTATACACGAAAGTCACACACATTTCCATTTGTAACATGCCTCCAAACACTCATGAGTTGTCCATTTTACCATTTCCCAACCAGAGACTAGACTTTGTTGTTATACTGCCACCTAGCAGCAAAGGGTTGTATTTCTCCATTACTTCACATACATCAATTATTTAGATTGAATTTTCCCTTCATAGGTTCATAGGTTCATACTGGGCTATCTGCCCTAGGGCATTTATAAGCCTAGCCAGAGTATGTTTGGCTTTCGCCACCCATTTTAAATTAATTTTGCTATGCCCTTTTTCGAGGTTAGTATACTGTGCCTCTGTCTAACAGTGACACAGAAGTGATACCCGGGGTAAACCTACAATCTCCCATCCACTCATCAAGATTCCTCTTGAAGAGAGTCAATGAGGGACTCTGCCTAACCTGGACTGGGATTTTATTCCAGAGTGAAGGGAGCCTCTGGGTTATGAATCTGTCCCTCCAGCATGTCCTATTTATTTCAGTGCTGAGGTTCAAGTCTCTCGAGCGTGTAGCTCGATGGGATTTGGATTTTTTGAGGTGCAGCATGTCCCTTAATTCCGGGTTGGACATGGCCTTATACATCAGGCACAGGTCACCTCTGAGCAGGCGGAATGCCACTGAGTAGAGCTGGAGTTTCTTTAACCGGGCAGCATATGGCATCTGTTTGAGCCCTTTGATCCTCTTGGTGAGGTACTTTTGGGGTCTTTCCAGTTGCTGCAGGTGTTTGGTAAGGTACATCCCAAAAGGGGCATTGTACTCAATTATGGGCCTGATGAGGGATGAGTAAAGAGGCACGATGACCTCCCCTAATCTTGATGTGAATCCCTTCATGATTAGGTGGGCTATATAAAATGTTTTTCTAACCACTTTGGCCACGTGGTTGTCAAATGAGAGATTGCTATCAACTTGGGTCCCCAGGTCCCTAATTACTTCTTCTGTACTTAATGGATTACCACCTATGTGGTAATTTGTGGGCACTTTGATTTTGCCAAAGGGGATGACTATACACTTTTTGGTGTTTAGCTTGAGGCCATGGCTCTGGCACCAGTTGTCTGTTTCTATGAGGCCCTTTTGGAGGATGCTTGTGTCGGCTGGAGAGTCAATTATGGCGCCCAGTTTGCAGTCATCTGCGAACTTGGTCAGCCACAGTCCTTCCGTGTTGACCTGTACCTCCGAGAAATATATACCAAACAAGAGAGGTCCCAGGACTGAGCCTTGTGGGACGCCACTTGTAACTGGTTTGGAGTCTGAGATGGCTCCAGCAATTCTAACCATGTGGGTTCTATCCTTGAGCCAGTTTGCAACCCATCTAGTGACATAGGGGTTTATATTTAAGCTGGTGAGCTTATCTATAATGCCCGAGTGGGGTATTGTATCGAAGGCTTTTGCGAGGTCCAGATAGGCTGTATGGACCACCTTCCCTTTGTCAATGGCCTTGGTGACTGTTTCAAAGAAGTCAACCAGGTTTAAGAGGCAGGATCTGCCCTTAACAAAGCCAAACTGGGTAGGATCCAGTGTCTGTAGGTCCCCAATATCTTTATTTATGAGGTCCATGATGATCCTTTCCATAGCTTTGCAGACCAAGCTAGTCAGGCTTATGGGGCGATAGTCTATAGAGTATATATGAGTTAAACAGCAATTACAAAATCTAAATTCATTAAGTAAATTGGAAATTAGGTGACATTACAAGCAAATTGTACAGGACCTTCATACTTACATTTGAGATTTCTGTAATCTAATAGTTACATTTTTAATTACAGAATGATTTGCAAGTCTAATGCTACACTGAAAACATTCTGGGGATAATAGTTAAAAAACAGTTAAAGTATGCCTGGGGATTTCTTTTTTGCAATCTGATTTTTATTAGCATTTTTAAAAATACAAATACAGAATCAATTACAAGTCACGCAATGCAAATAAGTTCAAAACGAATAAGTGAATACACTTCGTACAACCTGCTTAGGCACAAGTACAATCATTCCTATATAACAAGAGGAAGCATTAACCTTCTTTATACAAGTAATTAGGAGATTAACAGACAGAGAGTTAGTAAATTTATTGACAAGTATTTATTATGCAGGTGTGTGGAAGTGTATTAGAACGCCTAAAACCTATTTGATCTAATGATATACAATATATACACACGACTGTCACTGAATGAATGGGTGTTAGTATAAGGAAGCTAGATGTTAGTGCTTGCACAAGGGTAGGAAAAGATGTCGTAGGGGGTTATTCTGTTTGTGATCATTCAAGGGTTATGGTGGAGGTAGAAATTAAAGAGGAAAAGTGTTTGTCACAGAATTAACATACCAAATGAAGTAGGGGTATTGGAGACAAGGGGAATAAGAGGAGGCCCAAAGGAATAAAGGGGAGGATGGAGGTCTACTTAGGGATGATGTTGATTAAGAGCATCTAGAAGGTTATTCCAATATTTCTGAAAATAACTTATTTTCTTTTTGCTTGTTGTCTTTAATTTACTTGCAAAAACATATTTAACAGCCATTGACTGGAAGTCCTTCCAAGACATTTTGGATCTGTCTAGCCAGTTTAAAGTAATGTAGGTTTTGAGAAGCACACATAATGTCACAATAATATGTTTAGTTTCAGATTTAAATTTACCTGGATAAATATTTAATAGAGCCATCTCCCAGGATAGGGTTCATGTCATATATCCCACTTTCTCCAGTCGTGCTCTTAGGTAAAGTTTGTACATGTTTTTACAGGACCAGAAAATGTGGAATATGTCTGCCACTGAATTAGGGCATGTTGGGCATATAGGTGAGGTGTTTGGATTAATTTTATTTAGGAATGACGGCGTGTGATAGGCGTTATTGTTTATCATGAGTTGGGTATAGATTAGTTTTTTTAAGGGGGTTAATTTTATTGTTGCATCAATTGCATCAAGTTTTTGGCTAAGTGTTATTTCCCTGTTTTGTCCATCCCAGTACTTAGAAAATAATATATTGTCTTGGTGTTTTATTTTTGTTACTAGTCTATAGACATTGGAAAGCATTTTAGTCCTTGATAGAAGTTGGGTTATTAGTGTCTGGTAAAGTTGGTATTCCGGGGGGGAACTGACATCATGTAGTATGCCTGGGGATTTCAATAACTGCCTACATAATATGTCCACAACAATTCCTGTGTTTCCTGCTACGCCATCTTGTGTTGGCTGGGGCCTGCCTGCACTTAGTGGGAGTAAGTGAACTGGCTGGAAATGGTCTTGAATACAGTGTTTAGCTAAGAGCTCAGGAACAAGGGCTGATAGGTCAATACCAGTGTTTCTATTTTACTTTTGTTTTGTGGTACTTGCTTGTTTTAGTTGAGCTACAAGGTGGTGAGCATTCTGTATCTACCCTGTGCTGATTTCAAAGCTGCTGAGAGAATCTACAAAACTAAGTCCCATTTTTCAAATTATTCTGATTTATAGTGCACTTGTATTTGATTAACTGTGCTGTTTTATTAACTTGCATTACAGATGCACAGTATTTTTCACTGTTTTACTGTTAAACTGTTTCATTACCTGAATGTGAACTGTTCTGCTGTTATATTTAAGTGTGTATCTGTTCTCCTGTGTTAAATCAACCTAAACAAAGTTTAAATATCTTTAGCATAGTCTGGTTACAGTTTTTGCTGTATCCAGATCTGTTTGTATGATTCCTGTGTTTCCTGATACCCTATCTTGTGATTGCTGGGGCCTACCTGCACTTAGTGGGAGTAACTGGTTGGAATTGGTCTGGCTTAGGCTGTTTAGCTAAGAGCTCAGGGAAAATGGTTATTGGTCAATTCCAGTGTTTCTATTTTACTTTCATTTTTGTGGTACTTAAACCCAGCATTTGCATGAGTTTGCGCTTGCTTACTTGTTGCGCACCTCAGCTGTGCTGTTTTAACCCTTTGTGAGATATCTCAGCTGCATTTTTTCCTTACCAGCACTCCTGTGTAAGTAAGGCCCTCCCTTGAAGCTACTGTATTGATTTTATCCAGCCCTACTCACAGCTATATGTATTCTCCTCAGATAGTACCCAGTCTACTATCCCTGACCTCTCTCTCTTCCACAGAGTCTGACAACCATGGACAAATAATTTCCTATGGTTTCTCCAGCTTGTCTGGTTGATCTGGACATCCTAAGACAGTGTAGCAACTGCCTCATGTACATGGATAACCCTCCACTACTACCACCTAGGAACACAATATGTGAGAGACGCAATCGCATTAAGAACCTAGAATCCTTGCTGTGTCAATCACAAGCCAGTACATCTGGCATTGAGAAGGTTGTCTGCTTAAACACCACACCTCTAACACTACCCACACCTGTACAACATACTTCCACATATGTGGAGGTTCTCAACAAAAACATTCATAAAAAAAGAGACCTCTGAGGCAAAAACACACACTCACATCACAACTCATGGCACCAAACACCACACATAGTACACACGCCTGTGTCTCACAGCATCTAAGGCCCAGCCACAAACCCAACATAGTAGTCATAGAAGACTCTATCATGAGACACACAGATGAGTAACAAACCAAAGTAAAAGCAGCAAACCAAACAATCCAAAAAAGCAGACAAAGGCTGGAAACCAGGAATACAAGTAAACTATTTATTGGAACACTGGTAAGCACTTTCATCAAATGTGTCCCTCACCAGGATAGACAAGGAGAAAGTCACGGTAAGTTGCTTCTCAGGTGCTAGAATCCATCATATCATGCACACACTCAAGTCTCTTAACAGGTACTGTTATGACTCTGTCATAGTCCAAGTTGGTGTGAATGACATGAGATGTACCTCTCTGGACTACATGAAGAGAGACATGATTGAGCTCACTGAATATGTGTCCCACCCAGGTATATCCCTAGCCTTAAGCAGCATCCTACCATCACCCAGAATGATGCCTCAATACAAACAGAAACTGGCTTAGTTTTGGTGTCATTCCAAGGGGATCCAGTACCTGACAGCCTGGGAGGACATGATTGACAGACCATGATGCTTTGCCAGAGATGGCCTTCATCTGTTTCCCCTGGGCTTCAGGATTCTGGCAAAGGCTCTTGCCTCCCCCAATGCCTTTTTAGGCAAAGTCATGAGGACAAAATTAGCAACGTGAAAAATTCTTCTAAATGAAATTTAAAGGTAATGCTACTAAACGCTAGGAGTCTTAACACGGAACTGCACTCATTGCAAGCATTCTTCACCCTGGAAAATGCTAACATTTGTGCAGTCACTGAAACCTGGTTCAAAGCTGAGGAGAGCACCCCAGCCTTACCAGGTTACTCATCCTACCATACTTTCAGACCCCAAATGAAGGGCAACAAAGCAAAATGAGGTAGAGTTTCAATATTTATCAAAGACATGCACACCTCCTGGCTGTGGAAATAGTATGACACACAGGAGACACTCCAGGTGCTGTTAACTGTTGACAAAACATCTATTTGAATCATAGCTAGCTATAGACCCCCAACCATAACTCAGGACACACACTCCACCTATCTGGACTTACTTGAATCCATCAAAATTCAACCCTCTACCCTGATCCTGGGCAACTTTAACAACCCAGCCATAAGTTGGAAGACCTATTCTAGCCCAAACACAAATCCCCAGAGCTTCCTTGATTTTGTCAATGCTAATGCATTGGATCAGCTGGTCGACACCCCCATGAGAGGTGAAAATATCCTGGACCTGGTAACTAACTAACATGAGTAGCCACTGTAGCACCCCTAAAGTATCATCCTCCTTGGTAATTTCTGACCATAAAGCGATCACTTTCAAAGACATTATCTCCCCTGCCCCCCCCCCACCTTGCCAGGGTCAAACAAAAAAACTTTTCCAAAGCTGACTACAACCTCTAGAGTGCTGGTATAAGCAGCTTCACAGCTACCATCCCTTCAGTTGGAACTAGCACTAATGTCCAGTCCTACATGGACTCAGCAATACCTGACAGAACCAAATCATCTTCCTCCAGGAAGAGTAAACCTGTCTGGTGGACAGCAGCAATAAACAAACTCTATAATAAAAGGAAAACATTGCTGTCCAGGACCAGAAAGGAGCAAGTGCCAAGTTGGAAACAATCTCTCCTTTGTCTGAACAAGCAAATAAGGCCACTGGTGAAATCCTCTAAGGCTAACTTTGAGTCCAAACTGGCCACATACACAAAGGGCAATCACAAGGCTTTCTTCACATACATCTGCAGTCTCAAAGTTAACACCCAAATCTGCTCTGAACTGGTGGTCAAGAACACAACATTCACAAATGCTGTAGATATAGCCAACCTGCTGGCAGACAGGTTCAGTGAAAACGTCACCCCCTTGTCCCCCCATCAGTAAACCAGGACATCCCCAGCACCTGCCCCGCTCCCCTCATCACCACCATGGAGCATGTCTTTAATGCTCTCTCAAAGGTAAAAAATACAACCTCCATGGGAGCCAACAACATCCCTGGCTGCATCCTACATTAACTCAGGCAAGAGCTCTCAGTGCCATTAGGTACCCTATTCAACCAAAGCCTGAGCACCGACTTTGTCCCAGCCAAATGGAGGATAGCCACTGTCATCCCTCTACACAAAGGTGTAGCATCCACTGACCCAGGTGATTATAGGCCCATCAGGCTAACTAGCCTGATCTGCAAGGCTATGGAATACATTAAAAGGGACCTTATAAACAAGGACAATGGCAACCTCCAACCACTTGACCCCACACAGTTTGGTTTTGTCAAAGGGAGATCATGTCTGTTAAACTTGGTCAATTTCTTTGAAACAGTCACCAAAGCCATGGTTGAGGGGAAGATGGTGCACACTACCTACCTTAACCTAGCCAAACCCTTTGACACTATTCCCCACTTGTGCAGAATAGATAAATGCTCCCAGCTAGGTATCAACCCATATGTTACCAGATGGGTAGCTAACTGGCTCACTGATAGAACCCACTCAGTCAAAATAGGAGAAACCACCTCTAGTAGTAGACCCGTAAAAAGCAGTGTACCCCAAGGATCGGTCTTGGGGCCTCCACTGTTTGAGATATACTTTTCTGAGGTGCAAGACAAAACCAGTGGTCTATGGCTGACCAAGTTTGCAGATGGCTGCAAGCTGAGCCCTGTCTTGAATTCCCCTAGTGATGTGAACATCCTCCAAGAGGGCCTTACCCAACCTAATGACTGACGCCAGAAACATAGCCTCAGACTGAATGCAAAGAAATGCATCACTATCCCCTTTGGGGAAAATGGTCTCCCCACTAATTATCACATTAATAACAATGTACTAAGCATGCAGTCAGTCGTGAGGGACTTGGGCACCCAGATTGATGGCAACCTGACTTTTGACCACCACACTGCCTCTGTTGTATGGAAAGCTTTCTATATGGCCCACATCATAAGTAAGGGTATTTCATCCAGGAACAAGAAGGTCATATCATACCTGTACTCCTCTCTTATCAGACCCATTATCAAGTACAATGCCCCCTTCGGCATGGACCTTGCCAAGCACATGCAGCAGCTGGAGAGACCATGGAGGTTCCTGACCAAAATCCAGGCTCTCAAACACCTATCTTATACAGATAAGCTAAAAGCCCTGTCCCTCTACTGCTCAGAGGTGATGTGTCTGGCATACAAGGCCGCCTCAGACCCAGTTTTGATAGAGTTGCTGTATATCTGTAAGTCAAACTCCATTTGCGCAATCTGCATGCAAGGCCTCAACCTGGTCTGTGACATTAATAGAACTTGCTGGCAGGATGGATTTGTGTCCCAAAGACTCCCCCATCTGTGGAATAGACTCCTTGTCCATGTCAAGCAGAGTACATCACTAGCCCTCTTTAAGAGGAACCTGGACAACTGGATGGGAAACAGAAAATACACCCCTGGGATCCCACCTGTGTCCCTGCTGGGCAGGAAAATAGGTGCTGACTTTGTGGAAATATGATAAAATTCTTGGCTAGGCTTATAAGGGTCCCCAGACGAATAGCATAGTATTGTCCTATGAACCTATGAACCTGCTGCTGCCAAATGGCAGCACTTGTACATATGGCTGCTAAGGTCAAGTCATTGCAATGTGCCTGTAAATGGGTTGCTACTTGCCAAGTATCTGTTTTTAGTACCAAACAAGATGCCATCTGCTAGCCAGGATTTAAGATGCTGGCAGTTTGCCTGCATCTTTAATTTCAAATTATAGGACAAAATATGCAAAACATGTCTGAAAACTATAGCATGCATAGCAGAATCTAGTAGAAAGTGAGCAAGCCTGCTATGAAATCTTTATAGCAGGTCCTCTTACTTCCTTGTTTTAAATTCAACAGTGTGCTAGATTCTGAGTCAGTACACATAGCTGGAAAAATAAGAAAACAGTTTTGCACTTTCCAGGAAATTTTTTTACCTCTTTAATAGTTCTTTTGACTCAAGCCTTAGGATCTTTGCCATAGCAGTAAACTTGTCTGGTAATTTCATTTATCACCCTGTTGAGAAAATGTGTAACACATTGCTTGGTTTGCCATGCGTTTTATTGCCTGATTAAGTCATACATCATCAAAACAAGGAATTCCTTCCCTATGGAGAACAAGTACTGACTCTGTAGTTTCATCTGTCATGGCCTAGTTTAATTATAGCTGTACAGCGCAAGAAAGTCTGTAAACTTCAACAGTATGAAAAAACGAGTTATGTCCTTTCTCAAGGAAGGTTTTATATGTAGTAGTTGTTAGCTGTGCAGGGAAACACTTTAACTCTCACAAAAATCAGTTTATTTTCTTTTTTTATTGAAGTATTTCACATTCTGACAGTTCTCACATTAATGAATAAATGAATAACTCAGCTGGAGTTAGAATATCTGGAACATAGCACCACTATTATAGGCAAACATGTCTTGTGTTGGTTATAATCCACGAAAGGAAAAAATATGGAGATTATTAATTTATTGTGTAATTCACCATATCCTTTTGGTATTAAAGCATTTCCTTTACAGTTTCTTGTCTCTATTTACCCTGTATGTTAATAGACTCCTGTTCCCTCAACAGTATTATACAGAGCTCTGGTGAGATCTGCGTATGCCTACCTTAGCACTATAAATTCCAGCCCACCAGAAGGCCCCAACCTACACCTACACACACACCAATACAACTTAATTTCACAAATATGAGAATCATAAAATGATAATGCATCAGTTTTCTGAAAATGATTTTAAAATGCATCAATATTTTGCTGTTTTGCTTCTTAGTTGTTTCTTCTTGTTTCTTACATAATTTGTTTACAAGCATTGAATACTTCTCTGCTGTGGTATAACAGTTACTAGATACATGCACTGTAAATATGCATTCATAAATATTTTTGTTATGGATAAAATACATTAATATGTTATTTTGACATATTTGATGTTTATTCTTGCTTATTATGCATAGCAAAATCATGTATTTTTGTGAAATTTGTTTACATAAACAGCTCATATCAGTTGTTAGCATAACAGTCTTTGTTGACAACATGCTCTTTTTGCACAAGCACACTGCACACAGAAATAACTATGTGTCACTCAGCCAGATCCCCTCCTTTCACAACTACCTGTACAGCCTGTACCAGCAAATTGTTTATAATTACCCCCTTTTGTTGAGTGTAAGCAATACCCACACAAACACTTACCAAATTTACTATCTGCAGACATTTTGTATAGAGTTTGTTATCAACGTTTGCTTGTAGGGATGGTTCATATTTATTGATGCCATGTGTAAGAAATGGGAAAAGGGATTGTGGATGCATGGATGGATGGATGGGGGCTGTATTTGTACAATATAGAACTGAATAGATGATATTTCAAACCAGAGACAGATTTCATGCCATATATTTCTATCTGAAATATAAGGAACTATACAGAGTGGCCTGGCAGTTTAGTGCAGGGAACTACTGTAAGTTTATGAGTTACTGATGAGCTTCACCTTGTAGTCTAGAGTTTGATTCCCTCAGCCTTCTTTGTCAACAGTGTGACAAGTAAATGTCTCAAAGAAGACACTTATCCAGACAATGCTCATAGATCACCCATGAAAAGGACTTGAAACTAGTGTGTTTATAGCTTCATAGATTAGTAATAGGCTAACCGCCTTTGGGGACCATTTTAGGCCTAGCCAATTATCCCATGTGAGAATCAAATGCTGCATCTTGTGTTTGTGAGGTAAAAACCTTAACCATTGTGCCAACCTGTCCTAACATGCTTAACAAATAAATAAATGATTAAAATACAAAGTACCTCCAAGGAAAATATGCATGAACATTTTATATTCAAGCAAGCATACTAATGCCAGCATAAATTACAATGTCCTTCTGCACTGTTTGAATTTTTGGCACACTGTAATATATTATAATATACTTAACCACTTGGCTTTTGATATTTATTGTTTACGTTGTTTCATCATAAACAGAACATTTGTTTCGTGATTTTGCTGTTTTTATACTTATTTTTGTTGCTTTATTTATTAATTTGGTAAATCTACAGTTGTACTGCACGTTTTTTTTCTTTATGTAATGGTCCAGACTTGTGTTGAAAAAGGTTCATAGGATCAGCATGTCTAGCACATTATCAAACAAAACAATAAATAAATAAATAAAAATATAAGGATGGCATACAATGGGTATTCTAAAAGTGTGACTACAAATTATTGATAATTGTCGAAACTATAAAGCAGTGTTTAATGAGTTTACTACAGGTGCTTAGGTACAGTAGCTCACTGTACTTCTGCTCTCCGTCACTTGCTTGAAAAAGTAAATGTTCTAACCCCTACTAGCCCAATCATCCATTTCTACCAAACCCTCCCCCAATATCCGATCCTACAAATTACATAGCCCTACTAGAACCTAACCCCTAAACTTCAAACTCCCACCCAGTTCCCAATCCAAGTTCAAGTGGAAGCAGCACCTAGCTGAGCTACAAGGAGCTTGAATCCCTGGCTTCAAGACAGTGATTTTCAAGTACTTGGGACTCAAGCACCTGCAGTGAACTCATATTTAATCTGGAAAATATTTCCTCTTACTTTTAGAAATTTATAATATTTTGAGACCATGTTTGCAACATACCTTATGCTGGAGTTACATATATGTTGCATATATGTGATCCATGGTCTGTACAGATTAAGGGGACATATTGGCGGAATGAGGGTGCTCCCTAGATTAAAACTATGTCTTGCTTGACCCAGGTTGGCTCATTTTCTTGCAAAAAAGTTGCAGGATTTAGTACTTACACATGCATGATCATTCTTACCAAGAGGCTTTCTGCCTAGGAATAGTGCAAAGAATGCACGTCACTGGAATATATAGCTAATTTAGATTTTTTATTTATGTTTAGAATATCTAGCAGGAGGATAAATGATTTTCTGTCCTACAGGTTATTTGATGCTGGAGGACTCTCTACTCCTGCTGATATTATCTATGAAGTGTAAACTTCATGCATTGTGTTAGTTACAAGAATATGGAAAGAAACATGGGTGCCCCCCATCCTGCTGCATCTGTGAGACGAAGATGTGACTGCAGGACTTGGACTAACACTCTCTGCATTAGGATCATTCAGTGCATCAAATCTTCTCAAGCTAAAACCTCAACCCATGCAGTCCTATAATGCTTAATTCTTATAGAAACTTCCAGTTCTTTCCCAAGTGAATGTTGGAACAAATACATACTCAAAAAAGAAGAGCCTTTGGTTGGGGTTGGCATAATATATAAGGTTTCTACCTCACAGAAACAATGTGCAGGGTTTGATTCTCACATTTAAGGGAAATTGACTAGACTTGAAATGGCCCACAAAAGCAGCTAGCTAGCAGGTGGAAAGCGGAGAGCTGCTTCCTGCACGTAAAGCTTCATCTCACAAACCTAAAATTGTGTTGAGTGCCTGTAACTGTTTTACTTGACTTCAAAGAGCTCTAACTATAGGACACATAGGACAGACTGTCCAGCTTTCCCCACTGAATGTGAGGGGTTCATTGGGAGCAGATCATGCATTACCATAGCCCTGAAGGAAGACCTGAAAATGGATATCACATTCATTTGGTACTGTTATACCACACAAATACCATTCAAAGAAACATTATGGGTGAGAACAATGGATGCAGAACTTGCCTGATTGAGAGTGTGCCTTAGGGAGGCCCTAGAGGGTTTTTTTCCATATTTGTCACAACAAAAAACAGAGCAGTTTGGGAGCCACTTAGAGAAATAATATTAACTTTTTTGCTTCCTATGCCGTTAGCAAAGGATGCAAAATAACTGATCACCATTCCTGAATACTTTATATGCTTGTCTACATAGCATTTTATTTGTCTGTGAATGTCTATGGTATAAAGAGGATGCTGAAAAAGGTCGGTAGGTGTACAGACTAAGGCAGGATTCACACTCTACTTTCAACATAAATGAAGTCTTATGAATGCAGAAGAGATTGATAACACCTGTAATTCTGAAATCCTTCTTGCTGAAATAAAGGCCAATAAAAGCATGGTCTTCCACAGCAAGCATGTAGGATCCACCGGCAATGCTGGCTCAGAAGGGAATAATGCGAGATTCTCCAGCAAGAACTGAATGTCCCACTGAGGGAACGGATCTCTTAGGGCTGGAATGAGAGGAATATACCCTGTGAAGGGCCTTATACAACGTTTATGAAACTACATGGGCAGAATCATGGCCAATATGTGTGTGTGTGTGTGTGTGTGTGTGTGTGTGTGTGTGTGTGTGTGTGTGTGTGTGTGTGTGTGTGTGTGTGTGTGTGTGTGTGAGTGTGTGCGCGTGCGTGTGCGTGTATGAAAAGCAGAGAAGGCTGCCAAATGAATTCTAAAGCAGGAATACCAAAGACCTTAATAGAAAAGTTTGGACTGGTACTGTAGGACTAACAAAATGATCTGCTGCCTTGTAAGAAACCATATGAAAAAATATCTCCACATTTCTCTTTTTGTCTTTTCAATACATGGCTTCTGAGATACCTTCAAGATGAGACTAGCCTACATACCTCTCAACTTCCAAACATTAAAATAATAGCACTAGCCTTTAGAAATCATGGCAGAGAGAGGGTCAAAAAGAAGAATGCTTTCTTATTCATATGTCTGAACTGCAGTACAACTCTCATCCCTGTCACTTTGCATGGAGTTTTTTTTTCAGGTTTGGACCAGGAAATCTGGGATGTGTTGCAATTCATGTGCCCTCCCCATTCTAGGAAAGAACTATCTGTGATCAGGATGACCACAATGAGGGGAATGGCAAAGGGTCTACCCACAGTCCTGTTGGAGTGCTGCAAGATACAGATGAACAAAGCCCTCTGCTAGCTCCAGTGGGAGTCCATTACCTGGGAGATGTTGTTTTCTTGTCTTTCATGGTCTTTAGTGAGATATGACTCTCACTGCAGGGGGGCCCCTAACTAAGGAATCCAAGAGGAATGCTGTGATATCCTAGGTGAAAAGGGATCCTGCTGCTCTTCTTACCCCATTCACAGCATCGCATGTTTCTCAGACTGTTACAGAGCCCTAATTAGTAGCTATGGAAACCTGACACTTGAGCTTTCCCTTACATTTGCTATCAGGCATGTCCTCCACTGTGGGCTGTATTCCTTTGTGAAGATGCTGCCCGTAAAAGCATAGCATATGCATCATATACTTTAGCATTCTCATGGAGAATGTGCAGATCATGTCAACAATTGCTTCCCTAAGACCTCCAGAATTTGTGATTCCCTATAAGGTAGTTGTCAGCTTGTGCCTGAAAAGTGGGATTCCTCTTCAGGATGGCAACAGATATCGGGCATGCTCAGGTAACCAATCAACCACTATGTGACTGGAAGTTTGAGCTGCATTTCTCCGGAGCACAATCCTGGTGTCTGAACATTTCTAATTTTTGCTAAACAAGAGCCTTAAAGGTATCCGGTATGGGTAGAACCTCCCAAGAGGACTGTTCTGTGGCCCTGTATGCCTGTTGCAGCCTCTGTTGGGAATGAAACGGCATCCAAGAGCCATCTCTCTCTTTCTCTCTGTCTTACTACACAAGTTTAAAGATTTCCACAGTTTAGGGTCACCCTGGAGCAATGGATGTGGAAGAGCACCCTCTTCTTTATTCAAGTCTCCTAGCATGTATTTAAACTCCACTAGAAATTATAGATACTTTGATTTACTAAGGCTTTCCATATTATTCAGGAAACTCACTGAAGGATAAATACATTTTTTTTTGCAAGACTGAAAGAACAAGGGCTGGGCGAGAAATGCATCTGTCTGCCAAAATGGAGCCAACGTGCAGTAAAAACCGAAGGTTGTTATACTGATTCCATATGTCATTTGTCAACTTCTCTAAACTGAAGCAGGGTAATTTGTCTGGTAGTTGGAGATCCTCAGTACTTAAGTGGTCCTCGCTGGATTCAATTATCCTGTTATTTTGCTGGTAATTCCTTTGGCTTTCCATGAGTGGTAGTGACTTCTCCTGGTCTGGGGTGAAGAGGTTCAATCTCTAGCTTCTCCCTTTCATCCAGTTAAAGAAAAGACAAGTACTCAGTTCTCCTTTAAGGTCAAAGATCTTTATTGGTAGATGAGTGCTGCTTTAGTTAACTACTGTAAACTGAGCAAAGACTCTTGAGAGTATACCCTGAAAATACTAGGAATATTAGGATGAAGCCAGCATAAACTTTAAGAATATTTATAAATATCCAGATATTAGTTGAGGAGACACCTGTCCTATCAAATCTAAAAGAACTGACACTGGAAAGCTCAATGCCAGCATATTTTAACCTACAAAAGAGGGTACAAGTACAAACAGAAACATTAGACTGAAGCAATTCAGGCTGAGATTAATGGGGCTGATCCATGCTGACTACATTCAGAGACAAAGATGTTAGTTGCCAGAGGAGGGATTGGTGCTGGTCAGGACACAGTTGAAAGTTTAATACTCTGGAGGTGCTGAAGAATCTACCTTCTTGGTAAGCATTGCCAGGCTGTCATAATACAAAAAGCACCAGTGCATGTATCTTAATAATGGGTAAGGGAATGGAGGCTGGGAACTGGTGCTTGGGTGGCCATCAAAGAAGGAAAAGCCGCTGCATGGGAGAATGCTTAGTCAGACATCCTTGGAGGTCCATGATCTATGACCACTATTTGGGCCAGAGTGCGTACCATAAGAGAAACCAATAAATGAGTGGGCATTGCCAGGCATGAATCTGGTTCTGATGCAGGTCTTTTCATCTTTGCTTTTAAGAAACTAGAACTTTTAGGAGGCATACAACCTTTAGTCTCCTTGGGGTTTCTGATTTTTTTCTTCTGGATATCTGTAATTCTTTGTCACAAACTTGCAAGAAGCAAAGATAAGAAAGCTGAGGATTATTATACCAAGCCTCAAAGGTGTTTGTCCATTAAATATTTTTAAGCATCTTACAACATTTTCTAAGTGGCTGTACCTTTTTGTCCAAAGAAATGCCCTACAGCAAAGCAAATACTCAGTGTGTGAGTCTACAAGAAGAATCTGCTTGTAGAGGGGCATTTATTTAAAGAAGCTGTAGAGGTTGTGATGCCAACTGGATAGAAATCAAGACATAATATAGGTACAGACAATACAGGAGAAATACAAAAAAACAGAAAAGCAAATAAAATTGGGAAGAGTATATAAAAATAATCCAGAAAATACTTCCTTCAACTCCTAAAATATTGTTAGGAAGAATCCCGTTAAACAACATTATATAGCAGCCTGTGTCTACTCACACAGAAACACCTCTTTCATGGTGGGAAAGATCAAGAGAATGCTAGAAAAGTAAACTTTATTAAATAAAGTGTAACAGTGAGGTTTACAGTGTGGGATAATTTTGATGGGTTGAGTACTCCTAACTCTAAAGGACGTCTTCTAAGTGCTGCAACTAGAGTTCTTCAGAATGAAATCATACCTCTTTCCTACAGAAAATTTAAAAAGGTGAAGAAGGTAGTGTTCTTTTTACTGTAGACATGCTGCACTTTGAGCCATGCCAGTGTTATAGACAGAGAGGTGGATGATGTGATAATACATACAAGTAACACAAGGGAGGGAAGATGAGATTTGTTTTATTTGGATTCAGTAGAGTCAATCAACAGCCACATCACTGAATGCAGCTCCATTGAATCCGTACCAGCAAACACCAAAGTCAGAATTACAGAAATGCATAAAACACAAGCAGAAACATAGTTTTAAATAATACAGCATACCTTCATGCTGGGGATTCACTTTAGAAGCTTGAAATACTGAAATATCGAAATTCAGTATTTCGAGCCCATAAAGTGGAATCCTGAGAAGAGCGAGACCTCAGAAGTGCAAAATTGAAAATCTCGAATACCAGAGGTTTTGAATTTCACACTTCTGAAGTTTTGCTGTGGTTATGGATTCAGGTAAGTGTGTATGTGTTAAGGTCTTTGGATAGGGGCTGTGGTGTGTGTCAGTATGTTTTGTTGCTGTGATGTGTGCGTGCAAGGAGAATGTAGCTTGTGTGGTGGTTTATTGTGTGTTTGTATGTAGTATGGCCTTGGAGTGAGAATATTTAAGTGGGAGGTGTGGGAGGTGCTTGTGTTTGTGTGTGGGGAGGAAGGTGTGTGTGTGTGTGTGTGTGTGTGTGTGTGTGTGTGTGTGTGTGTGTGTGTGTGTGTGTGTGTGTGTGTGTGTGTGTGTGTGTGGAGTAGAAGCGTGAAATTCAAAATATCCGGTGTGCAAGATGTTGAATTTCGCTCTTTTGAGTTTTTGTGGTTTTCAGATTTCGACTTAATAGCCTCGAAATACTGAATTTTGACATTTCAGTATTTCGAGGATATAAAGTGAATCCCATGCTGGATAGAACTGATGTTCATCTTTTCCATTGCTGCAGTAGCCCTTAGGCAATATGGGTTGCTTCCCAACCTGGAAACTACTGGCCATCTTCAAAAAGCTCTGGCTCCCCCTCAAAACTTCACTCTAACTGCTGATTGGCTAATCCCATGTAGGGAAATCAACAGTAAGAGTGAAGCTTTCTTCAGTACTTTTTTGCCAGCTTGAGAAGCATTTCATGGACTTTTCAGGAGAAGAAATTGGCCTAGAACTTCATTTCTGAATTATAAGTCCCCTTTGGGTTACCCCTACTCTCAGACATTATTGCCCTTTTAAGAAAATTGGAAATGTATCTGTTTTTATGACTAAAAGCAGTAATTTCCCTTTAGGAAACACAGATTTTTTACAATATCAGGGGTTTCCTGTTAATAACCACTAATTTAGATTTAGAAGGTTTATATTTGTATTTGGGGCTAATTTTGTGAAAAAAATGTGTACTGCTTATGTAAACTTTAAATTTTGTAGGACAGAAGAGTTTACCAAGGAACAGTCAGGAAATTGTCAGTGGAATGCTTATATTATATTGTGACAACCTGCCTGCTGCCATTTTGATTCTGTCAGTTGTATGTGTGAGTTCTTGAACAATACTGACAGGGAAATTCTGTTCTATGTTTATTTTTTTATAACGTAAGGGACTGGGGAAAGTGGTATGAGTGTATGTGTGCTACTTGAGCACTCAGTGACTACTTACCTTTTGAATGACTCACTCCAGCAATGCCTACTGCTTTTGGTATTTCTTACAGGTTCATAGGTGTATACTAGGCTAATGGCCACTGGGGCCTTTAGCAATTGTATCCTGCAGGTTTATGTGCCTTAGATGTTATTTTAAAGGGTAAATGTAGGCTAGGGCAAGATTTATAGGCTACCTATGTCCATTAGTGACATAAGTACTAGCCCTGGGTTATATTGCTGATTTCTCATCCACCGGCTCAGGTTTCTCTTAAATAGAAGAGCAATGCTTCACACAGATAGGAAGCCTGCTCCAGAAAAGGAGAATTCTCTGAGACACATAACTGTCCCTCTAACATGTCATTTAAATTGCAAGCAATGTTTAAATCACCAGATGGAGTAATTATGATGCTATTCATTTTACAGGATATACAAAAGGTCCATAAGAGTGGGAGCCAGGGACACCTTGTATGCCTGGCATAGATCACTTCTCAACAATCTGTAGGAAATAGAGTATAGAGATAAGGCTTGTGGAGGTGGTGTCCCCTATCTTAACTTCCTCAGTCCAACTGGATATCCAGCATGTAGCATGGGGGTTTCTTCCCATATTGTTGAGTTTGTTTACAATGTTCAAGTGGAGTATTGTATCAAATGCCTTGGGCAGGTCAAGGTAGGTGATATGCACCATTTTGTCCTCATCCATTGTCTTGATGACCCTTTTAAAGAACTCCACCTGGTTGAGTAGGCATCATCTGCACTTAATGAAACCAAACTGGGTTGAATCCAGTGTTTGAAGTTTTCTATATCCTTATTAATCATTTCCATAATTTGAAAATGAGATTAATCAGACCTACGGTTCTGTATTTTATGGGGTCTGTTGACCTTCCCTTTTGCAGTGGGATGACTACTGCAGTTCTCCATTCTTATGGCACAATGCCTGTCTGGGGGCTCTGGTTAAACAGTGACCCCAATGGTACTGATAGGTCATTTTTCAGGCTATTTAGGAGGCATCCTGGGATATTATTGGGGTCCTCCAGTGTAGTAATTTTAGCCTCAGAGAGTACATTTACAATCTGCTCTCTAGTGATAGCTGGGGGACTTGTTTGATGGTAATTCCTGGAGGTGTCCAGGGGAGGCAGTTGGGGTAAAATTGGGGCTGAATTTGTCGGCCAGTAGATTTGTTATATCTTCCATCTATGTGCAGGCGGCCCCATTTCAATCAGCTCTCACACTGCTGTGTGCTGCCTTTGAGGTTTTGGACACAGCTAAAGAAAGCCTTGTGATTGTCCTTTGCCTAGGAGGCTATCTTTACCTCAAATTTGGCTTTAGTAGACTTAACTTGCCCTCTTGTTTATACTGTTGAGAGTGTTCTTATTATGCTGGGCACAGCACTTCCTAATCTTGGTTATGACTTTTTTCTTTTGTTATACAAGCTGTTTTATATTTGGATTCCACCAGGGTGGTTTATTGTTTCAGTTAGTTCTGGGCTTATTCCTGGTAGGCACAGCTTTCTCTCTGCATTTAATGATTATACAAGGTTTCTGTAAACAATTCAGCATAAGTATCTGTGTTTTCAGAATTTGGAGGGGGCTTGAAATTTTGGCAGGTTATCACTTAGTAGTATGAAGTTTGCCTTAGAACAGTTCTTAAATGTTATGGGGGTTAGTTGGGGTCACAGACTTGATTTTTTTTAATGAAGGTGATCACTTTGTAGCCTGTCCTTACCAGATAAGAAACTACACTAGTTTGGGTACAGCATCCTCCAATGTTTGTGAGTAACAGGTCAAGTATGTTTGCACCCATAGCGGGTGTATGGACTATCTGGTCCTAGGTGTTTGTACTTACAAAGTCCAGGAATCTGTGGACCTGTAAAGTCTAGGACCATGTAAGTATCCCAGTTTAGAGTGGAGTAGCTGAAGATGCCCATGAAAGTAGTATTGTGTTGAATGGTGAGACCCTCCAGTAAATCCAAGTATGAGTTATGGATTTCTTGGATCATAGAGGGTGACCTATTGCTTTTAAGGATTTGATATAGGACTCTGCCTATGAAATCTGGGCACAGAGAAGCTCATGCACATTATCCTGTTTGACTAGTCTTGAGGTGAGTTTGTTGTTGATTGAGACACCTCCACCTTTAGTCAGTGCCTGTGCAGTAGCTGGCCTGATTGTGTGGAAGGCGTTGAAGCCCTGCACTGCCATGGTGCTCTCCATGGCTTTAAATTCTATCTCAGTAACTGCACATATGTCCACATTCTCCATGGTGAGGACCATAAATATTCTTGTTTGAAGTAAAGATCAGACCTGACACCCCCACAGGAGCAAAAAAACTGAAAATTTTCTCGAAAGCAAACTATGGCCTACTAAGTGATGACATAAAAAGTTTCAAAGCCCTCCTAACACAGCCAACAATGGCTCCTATGCAGAGGAGTACACAAATGCTGTATATAGCCACGATGTATTGACTTGGCTGTACCTGACAGGAACAAAACCGGGTCCTCCAGAAAAAACAAGCCACCCTGGTGGACTGTAAGTATAAATAATTTATATAACAAAAGAAAGAAACTGATCTCTAAGAACAAGAGGGAACTTACTCAACAGAGGAAGAATACCCTTCACAGCTTGAACAAGCAAATCAGATATCTTGTACAATGCTCTAAGGCTAGTTACTAGACTAAATTAGCATCCCTAGCTAAAGACAATCATAAGGCATTCTTTAGCTAAGTCCAAAACCTAAAAGGGAATGCCCAGCTGTATGCCGAACTTATAGTAGATGATACCACTCAAATTGAACCTAAGGAAATTGCCAACCTGCTAGCTGACAGATTTGGCAATAACTTCGCCCCGTTGTCCCCACCAACCATACTCCAAAGCATTCCTGACACTAGCACTCTACCAAGTATCTCCAAAGAACGGGTCATACAAACAATGTCCAAGGCCAAACACATGGCTTCTATGGGACTAGATAATATCCCAGGCTGCTTAATAAACAATCTAAAACAAGACCTAGCAGAGTCACTTGGCACTCTCTTTAACCATAGCCTGAGCACTGGCTTTGTTCTGGCAGAGTGGAGAACAGCAACCATAATCCCTTTGCACAAAGGAGGTTTATCAACCAACCCTGTGAACTATCAGCCCATAAGTCTAACCAGCCATATCTGCAAGACCATAGAAAAACTCATCAAGGACCTTTTGGGGACCGAATGGAGAGATGAAAAGTCAGCAAGCAAAGAAGAGTAGTAGTGCTGAAATTGAATTCATCCTCAAGACTCGGTGAGTATGGTGAGTACCTTTGCGAGGTGGACCCTGTTCTCACAAAATCTCACCAAGGCGACACTGATATATAGACTGTATTTATATAGCATATATCATGGACAGAAATAAGTCAAAAACTAAAAAACATAGCTGGGTGCACAAGACCCAGGATAAAAAGTACCCAATCCTGGTATACGCACTGGTGCCAGGACTGGAAAGGATGACAATGTAGAATCCTCAAAATATGGAAACATTCCTACAATGGGGCTAGGCCAGGCCCAGGGGGAGGATGCCCCCCCTGTTGTAGAAAGAAGTAGCAGTCCACAAAAATCACAAAAGCTAATTGTCCAAAGAAGAGCCATAAAGACGACAGAGTGGACTATGATAAAAAAGAAATGTATTGTTACTATTATGTAAAAAGCCCAGAATTTCCAGGCACAAGATATACAAAATGATTAAGAGAAATTAGAGGAAAGAAAAATACTTCCACAGGAAAAAACGTCAGAAGCTTCAAATAAAAATTTGCGTTCATTAATACAACAGATTTTTGAAAGACAGTATATAGATCAAGAAACTTAAACTGGTTGGAAAAAGAAGCATCTGAGGAAGTGTGAAAATATAAACAACAAAACCTAGAGATATTTGAAAAATATAAAAAAGAAATATGGACATGGGAAAGAAAGAGAGATTTTATATGGTGCAATATTTATGCAAAGGAGAAAGCCAAGTTAACTAATATACAGAAGGCAGTCTCAAAGATATTTGAAGAGAAATACAAGCAAAGGCATCCAGATATGAACAATTTCACAATAACAAATGAATATCACAAAGATATAATGTGGAAAAGAAGATTAGTAAAGCAGAAGTTAAAGAAATAGAAGCTGAAGTTATGGAGTCCCTGCAAAGTGAAGGATTTAATGTAGAAGACCTAAAACAGACTACATCACAGCATGATGGAGTGAGTCCCCAGAATAAGGAAAAGCAAGAAGATCAGGAGACTGGGGATGCACAAGCCATTGCCTTTCTTTGTGCCGGTCACCAAGCCTGGATAAATGGGGAGAGTTGCGTCAGGAAGGGCATCTGGCATAAAACTTTGCCAAATAATTCCTGCAGACACCAGTAAATATTTACATACCGGATCGGTCGAGCACCGGGTTAACAATGACCACCACCAGTACTGTTATCCAACAGGGTACTGGTGGAAATTGGGCTACTGTTGGATAAAGGAGGGGAAGAGGCAGAAGACATGGCCAAAGGCAGGAAGAGAGGAGAAAGGCTAGGACTGTGGCAGTGAGGGTCGGAACTTTGAATGTTGGCAGTATGACTGGTATAGGGAGAGAGATAGCCGATATGATGGACAGAAGGAAGATTGGTATATTGTGTGTGCAAGAGACCAGATGGAAGGGGAGTAAGGTTAGGTGTATCAGAGCTGGGAGAAATGGCGTAGGAGTTATCCTGAAGGAACAGTATGCTAAGAGTGTTTTGGAAGTGAAAAGAGTGTTGGATAGAGTGATGTTTATGAAGCTGGAAATTGATGGTGTAATGATGAGTGTTAATGGAAGAACGGGAAAATAAACTAGTAAATGTGAACAATCCCATAACAGAACTCAGTGAAGGCTGTCCCACAAAGAACATCACCATCAAACAGACTCTTCAGTCCAGTGTAGTAATTCACGAAGATTTAATAACACATAGCAAGTTAAAAATACATAAGTTAAGCGCTTTCATTTCCTCAAACAATGGAAACTTCTTCAGAACAAAGTAATCAATCATCTACCACACGTATATATTATCTAGTTAATTAATCTAATTGATCTTTCAATTCACTTCCCAAGCACATTTAAATTTAAAGAAACATTGTGGTGTGATTGTTATTACTTAAAAACATAACATTCACATATTTAACTTATATTAATGTACTAGTTGTACACTTAATAATGTATTAAAAGACCACAATGAAAGCCTGTAAAAATAATAATAATAACTTAACTTGATGATGAGTGTTGTTAGTGCATATACTTCACAAGTTGGGTGCGCGATGGATGAGAAAGAAAAATTTTGGAGTGAGTTGGATGAAGTGGTGATGACTGTACCCAAGGGTGAGAGAGTGGTGATTGGAGCAGATTTCAATGGGCATGTTGGTGAAGGGAACAAGGGTATGAGGAAGTGATGGGTAGGTATGGTGTTAAACAAAGGAATGCAGAAGGTCAGATGGTAGTGGAGTTTGTGAAAAGGATGGACATGGCTGTGGTGAATACATATTTTAACAAGAGGGAGGAGCATAGGGTGATATACAAGAGTGGAGGAAGATGCACACAGGTAGATTATATCTTATGTAGGAAGGCCAATTTGAAGGAGATTGGAGACTGTAAAGTGGTGACCGGGGAAGGTGTAGTTAGGCAGCATAGGATGGTGGTTTGTAGGATGACGTTGGTGATCAAGAAGAGGAGGAGGAATGTGAGGGCAGCACCAAGGATCAAATGGTGGAAATTGAAAAAGGGTAATTGTGAGGTGGAGTTCAGGGATGAGTTAAGACAGACTCTGGGTGGCAGTGAAGAGTTACCAAATAGCTGGGTAACTACAGCAGAGCTAGTAAGGGAGATGGCTAGAAAGGTGCTTGGTATGACATCTGGACAGAGGAAGGACGACAAGGAGACATGGTGGTGGAATGAGGAAGTACAGGAGAGTATACAGAGAAAGAGGTTGGCAAAGAAGTGGGATTGTCAGAAAGATGAAGAAAGTAGACAGGAGTATAAGGAGATGAGGTGCATGGCAAAGAGAGAGGTGGTGAAGGCTAAGGATAAGGCATATGAAGAGTTATATGAAAGGTTGGACACTAAGGAGGGAGAAAAGGACCTGTACCGATTGGATAGACAGAGGGACCGAGCTCGGAAAGATGTGCAGCAGGTAAAGGTGATAAATGTGCAGCAGGTAAAGGTGATAAAGGATAATGAGGGAAACATACTCACAAGCGAGGAGAGTGTGTTGAGGAGATGGAAAGAGTACTTTGAGGAGTTGAATGAAGAGAATGAGAGGGAGAGAAGGTTGGATGATGTGGGGATAGTGAATCATGAAGTACAATGGATTAGCAAGGAGGAAGTAAGGATAGCTATGAAGAGGATGAAGAATGGAAAGGCTGTTGGTCCAGATGACATACCTGTGGAAGCATGAAGGTGTTTAGGTGAAATGGCGGTGGAGTTTTTAACCAGATTGTTTAATGAAATCTTGGAAAGTGAGAGGATGCCTGAGGAATGGAGAAAAAGTGTTTTGGTACCGATTTTTAAGAATAAGGGTGATGTGCAGAGCTGCAGTAAGTACAGAGGGATTAAATTGATCAGTCACAGCCTGAAGTTATGGGAAAGAGTAGTAGAAGCTAGGTTAAGAAGGGACATGATGATTAGTGATCAGCAGTATGGTTTCATGCCAGGAAAGAACACTACAGATGCAATGTTTGCTCTGAGAGTGTTGATGGAGAAGTACAGAGAAGGTCAGAAGGAGTTGCTTTGTGTTTTTGTAGACTAAGAGAAAGCATATGACAGGGTGCCTAGAGAGGAGTTGTGGTATTGTATGAGGAAGTCGGGAGTGTCAGAGAAGTATGTAAGAGTGGAACAGAATATGTACGAGAGTAGTGGTGAGGTCTGCGGTGGGAGTGATGGATGCGTTTAAGGTGGAGGTGGGATTACATCAAGGATCAGCTCTGAGCCTTCTTATTTGCAATGGTGACAGACAGGTTAACAGACGAGATCAGACAGGAGTCCCCATGGACTATGATGTTTGCAGATGACATTGTTATCTGTAGTGAGAGTAGGGAACAGGTGGAGGAGACCCTGGAGAGATGGAGATATGCTCTAGAGAGAAGATGAATGAAGGTCAGCAGGACTAAGACAGAATATATGTGTGTGAATGAGAGGGAGGATAGAGAAATGGTGAGGATGCAAGGAGTAGAGGTGGCAAAGGTAGATGAGTTTAAATACTTGGGATCAATAGTTCAGAGTAATGGTGAGTGTGGAAGAGAGGAGAAGAAGAGAGTACAGGCAGGATGGAGTGGGTGGAGAAGAGCATCAGGAGTGATTTGTGACAGACGAGTACCAGTAAGAGTGAAAGGGAAGGTCTACAAAAGGGTAGTGAGACCAGCTATGTTATATGGGTTGAAGACAGTGGCATTGACAAAAAGGCAGGAGTTTGAGCTGGATGTGGCAGAGTTAAAGATGTTAAGATGTGCAGTGGGTATGACAAGGGTGGACAGGATTAGGAATAAGTATATTAGAGGGTTAGCCCAGGTTGGAAGGTTTGGAGACAAAGCCAGAGAGGCAAGATTACGTTGGTTTGGACATGTGCCAAGGAGGGATGCTGAGTATATTGGGAAAAAGATGCTAAGGATAAAGCTACCAGGTAACAGGGAAAGAGGAAGGCCTAAGATAAGGTTTATGGATGTGGTGAGAGAGGACATGCAGGTGGTTGGTGTGACAGAGCAAGATGCAGAGGACAGGAAGAAATGGAAACAGGTGATCCGCTGTGGCGACCCCTAACGGGAACAGCCGAAAGAAGATGATGAAGAAGATCAGGAGACATATGGAGAATAAATAAATGAGATTTAATATGGTGTAATATTTATACAAAGGAGAAACCAAAACTAACCAATACAAAAAGAGCACCAAAGATATTTGAGGATAAATACAGGCAAAGGAATCCGCATATGGAAAACTTTACAATACAAAAAAATAAGAAGACTAAGAGGAAAAGTAGAAAAAGAGATTCGTAATGGTGAAGTCAAAGAAATAGAAATTGAGGTTATATGGAGCATCTGCAAAGAGAAGGATTCAGTGTAGAAAATCAAACGCAGGAAGCAACACAACAGGATAGAGCAATGGATAACCAAATTAAGGGGAAACCAGTGGAACAAGAAGCAATTGGTCAGGTGCCATGTCAAGATATTTTGGAGCCTTCCACAGGAAACCAGTATAAATGTTCACTTGAAACTAGACAGCAAGGAAAGGAACAGGAAACAGTGGGAACTCTGATGCAGTTAATGCTGAGGAGTGATAGGCCAGAGCGAGTTCCCATATGACAGAGCAACAAATGACAAAAGATGAAACTGAAGAGAATGTGCCACAGGAAGATGCTATAGAACTTTCTATAGAATGCCCACAGGAAATGGAAAACTAAAAATGTGCCCTCAGTTTTTAAGAAAATGAGTTAAGAGAAGAGTTGCTTTTTTAAGGGAAATGGACAGATATATTAAGATCAATGAGAGAAATAGATTGCAAAAGGTCAATAAAACCCAAAAAGTAAGATGTCTGATAAAACAAATGAATGCAGTAATTAGGACTGTCCATAGAGATCCATGTGATATAACAGAAGTAAACAGGATATATTGCTGTGCAGCTAAATTAATAACTGATAAAGTTCTACCACAAGATCACAGGGTAGTGAGGGAAAGGACAGGGAGAAATCGAATACCATCATGGAAGTATCGAATAGAGAAAACTATAAAGCAATTAAGACAAGAAGTGTCACTGTTAGACGATTATAGAAGAGAGAATAGATCAACAAAAATACTAAGAAAGATAGATGTGATTAAAGCAATGCACAGTATTAGAAAAGACCAGGATCTATCATGCACTATCACAAATAAATTAAAAATTTTAGCACAGGTAGAAAAACTTAGAAGATGCCAGATAAATATAAGGGAAAGTACAAAATAAGCAATGCATTGATGACCCAAAAAGTTTTTATAAAGAATTGGGAAATAAGGTAAAAGGACTTCAAGGACCGCCAAAAAAGAGGAAGTAGATACATTTTGGAGAAGTATCTATGAAGATCTTGTGGAACATAACAAAGATGCTAAATGGATAGAAGAAGTAAAAGAAAGAATAAGAAGTTTAAAGATAAAGGATATGAAATGGGATGAAGTAACAGCCAGAAAGATTGAAACAAAGTTGAGAAAAACCTCTAACTGGAAAATCCCAGACCCAGATGCAGTACCTAACTTTTGGTTAAAAGTATTAACATCTTTGCACGAGGATTTAGCCATGAGTAAGAACTATTTATATGTGAACCCCAAACAGACACCACATTGGCTAACAACAGGCAAAGCAATGCTCTTACTTAAGAGTGAACCTGCAAGCTACCCTAAAATTATAGGCCAATAACTTGCCTTCCGAAGACGTATAAACTATACATGGGAATTGACGCTGACTGAGTTTGTAGTCATTTAGAAGAAAACTCAATTATGGCAGTAGAACAAAAGGGCAATAAAAGAAAGTCATTTGGAACAAAGGATCATTTGTTGTTTAATAAAGTTATAGCGGAGAACTGTAAAAAGGGGAAAAATCTAAGTATAGCTTAGATTGACTACAAAAAAAGCATTTGAATGTATCCCACATTCATGGATAAAAGAGTGCTTAATAATGCATAAGATACACCCTACACTGATTGAGAAAGCACAGCTGCAAGTTGTCAAAACTTTTTCAAATGATATTAGAATGTCATTTGGTCTTGATAAATGTGCAAAAGCAACCTTTAAAGCAGGAAAACTGCAGCACCAGGAAAAAATCAGTTTGGGACAAGAATGTGATATAAAAGAACTTGAGTAAGAGGGAGTATATAAATACTTGGAAATTTATGAAGGATCAGCAATAAAACATGAACAAATGTGAATAAAACTCAGTAAGGAATACTTTAGAAGACTTAAATTAATCCTGAGAACAGCATTGACATCTAGGAACAAGATCCAAGCTATAAATCAATTTGCTCTTCCTGTCCTAACATACAGTTTTGGAGTGATTGACTGGCCCCAAAAAGTGCTGGACAGAGTAGATCTATTAAAACAAGAAGGATGCTTCATGCTCACCAAATGATTTATAAAAATCAGTGTATACCAAGATTATATATTCCCCGTTCCGAAGGAGGGATGGGCCTCCTTGAAATTGATTACATGTATAGATCTGCAATCGTGGGACTCCACACATATCTACTGTTCATACAAGATCCAAATGTAGTGAAAGTTTTGAAATATGAATATATCTAAGATGACTTCTCTGCTTAATTTAGCATATGAATATCAAACAGGAATAGAAATCAAACCAGAAGTAGATAAAAACCAGGCAGCAACTGAATGTGCCAAAAAACAAAAGAAAGAATATAAGGTGAAGGACCAGATGAGAATGTAAGAAATGTAGAAAAAACATAATTGCAAGTATAGAAAACATCTGGAAGACCCTCATGTTGATCAAGAATGAACGCAGGAATGGTTAAGGTGAGGCAAATTCAAACCAAGAAATGAAAGGTTAATATTGGCAGCCCAAAATAGTGGACTACATACACACTGGTTTACAAAGTCCATTGAATATGTGGGAGAAACAGATAAATGTAGGTTTTGTAAAACCAAATTGGAAACAGTCACATTGTTGCTGGTTGCAACACACTAATGGCAGAAGGACTGTATACTGAAAGATTGTATACTGAAATAATCTGGTGAGACTCTTGCACTGGAGATTGTGCAAACATTATGGTACTGAAGTGGCTGAAAAAACACTGGAAACATGAGCCACAAAGCATCATGGAAAATGATGAAGTTTATATCACATGGGATCACCCATTACCAACAGTTCAAAAGATAGATGCTAGAAAACCGGATATAGTGGTCCAAGAAAAGAAGACAAAAGTGGCATTGATCATTGAAATTGCCACACCCAGTGACTATAGTGTCTTGCATATAAAGAGACACAAAGTCATAAAATACCAGGATTTGCAGGCAGAAATAAGAGCAATCTGGAAGAAAGATACCCAGGCAGTTCCGACAGTAGTAGGAGCAGCGGGCCTTATCAAAAAGAATTTACAATCATATTTAGATATGTGACCAATCCATGTAACCCCGTATGAAATGCAGAAGGAGTCATTACTGGGCACATTGTGAGTGCTGTGAAGAGCACTTTTGGTTGACATCAAAGATTAAAACAATACTAATTTCATGAACTTTAATCAACCTTTGACTTAGGAATGGGGTCCATTCCCATCATGGTATTAGAAACCCAAAAGATTTAGAGAAATTAGAAAAGACAAAGACCTTATCAACAAGGACATAGATGACCTTCAAACCATTGGCCTCACCCAGTATGGTTTCATCAAGGGTAGATCTTGCTAATTAAACTTAGTGGACTTCTTTGAGAATGTCACCAAAGCCCTGGATAGGGACAAAGTAGTATATACCGCCTATCTTGATTTAGCCAAGGATTTTGACACTTTTGACACAATCCCCCATGCAGGAATCATTGAGAAACTGTCTCAGCTGGGGATTAACCCATATATCACTAGATGGGTAGCCAATTGTCTCATTGACAGAATGCACAATGTCAAAGTTGGAGAGTCCAACTCCACCAGTATACCAGTTACCAGTGGGGTACACAATGACCTGTTCTGGGCCCTCTACTGTTTGGAATCTATTTCTCTGAAGTCCAGGCAAAAGTAGATAACCTGTGGCTTACCAAGTTTGCAGATGACTGTAAACTGGGTGCAATCATAGAGTCCCTCATCAATGTTAACATATTACAGAAGGGGTTGATGCAGACAAATGATTGGTGCCAAAGTCACGGACTAAAACTAAATACAAAAAAAATCTTCATTACTCCCTTTGGCAAAGAAGTAACCCCTGCTAATTATGACTTAGCACCCCTCTAAGCTCATACCCAGTGGTGAGATACTTGGGAACACAGGTTGATAGCAATCTAAACTTCGATCACCATGTGTCTATAGTGTCTCATAAATAAGGGCATTGCATCCAAGACTAAGGTGGTTATAACTCCACTGTACTCAACCCTTATCAGGCTACTAACTGAGTATATGCTCCCTTCTGTATGTACCTCACCAGACACCTGCAGCAACTGGAAAGACCACAGAGGTTTCTAACCAAGAGAATCTAGGACCTCCAAAGGATGACCCACATAAAATGACTAAAAGCCCTGTCACTATACTCTGCATCATACAGGCTTCTAAGAGGCAATCTGTACCTAGCCTACAGAGCAGTCCCTGACCCTGCCATAATGGAAAATGGGACAAGAGTCACATGTTGGAGAGACAGATATATCTCACAGAGATTGACACTCCTCTTGAATAAGCTCCCACTTCATTTGAAGCAGAGCTCCTCAATGACTCTATTTAAGCACAACCTTGACAAGTGGATAGTGGACTGTAAATTCACCCTGGGGGTGGCACCTATGTCCCTCATGGACAGGGGCAGTCGGTGCGGATGATAGAGTCGCTCTGCTAACAATGACCATCTAACTATGGTCAATTAGGGTACATGGGTTTTTTTACATGGCTAAGCTTGTAAAGGCCCTAGGGCCATTAGTCTAGTAACCTCCTATGAACCTATGAACCTACAATTAAAATTGTGTTGGGCATCTACTTTATATGTTCTATTGTTAATACTCCCTTATCCCCTCCTTACTTACAACAAACCTTCCCCTAAACATCCCCCCACCCTACATATCTGAAGAGCAGGTATTCAAACCCTTGTCCAAGCAAAAAAACACAGCCTCTATGGGACCAGATGACATCCCAGGCTGTCTTCTAAACAGGCTAAAACATGAACTAGCATCACCGCTAAGCACCCTTTTCAATCATAGCATAACCACTGGCTTTGTTCCTGCAGAATGGAGAAGAGTAAGAGTTATTCCCCTCCACAAAGGTGACTTGGCAACAGATCCAGGGAATTACAGGCTCCTAAGCCTGACCAGCCTCATCTGTAAGACCATGGAACATATCATTATGGACCTCATAAATAAAGATACAGGTGACCTCCAAACCCCTGGATCCTACCCAATTCGTCTTCGTGAAGGGCAGATTTTGCATGTTAAATCTGGTGGAGTTCTTTGAAAATGTGACCAAGGCCAGTGACAAGGGCAACTCTGTGCACACAGCATACCTCGACCTGGCAAAGGCTTTTGACACAATCCCACATTCAGGGATTACCGATAAAATTAGCAAACTAATGTAAACCCCTTCATTGTAAGATGGGCTGCCTATGGGAACACAAACTGGGCACACACTATCAAAGTGGATGGCTCCACATCAACCAGCAGACCTCTTACCAGTGGGGTGCCTCAGGGGTATATACTTCTCAGAAGTTCAGGTCAAAACTAAGGGGTTGTGGCTGACCAGACGACTGCAAGCTAGGTGCAATCACTGAATCCCCAAATGATGTCAGTATACTCCAGGAGGGTCTTACGCAGACCATTGACTGGTGTATTAGTCATGATCTCAAACTGAATGCAAAGAAATTCATCATCATTCCATTCAGCACAATGTCCCTTCACACTATCAAATCAACAACAATAATAAGCTAAAAACCCATGAAGTGGTACGGGACCGGGGATCACAAGTTATTGCTTCTCAGAAAAAAAAAAAACTATGACTGCGACCTTAACTTTGACCACCATGAATCTACTGAAGGAAAGCTTTCTATGTAGCACACTTGATTAGTAAAGGCATCATCTCAAGAACAAAAGTTATAACCCCCCCTATACTCAGAACTAACCCAGCCCATAATTGAGTATAACACTCCATTTTTCATGTACTGTACTATGCACCTGCAGCAACTAGAGAGACCTCAGAGGTTTCTGACAAAGAAGATCAAGGTGTTCCAGCACGTGCCTTACACAGTCCAGCTAAAGTCCCTGTCACTATACTCCGTATCATATAAACTTCTTAGGGGAGACTTATGGCTGGCCTACAGAGCAATCCAAGACCCAAACCTAATGAACTTGCTGCATATCCATAAATCAAACAGGACTAGGGGGTACCCATTCCAGGGACCTAAATATGGCCTGCAACCTAAATAGGACATGCTAGAGGGACAGATTTATCTCCCAGTGACTGCCACGTCTTTGGAATAGGCTACCAATCATGTGAAACAGAGCACCTCTATGACACTGTTCAAAAGGAACCTGGATGAGTAGATGGGCACCATAAATTCTTACTGGGGATAGATCCCACAACCCTCCTGGACATGGGCAGTCATCACTAATGCAATCTGGGGTATTGACTAGCATTTCTATGGTATTACATTGAGATGAAATGGCTAGGCTTAAAATGACTTTGGGGTCAATAGTCTAGTAATCTTCTATGATCCTATGATCCTATGAATATTGGTTGGTTATTTCAGGATGTTTGGCTTTTCCCTCACGTATGGGCAAGAAAGTTCTGGAAAAAAGTTCTAAGCCTGTTTTCCTCCTTTCCTGTTAATAGAGTAGTCCAGATACAGATTTGCTTTATCCAGGACTGTAAGTTTCTGAGTTTCCCAGACCTTTCTGTGTTAGAAGGAAGCCTTCCAGCTTATCAGTGGGAGTGGTAAGCACTAGGTAGCCTATTTACCACAAGAGGAGTGGTTTTTGGCTCTGAAATTGAAGTTTATTGACCATTTGGGCAGTTTTTCTATCCCTTTAAACTTTCTCGTTCTTTCCTTCTAAGTTGGGAACTGCTGATTGAGGGCTCAGTGTCTGTTATTCTAAAAGTGTATTAGTTCTGGTTTAAGCACTTGGGCTTCAGGCCAGTTATTTTACATTAAGAAGGTTCGTGGTCTGCACTCTTGAGGGAGGAGAGGCTGGACTCTGCCCTTCTGAACTGGGAATTTCTGGTTAAAGGCTTACAGTGCCTGCATATTTGAACTGTTTCTTATTGAAATTGGTACACCTTGTTTGCTGTAGCATAGACTAGATCCAGACCTGCTGAATCTTGCTTGTTATTTCCCTGAAACACTAATTCCACCTAAAACGCGGCTTTTCAGCGTTTCTGTGGATCCCTAGTGACATCTGCATTGCTTACTGTACTTATTTCCTTGTTTCACTTGAAAGAAAGTTACTGTTTGTCATTTTTGCATTTAAGTTACCTGTAACACATTGCATTTAAGTTACCTGGCACTTGCTCACTAAAGCAATTATATAAGTCAGCACTAAAAAATTAAAAGCACTACACCCTCACAAACTCCCCTTGAGTACCTTGTTCCCCATTGGCCCTTTTTTTTCAATTATAAAGGAATTCCCAATACTATTCTAGCATGTCCAAAGGTCAGTTGTCAATCTCCTCTCTGGTCCAGCTGGTGAATCTGGGAATCTTCAGGCAATGTTACAACTGCTTCATGTACACAGACAACCCTCTCCTCCTCCCAACAAATTCCAACATATGTGAGAGATGCAACCATATAGCCAAACTGGAGGCTAAGTTCTCTCAACTCAGTACTGGTGAAACCTGTCAAGAGGAGAAGGAAATCACACTCACTACAATTCCAGTCTCACATAGACCTACCACGACAGCAAACCAAACACATAATCACACAAAAACATACTCGGAAGCTCTAAATAAAAATCTGCCTAAGCAGCAGAGACCTCCAAAGCAGACACCCAAGCAACCGCTACCCCAAAACAAAACACGTGCAACACATAGCTCACAAAGCCAGTGTGCTGAACAGTCACAGCCCTTAAGGCTAAAAAACACACCTGATACACTTGTAATAGGTGACTGTTATTGTCAGGCAGACTGACGTCCCGCTCACCAGGCTGAACAAGGAGAAGGTCACTGTGAGCTGCCTGTCGGGTGCTAGGATCCGCCACATAACACAAGCACTCATGTCACTCCAAGGCAAGTACAAATATGACTCCGTCAATGTCCATGCTGGTGTGAATGACCTGAGACGTACCTCCCTGGACTACATGAAAAGAGAAATAGAGAAGCTCTCTGAACATGTGGCCCAGGCCGGTATGACCCTGACCTTGTGTAGCATCTTACCCTCACCGAGAATGATGCCACAATATGAAGACAAGATGATCAATTTCAATAATTGGCTTAGGTATTGGTGTCATTCCAAGGGGATCCAATGCCTGTCAGCCTGGGATGACATGCTCGACAAGCCACGATGCTTCGCTAGGGACGGCTTGCACCTGTCACCCCTGGGCTTTCGGATATTGGCAAAGACTCTTGCTACCCCCATAGTGCCTTTTTTTAGGCAAGGCTCAAAAGACAAACCCACCTCCATAGGTATCACAAGGGATAAGAAACTAAGAGTAATGCTACTCAATGCCAGAAGTCTAAACCTCAAGATGCATGCACTCAAACTCTCCTTAGCATGGAGAACATCGATATCTGTGCAGTAACAGAAACCTGGTTCAAGGCTCCCGAGAGCACCCCAGCACTGCCAGGTTATACCTCATACCATGCTTTTCGGCCCCAAAACTTGGACCAAACCACAAAAGGAGGGGGAGTATCAATATTCGTCAAAGATACCCACACCTCCAGGTTGGTGGCACAGCACGAAGCATCAGAGACTATCCATGTGCAACTAACAGTGGGTAAAACTGCCTTCCAGTTTATAGCCTGCTACAGACCACCCTCCCAAACCCAGGAACCCCACTCGGCCTTCCTGAGAACACTGGAAAATATGAAGGTCTCTCCAAACACCATTATATTGGGCGACTTCAACTACCCAAACATAGACTGGGAGCATTACTCTAGCTCCAACACCCTAACTCAAAGGTTCCTAGAATTTATAAACTCAAACACTATGGAACAACTTGTTACCACTCCCACAAGAGGGGAAAACATACTGGACCTGATCATCACCAACATGGGGACTCTATGCTCCAGACCAGAAGTGTATCCCTCACTGGTAAGATCAGACCATAAACTAATCTCACTGGATATTCACATTCCAACCCCAGCCCCTGCCCAGAAAACCACAGTGAAAAACTTCTCTAAAGCAAATTTCACACTCCTCAAAACCAAGGTGGAATCCTTCAAAGCTCCTGGGCCTGTGGAAAATACAGCCCAGACCACAGAATCCTTTATAAACGCATTCTATGAACACCTTCAGGAATGCATGGATCATGCAATCCCAAATAAAACCAAGACCCAATCCTGGTGGACCCCAGCCATAAACAAACTATACAATACAAGGAGGAAGCTACTACATGATAGAGCAAAATCCCAAAAAGGGAAGGCATCTCTGATCAGTGTTAGCAAAAAACTATGGGCACTCATAAAATCATCTAAGGCCAGCTTCGAGAGAAAAATTGCACAGGACACTAAGGATAATCACAAGGATTTCTTTAGTTATGTTAGGAACCTGGGTGGGAATTCCCAGATATGCTCAGAATTGGTCCAAAATGACAAAAAATACACCGAACCCACATACATTGCCAACATCCTAGCTGACAGGTTCAGTGCAAACTTCTCCCCCCCTCCCCACCAAAAGGGAAAATATCTATCCCAGCAGAGTGCTGCCCCCCTGACATCTCAGATGCTCAGGTAAGAGCCACCCTCTCCAAAGCAAAAAACACAGCATCAATGGGACCAGACAGTGTCCCGGACTGCGTCCTACATGAACTCCAAGAAGAGCTAAACCCAAACATAAAACTACTGTTCAATCTCAGCCTTACCACAGGATATGTACCCAAAGAGTGGCATACAGCAACAGTGGTCCCTCTCCACAAAGGTGGTGCCTCAACAGATCCTGGAAACTATCACCCCATAAGCCCGACTAGCTTGGTCTGTAAAGCTATGGAAAGGATCAGCATGGACCTCATAAAAAAAGATATTAGGGACCTACAGACACTGGATCCTACCCAGTTTGGCTTTGTTAAGGGCAGATCCTGCCTCTTAAACCTGGCTGATTTCTTTGAAACAGTTACCAAGGCCATTGACGAGGGGAAGGTGGTCCACACAGCCTACCTGGACCTCGCAAAAGTCTTTGATACAATATCCCACTCGGGCATTATAGATAAGCTCACCAGCTTAAATATAAACCCCTATGTCACTAGATGGGTTGCAAACTGGCTCAAGAACAGAACCTACATGGTTAGAATTGCTGGAGCCATGTCAGACTCCAAACCAGTTACAAGTGGCATCCCACAAGGCTCAGTCCTGGGACCTCTCCTGTTCGGTATATATTTCTCGGAGGTACAGGCCAACACGGAAGGACTGTGGCTGACCAAGTTTGCAGATGACTGCAAACTGGGCTCTATAATCGACTCTCCAGCCGACACAAGCATCCTCCAAAAGGGCCTCATAGAAACAGACAACTGGTGCCAGAGACATGGCCTCAAGCTAAATGCCAAGAAGTGTATAGTCATCCCCTTTGGCAAAAACAAAGTGCCCACAAATTACCACATAGGTGGTAATCCATTAAGTACAGAAGAAGTAATTAGGGACCTGGGGACCCAAGTTGATAGCAATCTCTCATTTGACAACCACGTGGCCAAAGTGGTTAGAAAAACATTTTATATAGCCCACCTAATCATGAAGGGATACACATCTAGATCAGGGGAGGTCATCGTGCCTCTCTACTCATCCCTCATCAGGCCCATAATTGAGTACAATGCCCCTTTTGGGATGTACCTTACCAGACACCTGCAGCAACTGGAAATACCCCAAAAGTACCTCACCAAGAGGATCAAAGGGCTCAAACAGATGCCATATGCTGCCCGGTTAAAGAAACTCCAGCTCTACTCAGTGGCATACCGCCTGCTCAGAGGCGATCTGTGCCTGACATATAAAGCCATATCCAACCCGGAATTAATGGACATGCTGCACCTCAGAAAATCCAAATCCCATTGAGCTACGCGCTCGAGAGACTTGAACCTCAGCACTGAAATAAATAGGACATGCTGGAGGGACAGATTCATAACCCAGAGGCTCCCTTCACTCTGGAATAAAATCCCAGTCCAGGTTAGGCAGAGTCCCTCATTGACTCTCTTCAAGAGGAATCTTGATGAGTGGATGGGAGATAGTAGGTTTACCCCGGGTATCACTTCTGTGCCACTGTTAGACAGAGGCACAGTATACTAACCTCGAAAAAGGGCATAGCAAAATTAATTTAAAATGGGTGGTGAAAGCCAAACACACTCTGGCTAGGCTTATAAATGCCCTAGGGCAGATAGCCTAGTATGAACCTATGAACCTATGAACCTAAAAGCCAGTGTTTGCACGGGTTTGCACCTGTTTAAGCTCCGCGGATCCTGTTTTAGTGTCCTGCGGACTATAAGAGCAACAGAAAGAAGAAAGAGAGACTTTAAGTGCCTCCATTTTGATTTTTTCTGTTTATACTGATTTCTGCACTTGTCATTTTATTCATTTAACTGCATTTATTTTAACTGTATTTGCTTTAATATTGTTACACACTCAAGTGTGCTAGCTTGCACTGCATTTAAAGTATTTTATTACTGTTTTAATTGTTTTTTCTGCAAAAAAAAAAACAAATAGACAAAAAGTTCTAAGCTTGTTTCCCACCTTTCCTGTTATTAGAGTAGTCCAGATATAGATTTGCTGTATCCAGGACTGTTTTGTAAGTTTCTGAGTTCTCCAGATCTTTCTGTATTAGAAGGAAGCCTTCCAGCTTATCAGTGGGAGTGGTAAGCACTAGGTAGCCTATCTACCACAAGAAGAGTGGTTTCTGGCTCTGAAATTGTAGTTTATTGGCTGTTTGGGCAGTTTTTCTATCTCTTTCAGCTTTCTGGATTAAAAGCCCGTGTTTGTGCAGGTTTGCATTTGTTTTACCTCCGTGGATCCTGTTTTGGCATCCTTTTTGATTTTTTTCTGATTATACTGCTTTCTTCACTTGATTTAAGTCATTTTTTCACATAACTGAATTTATTTTAACTGTGTTTGCTTTAATATTGCTACACACTCAGATGTGATAGCTTGCACAACATTTAAAGTATTATTAGTGTTTTAACTGTTTTTTTCTGCAAAAAAACAAAAAAAAAAGTTCTAAGTTTGTTTCCCACCTTTCCTGTTACTAGAGTAGTCCATATATAGATTTGCTGTATCCAGGACTGTTTTGTAAGTTTCTAAGTTTCCCAGACCTTTCTGTAATAGAAGGAAGCCTTCCAGCTTATCAGTGGGAGTGGTAAGCACTAGGTAGCCTACCACAAGATGATTGTTTTCTTGCTCTGAAATTGTAGTTTATTGGCCGTTTGGGCAGTTTTTCTATCCCTTTCAACTTTCTGGTTTAAAAGCCCGTGTTTGCGTGGGTTAGAGTGCCGTGCAGGGCCGCTAATCTGGGATAAACTATTAGTGGTGCTAGAAAGTCTGCTCTTCAATTTTTCCTTTAGATCTTGCTAGTTCTCTTCTCTCTTGCACTTTAATTAGCTTATTCACCTAGCACTTCATCAGGCTTTTTGTAGCAATTATTGTAGCACAAACAAGTGCTATCAGCACTAGACATCCTACAAGGAAACAGCTCCTAGTACTTAGTAATGATGACCATCTCAACTGGCATGTCTAAAGGTCAGTTCCCTGTGTTTTCTCCTATTAACCTGGCGAACTTGGGCATTCTGAGGCAGTGTAGCAACTGCCTCATGTACACAGACAACCCTCTCCTCTTACCTCCCAACACTCAGACTTGTGAGAGATGCACTTATATCTCCAAATTGGAAGCCATGCCGTCTCCAGCTAAGACTGGAATAGCTGGTCAAGAGGAGAAGGTCAACACCTGCACCACACCACATGGAACAGATAGCCCTCCAGAACACCCACCATCACAGGCCTCACATAAAAACACAAACCACACACCCACCTTTTCAGAGACTCTCAATAGAAATCTACCCAAACAGCACAGACCTCCAAGGCAGAAATGCACTTGACCAACACAACACAGCACAAACCGCAAGACACATAGCTCACCTATACAGTGTGCCCCTCAACCTAAGCCCTTAAGGCAAAACAGCTTGCTTAATACAATAATCATAGGTGACTCAATAGTGAAGCACACTGATTTCCCACTCACTAGGCTGAATAATGAGAAGGTAACAGTCAGCTGTCTATCAGGTGCCAGAATCAGACACATAACACACACAGTCAGGTCGGTCCACACCAAGTACAAATATGACTTTGTCATTGTCCATGTGGGTGTGAACGACCTGAAACGCACCTCCCTGGACTACATGAAAAGAGACATGGTGGAGCTCTCGGATTATGTGGCCCAGGCAGATATGACCCTAGCCCTAAGCAGCATCCTGCTGTCGTCCAGAATGATACCGCAGTACAAACAGAAAATGATTGACTTCAACAATTGGCTAAGTTTTTGGTGTCATTCTAAGGGGATCCAGTATCTGTCTGCTTGGGATGACACGATTGACAGACCTCAATGCTTTGCAAGAGGATGGCCTGCATCTGTCACCCCTGGGTTTCTGGGTACTGGCTAAGGCTCTTGCCACCCCTATAGTGCCTTTTTAGGTGGTGCTCCAAATGCAATCTGAGGGTCATGCTGCTCAGTGCTTGAAGTCTAAATCTCAAGATGCACTTGCTCGAAGCACTCCTCAAAATGGAGAACACCGACATTTGTGCTGTAATGGAGACCTGGTTTTAAGCAACAGAAAGCATCCTCCACTACCAGGCTATAACTCATTCTACACCGTTCGGCCCCAGAACATGAACCAAAGGTCCAAAGGCAGTAGTGTCTCCATATTCATAAAGGATATGCACATCTCCAAAGTAGTAGCCCAACATAATGCATTTGAGATACTCCAGGTACAACTAACATTGGGTAAGACAGTGATTCAGGTTGTAGCCTGCTATAGGTCCCCAACCATGTCCCAAGACTCTCACTCCATATTCCTAAGCACCCTGGAAACTATTAAGATCCAGCCTAACACTCTCATACTTGGTGACTTCAACTTCCCCTCCATAAACTGGGAAAACTACTCATGCACCAATGCAAAGGCTCAACGTTTCCTAGAATTCATCAATTCCAATGTCCTGGACAAGCTCATTCTTACCCCCACTAGAGGAAGCAACATCCTTGACCTGGTTATTACTAACATGGGCAACCATTGCTCTACACCAATAGTCAATTCCTCCCTGGTTATATCCATCTACAAACTAATCAGCATGGACATCCACATCTCACCCACACTCCCCGCAAAGGTATCCACCATGAAAAACTTCTCCAAAGCTGACTTTGGACTCCTAAAAACAGAGGTGGCTAGCTTCATGGCACCCCTGCTAATGGAAAATAGATGCATGCCTGATGAATCATACACCAATGCACTGTACAAACACATCAATTCCAATGTCCTGGACAAGCTCATTCTTACCCCCACTAGAGGAAGCAACATCCTTGACCTGGTTATTACTAACATGGGCAACCATTGCTCTACACCAATAGTCAATTCCTCCCTGGTTATATCCATCTACAAACTAATCAGCATGGAAATCCACATCTCACCCACACTCCCTGCAAAGGTATTCACCATGAAAAACTTCTCCAACGCTGACTTTGGACTCCTAAAAACAGAGGTGGCTAGCTTCATGGCACCCCTGCTAATGGAAAATAGATGCATGCCTGATGAATCATACACCAATGCACTGTACGAACACATACATAAACGCATAGAACTAGCCATACCCAACAGAACCAAGATGCTCTACTCCAAAAAAAGGAAGCCAGTCTGGTGGTCCCCTGACTTTAATAAACTCTACAACAGAAGGAAGAAACTGTTGCAGAAAAAAGTGAATTCCCAAGACTGAAAAAATTCCCTTATTAGACTCAACAAAAAGTTGAGATCCCTCATCAAAACCTCAAAAGCCAGCTATGAAGGCAGAATTGTGGCAAACACTAAAAACAACCACAAAGCCTTCTACAGTTATATCAAGAATCTCCATGTCAATACCCATATTTGCTCTGAGTTACTGCACAATGGTACCTCCTATACTGAGCCAACAGACATTGCCAACATACTGGCCAACAGATTCAGTGCCAACTTTACCCCTCTCTCCCCCTAAAGGGCCAATCTCAATACCAGAAGAATGCCAGACCGCCAGCATTACTGCAGCACAGGTTAAAGCTGCATTGTCCAAGGCCAAGAATACAGCTTCCATGGGATCCGACAATATCCCTGGCTGTGTTCTACATGAATTACAAAGTGAACTGGCACCACATCTTTGTGCCCTGTTCAGTCACAGCGTCACCTCAGGTTTTGTCCCTACCATATGGGCACTGCTACAGTCATCCCTCTCCATAAAGGAGAGCAACTACAATCGCTGGAAATTATCGCCCCATTAGCCTGACAAGTCTGATATGTAAGGCTATGGAATGCATCATCATGGACCTAATTAACAAGGATATAGGGAATCTCCAAACTCTAGATCCCATGCAATTTGATTTTGTGAAAGCTAGATTATGCCTGCTCAACCTTGTTGACTTCTTTGAGTCAGTCACCAGAGCTGTGGATGAGGGTAAGGCAGTTCATACAGCCTAGCTCAATCTGGCCAAGGCCTTTGATACCATTCCTCACTCAGGAATTATTGATAAACTCACCAAACTAGGCATTGACCCCTATATTGTTAGGTGGGTTGCAAATTGCCAAACAGATAGAACCCAGAGTATGAAAGTAGCAGACTCCAAGTCAGACTGCCAACCAGTCATGAGTGGAGTCTCACAGGGTTCGGTCCTGGTTCCTCTCCTGTTTGGCATCTACTTCTCAGTAGTCCAAGCCAACACGGAGGGACTCTGGCTGACCAAGTTCACAGATGACTGAAAGCTAGGAGCCATTATTAATTCCCCAAGTGATGCAGACATCCTACAGAAAGGCCTCACTGAGACCAATGACTGGTGTCAAAACCATAGCCTTAAGCTTAATGCCAAAAAATGCGTCATCATCCCCTTTGGTATAAACTCATTTCCTACTAATTACCACATCGATGGGAGCCTACTGAACACTGAAGGTGTTATAAGAGATCTGGGGACACAGGTTTACAGCAACCTCTCCTTCGACCACCACATTGCCACTATGGTCAGAAAGTCTTTCTATGTGGCACACCTCATTACCAAGGGTTTTGCATCCAGGAAGAAAGAGTTCATCATTTCTCTCTACTCTTCCCTCATTAGACCAACCATAGAGTATAATGCCCCATTTGGCATGTACCTCACTAGACACATGCAACAGCTGGAGAGGCCCCAAAATTACCTCATGAAGAGGATCCTAGGCCTTAAATACATGCCCTACATGGACAGACTCAAAAAACTCCAGCTATTCTCTGGTCTCATATCGTCTACTAAGAGACTATCTCTGCTTGACTTACAAAGCTATGCCTGACCCAGCTCTGTTAGAAATGCTTCATCTAAAGAAATCCCAATCCCTCCATATCACACTCTCTGGAGACCTCACCCTCATTATCACAATCAACAGAACATGCTGGAGGGACATGTTCATAACCCAGAGACTGCCCATGCTCTGGAACAGACTTCCCATGCATATCAAGCAGAGCACCTCACTGGCCATCTTCAAGAGAAATCTTGATGAGTGGATAGAAAATAGAAAGTTCACCCCGTGGATCACTCCAGTGGCTCTACTTGATAGAGGCACTGGGAACTAACATTGGGCAGCACAATGCCAGGGCACTTCTATGGGCTAGGCTTGTAAAGGCTCCAGGGCCATTGGCCTAGTACATACCTATGAACCTATGAACCTAATAAGAAAGCTTCACTCAAGCTGCTGATATCCCTCCACAGGATTAGTCAATCAGAATGAGAGTGGGGGAGCCAGAACTTTTTGAATCTGGCCAGTTTTGTTTCCAGGCAGAGAAACAACCCATATAGCTTAGGGGGTACTGCAGCAATAAGGAATTCAAACATTTACTATAATAAATAAATGCATCTTACACAACTGTATTTTATACCCCAGTCATAATCCTAACACTAATCCTTAAATCAATCCCAAACAAATATCACAGCTTTATCTCTAAACACTGACTCTTATGTATAATATTGAAAGGCATTTGGCTGATTTGTGTTACATTACCATAATAAATATCAAAAACAAATCAACCAAATGGTCTTGATGACAACATTAAATAAGATTGTTCTCAGTCACCAAGCTATCAAACTATGTTTTCATTTTAGCACGGGGGTGGCTCATGGCATCGGGCTGCCGGACTGCAGCCCCCTCAAAATAAAAATTAGAAAAGAAAACAAAACAAAATTATTTTTTAATTGAGCATGCGCAGTAGTCCCGACTACTGTCGGTCTATGCGCATGCTCAAGGCAGTCCCCATAGAGGGACACAAGGAGACGTCTGTGCACTTTTAAAGTGCACAGACTCTCTGGGATTATATGTCACATCCGGACTGCAACAGCAGCAGTCAGAACAGTCTCGTCATCGGGAGGGAGCTTTTACTTGGGATCTCATCGGGAAGGAGCTTTGCTTGGGATCTCGCAGGTCTTTGTGAGTATTGCACAGGCAGGATATGGTATGGAGAACAGACAGGTAAGTGTATGGTGCATTTTACTTTATGTGTTAGCTGGATATGTTGGTGCTTTTAACTGGATAGATTAGTTTGTGTTAGCTGGATATGTTGGTGCTTTTAACTGGATAGATTAGTTTGTGTTAGCTGGATATGTTGGTGCTTTTAAGTGTGTGTGTGTGTGTGTGTGTGTGTGTGTGTGTGTGTGTGTGTGTGTAAATGCCCCAGGTGCTCATGGTGGTGTGGAATACCTCAGGCTTGAACCCTGTACCCTGTATGCAGGTGTTAAAGACTTGAGTTCCCGACCCACCACCATTTGTAAAAAAAATGCAGATTTTTGCCTCATATTTGATCTGATCTGTTCCTCATAATAACTGTGGTTTGTAAATGTTGCAATGCTTGGTATTTGATGATGTAGTAGTAGCATCGTTGCCTCACAGCTGCAGGTTCTCAGGTTTGATTCTTGGCTGGGGTTCCTTCTTTGTGGGGTCCGTATCTTCTCCCTGTGTTTGTGTGGGTTTGCTTTTGTGTCCTCCCATGTTACAAAGACATGTCTGCATTATTTCTTCCTGGGCCTCTGCTGAAAATTGTTTTTTTGTTCCAAGTCAGACTGTCCTGATTAACAAATGTTAAATAAAATTGACAGGCATTTGAATTTCAGACTTCAGGTTTCTGAATGTTTAATTCCTTGCAGATTTGATGGTGCAGTGGTAGTATTGTTGCCTCACAACTATAGGTTTTCTGGTTTGATTCTTGGTTGGGGTGGCTTCTGCGTGGAGTCTGCATCTCCTCCCTGTGTTTGTGTGGATTTGCTCTGGTGCCCTGCCATTTTACAAAGACGTGTCTGCAGTATTAATCCCTGCGTCACTGCTGAAAATTGTTTTTGTTCTGTCCGCAGTAAAATTGACAGGCATTTGAATTTCAGACTTCAGGTTTCTGAATGTTTAATTCCTTGCAGATTTGATGATGCAGTGGTAGTATTGTTGCCTCACAGCTATAGGTTTTCTGGTTTGATTCTTGGTTGGGGTGGCTTCTGTGTGAAGTCTGCATCTTCTCCCTGTGTTTGTGTGGATTTGCTCTGGTGCCCTGCCATTTTACAAAGATGTGTCTGCAGTATTAATCCCTGCGTCTCTGCTGAAAATTGTTTTTGTTCTGTCCGCAGTAAAATTGACAGGCATTTGAATTTCAGACTTCAGGTTTCTGAATGTTTAATTCCTTGCAGATTTGATGGTGCAGTGGTAGTATTGTTGCCTCACAGCTATAGGTTTCTGGTTTGATGCTTGGTTGGGGTGGCTTCTGTGTGGAGTCTGCATCTCCTCCCTGTGTTTGTGTGGATTTGCTCTGGTTCCCTGCCATTTTACAAAGACGTGTCTGCAGTATTAATCCTCGCCTCTGCTGAAAATTGTTTTGTTCTGTCTGCAGTAAAATTGACTGGCATTTGAATTTCAAACTTCATGTTCTTCAGAATACATAGTAGCACAGCCTTTTTCTAGCCATTTTCTAAGTTTATAAGATGAGATTATTATATTTGTCCCTATTCTTGGGACTGTATTCCCCATTATTGGCTTTGTCCAGGTTTTTGTGCTAAGGTTGACAACTATGGCAAGAACTGAATTCACTGAATATGTTTGAGGGCTGTATTCCCTCATTACTGGGTTTGTCCAGGTGTTTTGTACTAAGAGGTTGACAGCTATGGTGAGAACTGAATTCACTAAATGATAGCCATTTAAGTTTCAGTCTTCCTCTCTTTTACAAAGCAGCTGATGGCGTAGTGGTATGTTACTGTGACTGTTTTTGCTCAGGGACCTTGGCAGTAAAATATATGGTGGCAACACAACATTTTATTCTAGCAACTTTCCAAGATTATACAAGCAATGTTTAATGTGTCCCTGGTTTTTGGGCTTTTGACCCCCCCCCCCCAATACATTTTGCCTTTTCCAGTTTTCTTGAGCTGCTTGAGTTGGATGCAGTTGAGTATTGAGTAGATTTTACAAGGAGCTGAGAGCTGTAGGGGAATAGAAGTTTAGTGTTTTGCCTAGTTAATACTATAGCACAACAGGTTGTGTACTTGCTTTTGATGCAGAAGGCTGTGGGTTCTACTCCCACAAGGGGTGGATGCTGCCGTACTGAGAATGTTCTCCTTGGTGAAGATACTAACTATGAGTCTGTTATCAGTTTGCCATCCATTTCCTCTTGCAATATTATTACTAGCTTATCATTTTTAATGTAATATAGGCAATTTATTCCTGAGGGCAACAGACACTTTATTTTCAATGAAACCATGAAATATAAAGGTGATTGCTAGCAGCAACCACTTCATTACTTACAGATTTCTTTAATGTGGAATTATTTAGATGATTTACTTCAGAGATTGTGCATATTTACTGATAATGGACTGTAGAATTGTGCATATTTACTGATAAAGGTGCACTGTAGAATTGTGCATATTTACTAATAATGGTGGACTGTAGAATTGTGCATATTTACTAATAATGGTGGACTGTGGAATTGTGCATATTTACTAATAATGGTGGACTGTAGAATTGTGTATATTTACTAATAATGGTGGACTGTGGAAGTCTGAGTAGACTTTTTTATGATAAATGTTCTCAACTGGGCAGTTTTGCCATTATGGGTGCATATGGTTTGTTTCATTGCTTACTGGAAAAATGTTCAAAACAAATTTAAAACACCCTCTAACAAGTGTACTGTATTGTACAAGGAATATCATTTTAGTACAATGAGGAAGGTGTTTCAAAGAGCACATGTATGTTTCATATGCAAGGGGGCTATGATTCGAAAACAGCCCAAAATTAATCTTTATCTGCCACTGGCAAAATGTATTTTCTTTGAATGTGGGTTTCAATGCTGTTTCAATGAATGTGAGTTTCAAGGGCAGAGAAGTTTTAATGCTAAGTTTTCATTGTGAGACTGCATTGCTTTGTTTAACAGATGACTTAATGTTTGTGCTGTAAAATACAAAATAAAACTTTCAAATGAAGTCCAACTCATCATAGAAGTAAAGCAGTATGCACATTAGTGTTTATGGTAAATGGAGTGAAATAGCCAAGTAATGGTTCATTGGAATGGCTGCAGAGGCTCCATTCAACCATTATTTTGTCGGGGGGGGGGGGGCAGCAAACTCAGCCAGGCCAAGCTGAACTATACCTCCCAACTGTCCAGTTTTTCAAAGAATGAATAGATTTTTGCTTCTTATTTTTGGTTTGTTGTTCATAAAATTTGTAGTTTTAATTCCTAAATGATTTGCCAGAAGTCACTAAATAATAAGTTTCAGACTTCATAACCTTCATAAAAATGCATGTTAAAGTAAGAGCTGTTCTATCAACTGTCTCAATTTATACAAGAGCAATTTTTAGTACTGTTTATATGTGCCCCCATATATTTGGCCTTGTTCAGATTTACTGCATTAACAGGTTGAGAGGTACATGCAAATAAATTGCTTTATAGAATTAGGCATAGCCAACCTCTCAACTGTCCCCAATTTTGGCTCAAAATGTTGCTCTTCCCTAATAATCCCTCATCAAAATAGCAATTTTGGAAGAAAACATGGAGGGTTTACAATTAAGAAATAACTGTAATCATCAAAGTTATAGATTACTTGAAATGCATGTAGATTCTTTTATTTTGTCAGCTGCTCAAGGTAGCAGTACTAATATTAAAGTGTCCCTTCTTTGACAGGTAGCAGCTGTATTGTGTGTCTATTTTATATTTTTGCATCACATTTTTGGTCCATTTTTCATAAAATTGTGTTTTTGGCAAATTAGTGACAAATCTCTAAAGACTGAAGTTAGAAAATGACAGACATTTGAGTTTCAGATTTTATACCCTTCAGAAAATTCATACTAATGCAAGACCTATTCTATTATCTTTCTAAGTTTATTAGAGCAATATTTAAAAATTGTCCTTATTGTTGGGCCTTTGTCCCACTTCTGTGTATGGCTTTGTCCAGATTTCTTGCTCTTGAGGTTGAGAGGTATGACAAATGTGTCAGGGCCATCACAGTCAGCCAGAGATTTCAAATTGTGACATGCTTGTTGCACCCCACTCCCCATGTAGTGACTCTGGATGTGTCCAAGCAAGGCAAGGAGTAGTTGTATCTACCTTGGATGGGGAGGACACACTGCATAAGTACTACAGTGGCTTTTCATCTGTCCTGGATTTTGTAGAATGGTCTGGTTTCTGTCATATTTTTGTACTGTTGATTTATGCTTATTACTCAAAGTGCCTGTTGCTCTGTGTTTAAGTAGCAATGCTTTAATGACCATAAGGTAAGCTTGTCTGACATCGTAAGATGCAAGTAAGCTTTAATAAGCATACTGTTAAAGAATTGCCAACATTGAAAGCCTTTCTGTTGTTGCCATGCAGAGAATACTTGACTAGATAATGTATAAGCCTTGGGTATTAAAGGACAGGATTCCATTATTTTAAAAGCTCATTACACTTGTTGGAGACTTCCAGTCATCTCTACAGACTTTACCCGTAAACTAAACAGAATGCCAATCATGTGTGGTCCATAACCTGTACAGTAATCCTTTAAGCAATGTATCTTGAGCTTGTTTCTTGTTTGCTTTTCATTTTTTACTTTTATCATGTTTTCCCATGAAACAAGTTGCCAGGCAGCAGGTCTTTTTGGATAAGAAACATTTTTACAAGTGGGGGCATCACATAGATTTCTACTTTCAGCATGTTACTTGGTACTTTAATAAAGCTGAATATATTATAATTAGAACTGCAGTGCAAGGAGAAGTGGTTTGAGTTGAGTGCTTCTGGTTTTTCTTATACTTGATTTTGACTGGCATTCCAGTAATGTATTTAAAAAGTAATTTATTTTTCATGCCTCACAACCTTTTGCTTCCATCTAGATATTAAGTAAGCTGTCATGCAGCCAATGCATTGAAATATTTTTATTCTTCTACACTTATTTTTGTCTTGATTGGACTTTCATAATGATGGTTTGCCACCCAGGGCAGCGTATTTAATTAAAGTTAGTTTTTTGTGGTTTTGTGCATAGCTCCTCCCCTTTATGGTTGACCACACCCCTTCCCTTTGACCCCACCCATTCAGCGTCTCCTGCAGCCCCCCTGTGATTTGAAGTCACCAGCCGCCACTGTTTTAGCACTGTTTATGTTTCACAGCTTTCAAGTAAAGGCTCTTGGAAAATGGATCCTGTGGGGTGACAACAGGGTTGTCAGACGTCCCTATTTGGGCGGGACTGTCCCGAGATCAGCAGCCTGATCCCGAGTCCCACACTGCCGGTTTAAATCCTGGCCAGCCTCTGCTTTGTTTGTTTTTTTTTTGATTGGCCCGTATACCTGGCATACGGGCCAATCAAAAATTGCTAAACACGGAGCTTCTTGTGTTTCACATTAAACACGAGAAGCTCCGTGTTTAGCGATTTTTGATTGGCCCATATACCGGTATACGGGCCAATCAAAAAATCGCTAAACACGGAGCTACTTGTGTTCTTGTGTTAAATGCAGAACTGCAATGCATTAAACACGAGAAGCTCCGTGTTTAGTGCAGAGCTACAGTTCTTTAATGTGGAAGTGTGTTCCGCATTAAAGACCTTTTTTTTTGGTCTTCACTTGCTGTGAGAGACCTTCTTTTTTTTTTTTTGTCCCTACCTGGGGGGCTGGAAATCTGGCAACCCCGGGTGACAATAAGATGCAGGGCTATTAGCTCCACAGGCCTGATATTCTTCAGAAATATCAGTTGTGTGCATAATGTGTATGAAACAAATGAACACTATCACTGCAGGGGATTGATGATCTTTGATATACTTAAAATGAAGTACAATGAATATTATGCTAGGATTTTAAAACATGCCACTCTTTGTGAGTCTAGTATAGTTTGATGCACACTTTACTCAGGTCAGATACCAATGTTTCTATCTGCTTATTTATTTATGTATAAATCTATGTATATTTACTGGAGTAGTGCAATGATCAGTATTAACCAATTTCAGGCTCAACCCAGGTGAAATGCAAAGCATTTCACACACACAAAAAGGCAGAAATGTAAACAATGAAAGAGTAGTTCAGTTCAGCTACACAGAAAAGCACTGTACACAAACATTCTAGGAAACAGAGTGCAATGTACAACATTTACATCAGTTTCTAAAGTGGGCAAACCTTCAGTAATTTTGTGAAAAGAGACAAGTGGAAAGTGAAATGTCATGTGTTGAATTGGATCAAGAGGTGCTTTTTGAGTTGAATTCTGATTTTGAAGCAAGTCACAGTTTCCTTCATGTCGACAGGGAGAGTTTACCAAAGAGAAGGTACCTGAGAGGAGAATGCATGTGCAGTGCTGTGGAGTTTGGTTCTAGGGGTAATGAGAGTTGGTGTGGTTTGTTTGCAGTGTCTCAAGTTATATGAGGAGGTTTTTCAAGAAGTTTAGCTGCAAAGGGAGTTAATATCTGGAGTTAGACAAACAAAAAGAAAAATCCATGGTATCCCTCGAAGTCTCAGAAAACCCAGTATGCAACCTATACTGAGTCCAAAACAAACCAAGAAGAAACTTTGCAGTGTGGAGAGTATGAAGTTCCCTCCTTGCCCCTAGTTCACTAATAAAAATTGAACTTTAAAGTACGTACTACAAAATAATAAAATAGTAGGTAGTCCATAGCTGAGTTAGAAATGGAATATCCTTTATTGGAGCACACAAACAAGCGAACCTAATAAAAAATAATGAAAAGCGTTAAAGGCGTTCGTTATTTATATAAACCAGGTTATTTGGAGCAAGGGGCTGGTTACAGAGGGTGGTTCTGTTAAAAGAAATAATAGCATTAAACTCATTTCTTTAACCAAGTCCCCCTTCCCACTGAACACCATAGTGTAAACTAAGACGGTGCTGCATTAGAACTGAAACTAAAAAGCTAGAGACAAATTAAAATATATAATATAAGAGCAGCTTATTAAGGCTAAGCTACTAATCTAAACTTTATTAAGAAGCCAACTCACTAACAAAATGACTAATTAACTAACAAAAAGATCTGCCACTAGACAGCTATCAGAATAAACATTAGTAACTTATAAACTGATACACTTAAAGATTGCTTTCATACCAAATAAATACTTCATTGCGTTTGTGTGTAAAAAAAGTGTATAAATCTAACAAGTGAATAGCTAAGTAAACTGAAAACCATAGCTATAATTGCTAAGGTGTTAATACAGTGAAAAAAATAAATATAATGTCAGGTACTGAAAATGTAATAAAATATAAATGCTGGGGAACTGGTTCAGAAAAGAGGTTTAAAAAGCATGGAGTTGTCAAACAGAAATAGTGAAGGAGACTTTAAAAAATACGTTCAGGATTTCTATCTACTCATTACACCTCCCTCCCAGATTAATAATGTGAGTCAGGAATAAACGTTTAATGGATATTATCCATTGGAGAAAAGACATGAAGAAGGGAAAAGAGAATAATAATTTGATGCAATATTAAGGTAACATATTTAAGGAACACAAACTCAAATAGTATCACAATGAGAAAGAAAGCAATCCACGGACATGGAGATACAAACTGAAAATGGGGAATCGAACACTTAGGGGAAATATTGAGAAACACTTATTTACAGTAAGACTGTGAAGTACTGAAAATATAGATTCTAAGAGAGTTAAGGGAGTGTTACAGTCCACAGAATCATGGGCTAAGTAAAGAGGACAAAAAATCAGAGGACAAAGAAATATTTAGAGCCATATGACCTTCAGTTCAGTTGCAAAAGAATAAAAAATATGAGGAAGCCAGGTGTTTCAGAACTGTCAGCTGACACTGAGAACAGGTTCTGTGGAAACATCTGCCTCAATAAAAATATACAGCAAATTATTTTGTAACCTCACAAAACTTTCCTTTTCATTGAATGATTAAAATTCACATATTTTTATGCTGTTTGTAATGCAAGATCAGTGGAACATATTTCCATTATTATTGATTGCAAATTAATGAATGCAGCGGTGGTATGGCGGTAGCATTGTTACCTCACAGCAAGAGGTTCTCCTGTTCAATTCTCGGCATGCCTTGGGAGTGCCTTCTGTGTGGAGTCTGCATGTCCTCCCCGTGGTTGGGTAGCTTTCGAAAGACATGTGTGCGTAAATGGGTATGTCTTCGTTGAAGGTTGGGCGTTGAGCTGGCACCTTGGCGTTTCATAAAAATCTACTGCCAATCATTAGTGGACAGGAGTTCCGCTGTGGTGACACCTTACCAGGAAAAAGCCGAAAGACATACAACAACAACATTGATTGCAAATTGAGTGCCACCAAGAATATGCCACGTATGCCATGCTGTACTAATTAGTTAATGTCACCAAGAAAATACCATGTTAGCCATACTGTAATAATTAGTATGTGTCTCCAAGGACATATCATGTAAGCTATGCTGTACAAACTGGCGAGTGCCACCAAGGACATATCATGTAAGCCATGCTGTGCAAATTAGTTAAGTGTCACAAAACATATATAATGAAGCCGTGTTGTACAAATTAATATTTGAATTATAGTGGTTTTTAAGTCATGGGCATTAAACATTCAGATTTATAATATCATTTTCCCTAATTTGGCATGACACAAAGACGGTTTTAGCAATGATGTGCAAACTTTACAGTTTCTGACCAATTCCATCAGTAGAATTCTTCTTCTTCTTTCAGCTTTTTCCCGGTTAGGGGTCGCCACAGTGGATCATCTGTCCACTCATGACTGGCAGTGGAGTTTTATGGTGTCGAGTTGCTAGCCCGGCGCCCAACCTTCCACAGAAGGTACACACACACACACACACACACACACACACACACACACACACACACACACACACACATGCACTCACACCTACGGCCAATTTAGAGTGTCCAATCCACCTACAGCATGTCTTTGGGATGTGGAAGGAAACCGGAGCACCTGGAGGAAACCCCCGCAACCACAGGGAGGACATGCAGACTCTGCACAGAAGGCACCCCAGCCAAGGATCGAACCAGGGAATCTCTTGCTGTGAGGTGACAACACTAACCGTTGAAGACATGTAAATTCAATTAAAAGGACCAATGTCAGCCAACAAAGGCGGTGACTGTCCAAAGTGTCATATGATTGTTACTTTAACTGATGTCCAGTTGCAGTTTTAGCATGGAAAATGTTAACCTTGTTTTAAAGTATTGTCAGGTTTCAGATTTGTTTTGGGGAGGTGGTGGTAGACAGATTACAAGATACTGCATCCATAGCTCATCATATAACACGTGCATGCATTTCTTTAGCTTACATAATGTGATTCTTGTTTATTAGGGTAAATATGTGATACACAGACTTTCCAGGTAAAATCACCTAACACAATTGATACAAACACTGTGGTCAGCACTATGACATATAATATAAGCTAACTACTTATGTTTTCTATGCTTTGTGCTCCTGTGCTCACTTAATCCTTAAACGTATGGTGTTATACAATTAATTAATGCCTTATTTCTTTTGAATATTTTGGACAGCTCAGTTTTCTTGCTGATAATGTGATTTCTGTAAATATTCTAAATTAAATATATATTACATATTATGTCAATAATACAGGGTCTAGGTAGGCAATATGCATGGATATACTCACGCCCACTGGGATATGTTCACTTGGTGAAGTCTGAGTGCTCAGACACAACAAGCATGAGCATATCATTGCACTAACCCATGTCTGGATCATGCAGGATTACCATTATACCATGGTCTACATTGTAAGATGCAGCGTTGAAGAAAACTCTGCAGTGTTTTTCAAAGGTAGCATTATTTTCTATTAATCGTAGCACCGACAGTATGAGCTGGGTGTGTGTTCATAAATTGATAGATGGATAGACAGACAGATAGATAGGTAGATAGATAGATAGATAGATAGATAGATAGATAGATAGATAGATAGATAGATAGATAGGTAGATAGAGAGATAGATAGATAGAGATAGATATATAGATAGATAGACAGACAGATAGATAGACAGACAGATAGATAGATAGGTAGATAGATAGAGAGATAGAGATATATAGATAGATAGATAGATACATAGATAGATAGATAGAGATATATATATAGATAGATAGATAGATAGATAGATAGATAGAGATATATAGATAGATAGATAGATAGATAGAGCTAGATAGATAGACAAATAGATAGATAGATAGATAGATAGATAGATAGATAGATAGAGATAGATAGATAGACAGATAGATAGATAGATAGATAGATAGATAGATAGATAGATAGATAGATAGAGATAGATAGATAGATAGATAGATAGATAGATAGATAGATAGATAGAGAGATAGATAGAGAGATAGATAGATAGATATATAGATAGATAGATAGATAGATAGATAGATAGATAGATAGATAGATTGATTTTGGGTATGTGTTTTCTTCCTTTTGTTCCAGAAACAGGATAGAATGTTTTGTACTTTTTTAATGTCTGTGTTGTGTGAACTCTTTACGTGAGTAAAGATGCTCACTTAGTTGTTGTCCTAAGGAGTGTAACACAGATTTTATTTTCATTTTTCTTTATTTTTCTTTACTGGGTTAGTACCACAAGAATTGTGAACTATTTTCAGTGGAGACCTAAGGTAGTATTTACGTGACTAGGGGAAATTGTGATATAACATTTGGGGAACTTTCATTTTAATTATAGTAGAAAACTGTTATTTTGATAAGTGTTATAGAATCCTTCACATCCACCTATATTTCCAAAAAATTCAAGCAAATAGGACCTTAGTTTCATGTATAATTTAAAGGATGACAACTGATGAGTTCAGCACCCTCCCCCAACTGTCACACTGGAATGTCAGTATAGAAATATGAATCCAAGTATCTAGAGTGAGCTAGAGTCTACAGCTTTCTGACCTTCCTAGCAATAGGGGTGAAAGTACCACCTGTTAAGCAGTTGCACTAAAAAGATAAAGTCATCCAAACTTCTGACATAAGTTCATAGGTTCATAGAATGATACTAGGCTATTGGCCCAGAGGCCCTTATAAGCCTAGCCAAGAATTTCTCCCATGTTCCCTCAAAGTTAGCATCTGTTTCCCCTGTCCATCTGGGACACAGGTGGGATCCCAGGGGTGTATTTTCTGTTTCCCATCCAGTCGTCCAGGTTCCTCTTAAAGAAGGCTAGAGAGGTACTCTGTTAACATGGAGAGAGAGTCTATTCCACAAATGGGGGAGTCTTTGGGACACAAATCTATCCTGCCAACAACTTCTATTAATGTTACAGACCAGGTAAAGGCCTTGTGTGTGGGTAGCTCGAGTGGAGTTTGTCTTACGGATATGTAGCAACTCCATCAAGGCTGGGTATGAGATGGCCTTGTATGTCAGACACAGGTCACCTCTGAGCAATCTGTATGAGACCAGAGGGACAGGGCTTATAGCCTATCTGTATACGATAAGTGTTTGAGACTCTGGACTTTCCTGGTCAGGAACCTCAGTGGTCTCTCAACTGCTGCATGTGCTTGGCAAGGTACATGCCAAAGGGGACATTGTACTCAATAATGGGTATGATAAAGGAGGAGTAGAGGGATGTTATGACCTCATTGTTCCTGGATGAAATACCCTTATTTATTAGGTGGGCCATGTAGAAAGCCTTCCATACAACAGAGGCAACGTGGTGGTCAAAAGTGAGGTTGCCATCAACCTGGGTGCCCAAGTCCCTCACGACTGATTGTGTGCTTAGTACGTTGTAATTAATGATAATTAGTGGGGATGCCATTTTCCCCAAAGGGGATAAAGATGCATTTCTTGGCATTCAGTTTGAGGCCATGCTTCTGGCACCAGTCATTCATTTGGGTAAGGCCCTCTTGGAGAATGTTCACATCACTAGGGGAGTTTAAGACAGCACCCAGTTTGCAGTCATCTGCCAACTTGGCCAGCCACAGACCACTGGTTTTGGCTTGCACCTCAGAAAAGTATATCCCAAACAGTGGAGGCCTGAAGATTGATCCTTGGGGTACACCGCTTGTTACGGGTCTACTACTAGAGGTGGCTTCCCCTACTTTGACTGAGTGGATTCTATCAGTGAGCCAGTTAGCTACCCATCTGGTAACATACAGGTTGATGTCATGCTAAGAGCATTTATCTATTATGCTCAAGTGAGGAATAGTGTCAAAGGCTTTGGCTAGGTCAAGGTAGGCAGTGTGCACTGTCTTCCCCTCGTCCATGGCTTTGGTGACTGTTTCAAAGAAGTCAACAAAGATTAACAGGCATGATCTCCCTTTGACAAAACCAAACTGTGTTGAGTCAACTGTTTGGAGGTTGCCAATATCCTTGTTTATAAGGTCCATGATAATGCATTCCATGGCCTTGCATATCAGGCTAGTTAGGCTGATGGGCCTATAAATGCCTGGGTCAGTGGACGCTCCACCTTTGTGTAGAGGGATGAGAGTGGCTGTCCTCCATTCAGCTGGGATGAAGCCAGTGCTCAGGATTTAGTTGAATAGGGTGGCTAATGGAGCTGACAGCTCCCTGAGTTCATGTAGGACACAGCCAGGGATATTATCGGGTCCCAAGGCGACTGAATTTTTTGCCTTTGAGAGGGCATTACGGACCTGCTCCCTGGTGATGAGGGAGGGGGGCAGGTGTTGGGGATGTCGTGGTTTACTGATGGGGGTGAAGTTTTTACTGAACCTGTCTGACAGCAGGTTGGCTATATCTGTGGCGTTTGTATATGTGGTGTTATGGGCCACCAGTTCAGAGCAGATTTGGGTGTTACCTCTGAGATTGCGGACATATGTGAAGAAAGCCTTGTGAGTGTCCTTAGTGGATGTGGCCAATTTGGACTCGAAGTTAGTCTTAGAGGATTTCACCAGTAATCTTATTTGCTTGTTCAGACAAAGGAGAGATTGCTTCCAACTTGGCACCTGCTTCTTCTTGGTCCTGGACAGCAATTTTTTTCCTTTTATTATAGAGTTTGCTTATTGCTGCTATCCACCAGACAGGTTTACTCTTCCTTGAGGAAGATGATTTGGTCCTGTCAGGTATTGCTGAGTCCATACAGCTATGTAGGTGCTCGTATAATTTTTTGGTGTAGGAGTGGACATTAGTGCTAGTTCTAGCTGAAGGGATGGTGGTTGTGAAGCTGCTTATACCTGCTCTGAAGAGATTGTAGTCAGCTTTGAAAAAGTTTTTTTGCTTGACCCTGACAAATGGGGGGGGGGGTGGTCACGGAAGATGGTAACTTAGGTTCATAGGTTCATAGGTAGATACTAGGCTATTGGCCCAAGGGCCTATATAAGCCTAGCCAAAAAGGTATCCTGGCTTTCACCACCCAAGAAAATTATTTTCCTGTGCCCCTGTCGAGCAGAGCCACAGAAGTGATCCCAGGGGTGAATTTCCTATTTCCCATCCAATCATCAAGATTTTTCATTAAGAGTGCTAGTGAGGAGCTCTGTTTGACATAGATAGGTAGTCCATTCCAGAGTATAGGAAGTCTGTGAGACTGTTTATTGTGGTGACAAGGTTTACGTCCCTACAGCGTGTAGCTTGGAGGGATTGGGATTTCTTTAAGCAGAGCATGTCCAACAGCTTTGGGTTTGACATAGCTTTGTATCTTAGGAGAGATTGTCTCTGAGTAGGCGATATGCGACGGAGTAAAGCTGGAGTTTTTTGAGACGGTCTGCGTAGGGCATCTGTTTGAGGCCAGTAATCCTCTTTGTGAGGTATTTCTGTGGCCTCTCCAGTTGTTGTATATGTCTTGTGAGGTACATACCAAAAGAGGCGCTGTACTCTATAATGGGTCTAATGAGTGATGAGTAGTACTTCAAAAGTAATTCCTTTATGGTCAGATCTTACTAAGGAGGATGACACTGTAGAGGTGCTACAGTGGCTACTCATGTTGGTTAGGACCAGGTCCAGGATATTTTCACTTCTCATAGGAGTGTTGACCAGCTGATCCAATGCATTGGCATTGACGAAGTCGAGGAATCTCTGGGCATTCATGTTTGGGCTAGAATAGGTCTTCCACTCTACAGTTGGGTAGTTAAAGTCACCTAGGATTAGGGTATTGGGTTGAATCTTGATGGATTCAAGAAAGTCCAGATAGGTGGAGTGGGTGTCCTGAGTCATGGTTGGAAGTCTGTAGCTAGCTATGATTTGAATTGGTGTTTTGTCAACAGTTAACTACACTTGAATTGTCTCCTGTGTGTCATACCATTTGACCAGCCTGGAGGAGTGTATGCCTTTGATAAATATTGAACAGCTACAGTTATCCCACTCCACAAGGGGAGATCCACCTTGGATCCCGGGAACTACCGCCCCATCAGTCTGATGTGTCTGATCTGCAAGGTCATGGAATGAATTATCATGGAACTTATAAACAAAGACATTGGCAACCGTAAAACACTGGACCCCACCCAGTTTGGGTTTGTGAAGGGCCGATTTTGTCTCCTGAACCTGATTGACTTCTTCGAATCAGTCCCCAGAGCCATGGACGAGGGTAAGGCAGTCCACACAGCCTATCTGGACCTCACCAAGGCCTTTGACACCATCCCCCACTCTGGAATCATAGATAAACTTACTAAACTGGGCATTAATCCCTACGTCACTCAATGGGTTGCCAACTGGCTTACTGACAGAACCCACACTGTAAAAGTAGCTGACTCCAAATCCAGCTCCAGACAAATGACAAGTGGAGCACCTCAGGGTTCAGTCCTGGGACCTCTCTTGTTTGGCATCTACTTCTCTGAAGTACAGGCCAACACTAAGGGACTCTGGCTAACAAAGTTTGCAGATGACTGCAAACTGGGAGCCATTATTGAATCCCCAAATGATGTTGATACTCTACAAAAGGACCTTACAGAAACAGATGCTTGGTGCCAGAGCCATGGGCTCAAGCTCAATGCCAATAAATGTACAGTTATCCCCTTTGGGAAAAAACATGTACCTGTGAATTACCATATAGGTGGCAGTACACTAAACACCAGGTGGACAGTGGTCTCACCTTCAATAACCACATCGCCACAACAGTCAGGAAATCCTTCTATGTGGCACACCTCATCACTAAGGGCTTTTCATCCAGAAAAAAGGAGGTCATTGTCCCACTGTACTCATCCCTCATTAGACCCATTATAGAATACAATGCCCCATTTGGTATGTACCTCTCAAGACATCTGCAACAACTGGAAAGGCCGCAGAAATTCCTCACTAAAAGAATCACAGGCCTAAAGCAGATGCCCTATGCTGACTGCCTTAAAAAACTCCAGCTATACTCTGTCACATATCGTCTACTCAGAGGTGATCTCTGCTTAACATACAAGGCCATGTCAAACCCAGAGCTGTTGGACATGCTACACTTAAAGAAATCCCAATCCCTCAGAGTCACATGCTCCAGGGATCTAAACCTTGTCATCACAATAAACAAAACATGCTGGATGGATATTTTCCTGACCTAGAGACTGCCCAGACTCTGGAATAGACTGCCCATACATGTCAAGCAGAGCACCTGTTTGACCCTCTTCAAAAGGAACCTTGATGATTGGATGGGAGAAAGGAAATTCACCCCAGGGATTACATCAGTCACCCTGCTAGACAGGGGTCCAGGTAAGTAAATAGTGTGGGAAGAAATAGCCAGGGAATTGTTATGGCTAGGCTTCTATAGGCCCTAGGGCCAATAGCCTTGTACCAACCTATGAACCTATGAAACTCCACCTCATTTGGCTTTGTAGCCCTCCTTTTGGGGTCTGAAAGTATGTTAGGATGAGTAACTCAGTAAGCCTGTGGTACTCTCCACAGCTTTGAACCAGGCTTCAGTGACTGCACAAATGTCAGCATCCTCCAGGGCAAGGAATGCTTGCAATGAGTACAGTTCCATGCTAAGACTCCTAGCGTTTAGCAGCATGACCTTTAAATTTCGTTTAGAAGAATTTTTCATGATGGTAATTTTGTGCTCATGACTTTGCCTAAAAAAGGCACTATGGGGGAGGCAAGAGCATTTGCCAGAAGCCTGAAGTCCAGGGGAGACAGATAAAGGCCATCTCTGGCAAAGCATCCTGGTCTGTCAGTCATCTCCTCCCAGGCTGTCAGGTACTGGGTATCCTTGGACTGACACCATAAACTAAGCCAATTGTTAAAGTCAATCATTTTCTTTGTACTAAGGTATCATTCTGGGTGATGGTAGGATGCTGCTTAAGGCTAGGGACATACATGCCTGGAACACATATTCAGCAAGCTCAATCATGCTTCTCTTCATATAGTTCAGAAAGGTATGTCTCAAGTCATTCACACCAACATGGACTATGATAGAGTCATAACAGTACTTGTTGTTAAGAGACTTGAGTATGTGCGTGATATGGCAGATTCTAGCTCCTGGAAAGCAACTTACCGTGAATTTCTCCTTGTCTAGTCTAGTAAGGGCCACATCTGTGTGTCTCATGATAGAGTCTCCAATGACTAGTATGTTGGTTTTGTGGCTGGGCCTTAGAGGCTGAGACACAGACGTGTGTACTATGTGTTATGCTTGGTGCTGTGGGTTGTGATGTGCCTGTGTGTTTTTGCTTTGGAGGTCTCTTTTGTTTAGGCATGCTTTTGTTGAGAACCCCCCACATATGTAGGCATGTGTTGTACAGATGTGGGTAATGCTAGAGGTGTGGTGTTTGTTTGTGCAGACAACCTTCTCAGTGCCAGATGTACTGGCTTGTGACTGAGACAGCAACCTTTCTAGGTTCTTAATGTTATTGCATCTCTCACATATTGTGTTCCTAGGTGGTAGTAGAGGGTTGTCCGTGTGCATAAGGCAGTTGCTACACTGTCTTAGGATGCCCATATCAACCAGACTAGCAGGAGAAACCATAGGAAATTGTCCGTCCATGTTTATCTTAATCTGTGGAAGAGAGGTCAGGGATAGTACAGTGGGTACTATTTGAGGAGAGTACCTATAGGTGTGAGTAGGGCTGGACAAAATCAATACAGTAGCTGCAGGTGAGGGCCTCACTTACACAGGAGTGCTGGTAAGGAAGAAAATGCAACTGAAATACCTTAGAAAGGGTTAAAACAACAGTGCAGCGTGTGTGCACAACAGGCAAACAAGCACAAACCCACACAAATGCTGGGTTTAAATACCACAAAAACAAAAGTAAAATACAAACACTGGAATTGACCAATCGACCCTTGTCCCTGAGCCCTTAGCTCAACACCCTATGCCAGACCAGTTCCAACCAGTTTACTTACTCCCACTAAGTGCAGGCAGGCCCTGGTCAACACAAGATGGAGTAGCAAGAAACACAGGAATCACACAAACAGATCTGGATACAGCAAAACCTGTAACCAGACAATGCTAAAGATATTTAAACTCTGTTTAGGTCGATTTAACACAGGAAAACAGATACACACTTAAATATAACAGAAGCAAACAACAGCAAACTGCTTTAAACAAATTAACCAATTAGCCAATAAAAAAGTTCAAAACTGAGCCCTGCTCCAGCAGTCTTCAATCAGACAAGTTCTAACTGCACACTCCTGCCACAAGGGTGCAGGGAACCCTCTCCAAAAAGATGGCCTAGTTTAGTGCTCAGGTTATGCAAACAGAGCTAGATTCAGCAGGCCTGAATCTAGTCTATGCTACAGCAAACAAGATGCACCAATTTCAGAAAGAAACATTTCAAATAAGCAGGCACAATAAGCCTTCAACCAGCAAGTCCCAGCTCAGAAGGGCAGAATCTACCTTTTCCTCCCACAAGAGTGCAGACCACAAACCTTCTTAATGTAAAATAACTGGCCTGAAGCCCAAGTGCTTAAACCAGAACTAAGACACTTTCAGAATAACAGACACTAAGCCTTCAACCAGCAATTCCCAACTTAGACGGATGTAAGCTACCTCTCCTGCTACAAGAGTGTAGACCACAAACCTTCTTAATGTAAAACAATTGTCCTGAATCCCAAGTGCTTAAACCAAAAGGCTTAAAATAACAATTAACAATTTAATCAGGCTACTAACAAGCAATAATAAATGCAGCAGAACAAAATGCAATTGAGTACTTTTAAAAACAAGCAGCAAAAGCAAAATAAAGTAGCATGAAACACAAATAGAGTAAAAACAGATGCATGAAGTGCAATTTTTTTAGGTTAAGTAGGAAGGGATGAAACACTATAACTCAAGGTTGAGAAAATAAGGGGGTGAGCCTTCTCAAATGATCTATGTGTACTCAGTAGAAAAAAGTGATGAGATGGGACTGGGAAGAGTGTCCAAAATGAGATTTATAGCAGGGGCTGAAAATTCAAAAGCCACCAAATTTAAGGACACAACAAGGAAAGAGCTTCAAGTCAAAATTAAATGCAGAGATGAGTGATAATCAGAGCAATGCAGACCATACATAACTTCAGCTAACTACAGATATTTCTAAATAAAAGAGAAATGATGCTTCTCAGCTCCCCCACTAATTAATTGATACTATTCACACTTGCAAAGGAATTCTTTGATAACTTTTTTAACTGACCCTAGCCAAGAACTCTTAAAACTCCAACAGAACAGAAAACTTAAAACAAAACAAATGTAATACTGGAATAAGACACAAAATAGAAGTGATCGAACCTTAAATAAAGAGCTTCAAATCAAAATTAAATACAGAGATGAGATATCAGAGGTTATGTTGTCACTCAAGCTTCTGACATCATAGGGTATTTTTGTCACCAGTGCTTCTGGCATCACATGGTATTTTGACTTTGGCAAGGTAGAATAAGGAAATATTTTAATGTGGTGCAAGTTTGCAGGGGAAATTGCTTTATGAAAGTGCTCATTATTTAAATTGTGGGTAACTGCACCATTTAGAGAGGAAAGCATCATATTAAGTTTACAATTCCTCGCTAAATAGTACTCTGACTGGGCAACCATTTTCTGAAGTTGGCTTTAAGTTAAACAAAATTAACCTCATTGCTAACTCTTCTTGCCTGTTTCAGTGATCAGTCCATTTCACCTATGGTACCCAATGCCATGGTATAATGTTCATTAACATCCAGGAAGAGATAGTTAATAATGTCTATACTTTCAGATGATGAGAGTGACATTTTTGCAGTTTACAATTATGTTTGATCTATGTATGATTTAACTTGGAGGCTGGCATAATGGTTAGTATGTTTACTTCATAGACAAAAAGATTTAGGGTTTGATTCTCACCAAGGGAAATTTGCTAGGTTTTAAAGTTGGTTAGGCTTAAAATGGCTCACAAGCGCAGTTAGCTTAGTACTAACCTATGAACTGTGATGCCTTTTAATTACTTGTTGAATTTTAATCAGGTGATTTATAAGACCTGTTTGTGTTTTTCAGGATGTTTTTTTTTTCTAACCAATAGTAATGTTATATCTTTTTCTCAGCATTTCAGATCTACTTCACTTTATTTTTTGCATTTCTGCAGCACTATGAAGATCTAATGTCTTCTTAACACAAAGGGCCTCCTTATTACAGTAAATGGGAGGGGGTTTATATAGTATGCTGTGTCCTAACTGCAGATACATTTAATCACCAGTAAAACTCAAGACTTATGTACCCATTAATATGATTAGAGCACTACAGTCTTAAAGTCTAGTCGATACCAATAAATATAGTATAAAATGACAACAGGTCCATTATTAAAAATATATCCTGTTACACATGCACTCCGGGCAATGTCAACATATAAGTATCAGCAAATTAGAAAACATATGAAAAGGAAGTTAGCAGCTTTGTATATTTCTTTTTTTTTTGGGGGGGGGGGTCTATTTCATAGTTATTTTCAGAACCTGCTGGTATAGTTTATGGAGTTTTATATAACACGGTACACTTCAAGGAAATGAACTAATATAAATTTCTCAGTTTGTGATCATAAGTTTCTGCATACATATATTTGCATATATTTGTTTTTGGAATGTATAACATGCCATATATAAACAGAGTTAGTATAAATTTATCCATTGGCCTATTTTCTTGTTAACCTGCCATATTCTGTATAAAGCGAAGGGGAGTCAAGCCAAAAAGCACAATCAACTTAGCATAGTAATGTGGTCTAATGGAGGGTTCCAAAAGGTAAACTGTCTCCTCATTTTAAGCAGTGTTACAACCTGCAAACAAATAGGCACTTCACATTAAAATGTATTAATTCATGTTGATTTCCTTTCTACAGACTGACCTGTGGCAGCCAAGCAGCACTTTTAACATCAGAACAGGCACAATAGTGGATATGCACATAGAAAAAAATACCTTGCAGACCTTTTTGGCTTGGCTTCAGCAAACAGGAATCCAGTACAGGTAAGCAAGCAACTAAGACTGTCTACTTCACATGTGAAAAACTTTTGAATATAAAACTGGAAGTCCTAGGCTGGCCAACTAGTGTAACTGCAGAACATGCCTTTGACATATCTATGTGACTATGACTTACGTTTGGAAGCATCCATGTGGGTGCAGTGCGCATCAAAGAGTTAGTGTGAGCTGCTGACTTGTCTAGGGACAAGCTGATTGGACAGGTCTTAAGCAGATACCTTTAATGGAGACACAGAGGAGGTAACAGTTTATATGGAGAAGAATAATCTGGAGGGGCAGAAAAAGTTAACAAGGGAGGCATACAATCCATCCACAAATGTGCATACAAAATATGTGATAAAAAATTAAACAGTACTATGGACTTAGGGTGGAACATTCATGTGCAGAACTTTGTAGGTTTTACGTACATATGCATTTACCAAATAAACTAAGTTTCCTACCAAGAGATACATTAATGTCTGGCATAACTTCCAAATTTTATCACTTTTACTATACCCATGTACTTCAGCATCCAGCTGCACCTTATCCTACAAAAATTCACAACAAATAAATAAATAAATAAATAAAAGTCATGGCATTGACCTTTTTTGAAAATTAGCTGTAGTAGTTTTGATATGTGTATCATACATTTGTTGTGACAGAAGTCTGAATACCACCTATAACATAGCTGGAACATTTTGCAACAAGCGCAGGTACTTTCCAATGTTACTTTACCACTTGAAGACTTTAATAGTCTGAGTGTGAATTACTTTTTAAAGCACATGACTCACCTGTATTTCTGTAGCACATTTAGTAACAGCAGTGTGCCTATCAGTCTCAGACTGTGGTCAGTTTAATTGGATGCATCAACTACCTCTGCCCAGCAGATGGCAGTAAAGCACATTACATTAATATAAAGCAGGCGTAAGGCTAACTAAAACATGCCGCATTGTGTAATTTTATTCTCTTGGCCTTTGTGTAGGCAAGACCATTTTTGCCATCTTAGTTTTATGACGACTTCATGCCATTCATGGTCTTCTTCGCTGTAAAGCTTATAGCCCTTTGTGTCTCTGCAGTTCTTAAGTTACACAGGACACTAAGATAGCCCCATAGTATGCATCAGTCATGTGTTGCTATGTGCTCTAGCGACACTTGGTCCTTCAACAAATAAAGGTATGAGAAGTAGAATATGAAAAGAGAAGAAGCAGAAGATGAGAAGAGGAAAAAAAAGAAAAGTATTCAGACAATTTTTCAACATCTGCAGCACCAGTATTTTAAGTAAGCACAATTCTAATAGTAATATTTAAACAAACTAAATTACAGTTGTCTAGTATCTGTACCCTTAAAGCCAGTCTTTCAGATACGGGTATAACCATGCTAGTTTACAAACTCAGTTTAGTGCACATTTGCATAATCAGCTCAGGGGATTATAAAGCTTACAGAACAGAGAAAATTCCAAGAACTTTGTAAACTACATACCAGGTCTAGAAACAGGAATGCTTACAGGTCTAAGGGCCAACATCTAAAAATAATGTGAACAGTTCTTAAGTATGTGGGGCAACGTTGGAGGTATGTTCACATGTTTCAAATGACAGGAGTTAGTATAGCAACAACATGAGCTTTAAGTGCAAAACAGAAATCTATGTCTACACCTCTTCAGCCATTTAGATGGCATGTATCTGTTAAATTGTAAACGTAGGCATAAGTGGTCACTGGATGAAAGATGCTGGAGGCACATATTGCAGCAAACTAGTTCTAAACAAGCATTTGTTTAATCTGTAGGCTTAGTGAAGGGTGAGAATCAGGAAAAATGTCAAGCAGTTCAGAGTTAACCTGGGTTGAGCTTCCTCTTTAATATAATTGGCATTCAAATAGCAATAAAGTGAACATTCACTAACTAATAGCTGTGGTGTGTTGCATAGTAATAATGTGATATAGAGTGTGACAAGCAGTGAGAATGTGTAACAGACACTAAAAGCCAAGAAGGGAAAGCCAAAGCACAGTATATTTAAATGTATTCCAGTTCATAGTGCTGTGGTCTTTATAGTACCATAAATTATATATTTATTATACGATAACGGGTTAATGTTATTTAAAAACGTGCACACTGATTGGACAGTGCAACCAACATGCCCATTGTAAATCGGGGATATATCAATAGAAAAAAGTCCAGCTGCTGAAGTATTAGCAGCTAGACTTTTTTATTGGCATATTCTTACAGGACTGCAAAATACAAGAAAAATCAGGTGCATTCTGCAAAAATAAATTTACAGAAACATACATGACTTTCCATGTATTTAGGCTGTCCATCATAAAATGTCTTAAAAAAAACAGCAGTGAAGATTCTCTCTTCTCTGTTGCTTTCCTGTACTGTACTAATGTACTGTGCAAGCGTGGGAATGTAAGTCCCATACACATGGGCTGTACATCAGAAAAGGCAGAAGAAAGCGGAGGAACACTACAGCACCATTATGCAAAGACATTTTTAAGAAAGGTAAGCAATTTATTTCTTAAATAATATGATTGTATTTACCCACAGTTGACTTTGTTTGATGGCTCTGGCTTCGCCCTCATGATCAAACCACAGCAACTGTGGCTAAATCCAGCATTATCCACACCTAATCATGGGTTATTGCTTAAAAATATCATTGCACAGTGATAAAATCACCATCGTTGTGCAGTACAAAGGTGTTTTGAGGGCTAAAATGTGTGACACACCTCACAATATGGGAACATAGTGGTGAGATATGAAAGTCTTTCCTATCTCATTGTCGTTGCCATTAGTAGCCCAACATTTGTAGTGACATCAGACTACAACAAAAGATAAGCTGCATTCCCTGTGCTTTGTGACATGAAGGACACTGTGCCATGAAATTCTAAGCCATATATATGCAAAAACTTACTTACCTTGTGGTGAGGGCAATTTGATTATGAAGAATCTTATAGTGGCCACTAGATGGCACTAAACACAGTTTATATAAACTGATATGTATTCATTTATGCATGTATGGATGGCTGGATGGATGGATTTTCATTTGACACAGTGCTGAACACTGCTTTGTTCTAGCTAACAACAAGGCTTTCTGATTCTTACCCTACATCTCAGATCAGTCACATTAAGCTAGGTGTTTATTTTAAAAAGTTATCAAACCACTCTGCATACATTTTTCTTGCTTTTTTTTTCAAATTCTAGCTCATCGAATTCAACTAATTAGAGGCAAACAGTAAATTTAGAATTTGGTTTAGATATGTTTTGATGCTCAAAGGAAGCAATATTTTATTGATAAACTGAGATCATAACAATATTATCTGCATTTCCAGATGCAAGATAATATAAAGCATATGACAGAACTACAACACACTGAAATTTAAAAAAAATGAACAAGTAAGACATTTGTCAAAATAACAAGGCTGAGAATTTATTCCAATGTGATGAAGCATTATTGGGAAGAGTGAAGTAATAAGTAACCATAAAATACTGATATACTTGCAATTAAAAATAATCCACCCAGTTTGGCTTCGTCGAGGGCAGATCATGCCTTTTGAACTTGGTCGACTTCTTCGAAACAGTCACCAAGGCCATTGATGAGGGAAAGGCAGTCCATACAGCCTACCTTGACCTTGCAAAGGTTTTCACACAATACCCCACTCGGGTATTGTAGAAAAACTTACCAGCTTAAATGTAAACCCATATGTCACAAGATGGGTTGCAAACTGGCTTAAGGACAGAACCCACAGGGTTAGAGTTGCTGGCGCTATGTCAGACTCCAAGCCGGTCACAAGTGGTGTCCCACAGGGCTCGGTTCTTGGCCCCTATTGTTCGGCATCTACTTCTCAGAAGTACAGGCCAACATGGGAGGACTTTGGCTGACAAAGTTTGCAGACGACTGCAAACTGGGCGCCATAGTGGAAAGTGCATCGGACACGGATATCCTTCAGAAGGGACTCACGGAAACAGATAGCTGGTGCCAGAGCCATGGCCTGAAGTTAAATGCCAAAAACTGTATAGTCATACCCTTCGGGAAAAACAAGGCAACCCCAAGCTACCATATAGGTGGCAATCCACTAAGCACAGAAGAGGTTATCAGGGACCTGGGGACCCAGGTTGACAGTGGCCTTTCTTTTGACACTCACGTTGCTAAAGTGGTTAGAAAGACCTTCTACATTGCCCACCTGATCATGAAGGGATTCACATCCAGATCTAGTGAGGTCATTGTTCCCCTGTACTCTTCACTTATCAGACCAATGATCGAGTACAATGCCCCATTCGGGATGTATCTCACCCGACATCTGCAGCAATTGTCGAGACCCCAAAAGTTCCTCACCAAAAGGATAAAGGGACTCCAAAATCTGTCATATGCTGCCAGATTGAAGAAACTCCAGCTTTATTCAGTTGCATACCGTCTGCTCAGAGGTGACATGTGCCTGACATACAAGGCCATGTCCAACCCGGAATTAATGGACATGCTCCACCTCAAAAAATCCAAATCCACCAAAACCACTAGAGCAAGCGACTTAAACCTTAGCACGGACATAAATAGGACATGCTGGAGGGATAGATTTATCACTCAGAGACTCCCTATGCTGTGGAATAAAATCCCGGTCCATGTGAGGCAGAGCACCTCGCTGGCTCTGTTCAAGAGAAATCTTGACCTGTGGATGGGAGATCGTAGGTTTACCCTGGGAATCATCTCTGTGTCACTGCTGGACAGAGGCACAACAAACTAATGGGCACAGTATTTTTTCATATAAGGGGTGGCGTAAGCCACAAAACTTTGGGCTAGGCTTATAAATGCCTTAGGGCAGATAGCCTAGTATAAACCTATGAACCTATGAACCTAAGAACATTGAGAAAACATTAGCTGCTGCTGAAATTGGAAACATGCTGGAAAGACGGGGACAGCAAATAGGTAAACAGAGTGGACCAATCAAATTGACAAACTGAAGAAGTTACAGGTCTCTGTGGTGACCCTTCAGAATGAATTGTAGTAATAAGGAAGTGGAAAAAGTGGAAACCAGTAAAATACAACAACTACCACGATTAAACCTGGAAGAAAGATAATAAAACCCAGGGAAACCATATCATGAATGACAGAGCAGATAAACATGCTTCAGTGGGTCATTCAACAATTACACGCTCATAAGAGCTGATAGAGAAAAATGAAGATATAGACATGAGCACTTATTGTTATTAAGAAATGGAATTCCATTTTCATAAGCTTACATTCCAAGAATTATGACTTTACTTGTTAAATACAGTTTCTGGTTATTGTTGTGATCACATTGTAATATTTTAATGTATCTATATATTTACGTACATTGGAAGCTCACATAAACATTGGGAGATGGCACAATGGTTAAGGTGTTTGCCTTATAGCTACAACGTGCAGAGTTTAATTCTCAAAGGGGATAATTGGCTAGTCTTAAAATGCCATGCAAGGGCAGTTAGCCTAATACTAACCTATGAACCTAAGTGCTTAGATAGTAAATATTTGTGGTGGGAGACTGGCATAATGGTTAAAGTGTTTAGCTTCCAGACATAAAGTACAGGGTTTGAGTCTTACATGGGGTAAATGACTAGCTTAAAATGGCCTGTTTAGGCAGTTTGCCTAGTACTAATCTATGAACCTCTGAACAAAATTTAAATAGAGTCTGAATATTCAACATTCAATGAAGCAAACTAACAATTTTGCAAGTGAAAGAGAAGTGATGCTAAGTAAAAGCAGAAGTTGAGGGTCTCCTCCCCATAGGAGTCATTGGGACCCATATACCAGTACTGATAGTGTAGTACTAAATGTAATGGGTGAGGTGCTCACACTGAACATTACCTTCTTTAAACAGTATGTTAAACTGAGCTTCTGTCTTTCTGATGTGGTTTAAATAAGAATTGAAGATCTAATGGCACATTGTGCATCTCATGAGAATCTCACCAGATTCCTCTCCAGATTTCCATATTTGATATAAATACAGTCTTCTATCATTCTTGAAAAGGGAATGCAGGTTCAATGAAATATGATGGATAACAATGAAATATAACAAAAAGTAATGCATCTGTGAACTGACAGCAACCAGTCTAAAAGGTCAGTCATTCAAGAAAGTCAGAGAGCTGAATAAGAAAAAAGAAAATTAATTCCAGTCAATGATCATTAACTTCACTCACAATGTAACAGACTATATAAGGCTGAGTAAGTGCGCTGCCTGGATGAAGTCCAGTCCAAATGTTAACAAACTCTACCAAGACACTAACGAAAATAAAAGGTACATACATATAGGCCTCTATAGCACTTTTCTGCTCAGTGCTGAATTAACTATTTTCAGTATTAATAAAGCGTACATGAAGAGAATTTTGCAGCAGTAGCATTGTTGCCTCACAGCAAGAGGTTCTCCCGTTCGATTCTCGTCTGGAGTGTGGGGAGTGCCTTCTGTGTGGAGTCTGCATGTCCTCCCCGCAGTTGGATGGGCTTTCGAAAGACATGCGTAAATGGGATGCCTTAGTTGAAGGTTGGACGTCGAGCTGGCACCTCGGCGTTTGTGAAAATCTACTGCCAATCATTAGCGGACCGGAGTTCCGCTGTGGCGACCCCTATCCGCGGAAAAGCCGAAAGACAAACAACAACATGAAGAGAATTTTATAGGTTATGTAGTACTCACTTCTAAGCAATGTCCACATTTTGACACTATTTGTTTTGGAGAACCCTTTTGGTGACAAACACATAATGGTAAGAATAGATTTTAGTTGCTAATAAGAACAGCTGTTTATCATTTATATATTTTCCACTAGTAACCATTTTGATAATTAGAGCTCTTTACTTCAGTGACCATACAAATACTCGTTTCTGTTTTCTAGTCATTGCATTTTATTGCTCCATCTGACTATAAATGACCATCAAAACCTGACTATTTTTTCCCAGCCTACATAAACACTTTAGTAACCTATAAGATGTAGTAATCAAATTCTATAGCTGTCAAATACCATTTAGACACTGTGCAATTGTCAAGCGGTTATTTAAAAAAAAAACATTTTTGCAAGGGGCAAATTGTATTCACTTTCACACCTTATTTCTATATGTAAACACTCCAAGATCTAGGAAAAGGTGGAATACTTGCAGTTTTGGTGCTTTCTGATTTCACTCTATCCCAGATAGCATCAATACGTTTGTTTAATATTTCTATTCACTCCTGAGTCTCTTATAGAACTAATTTTGGCATGGCACAGTTTAACATGTTTTGTAAGTGTGCCTGTCATTTTTTTCTTTATGATTCCACTTCTGTAACTAAGACGCTGAATTTGCTTCCACCAAAATCTATTTATATTTTTATAAGTTAGAAGTGAAAAAGCTGCGAACAATGAACTGAAATTTCCTAAAACCTCAACTTCAGATGAGGTGTTTTTTATTTATGTGTTATTATTATTATTATTATTATTATTATTATTATTAATATTATTATTATTTATGTATTTATCTATTTATTTATTTTATTTTTTATTAAGCTTGCTGACATTAGAATTTTTAAGAACCCGGTTTACAACCAGGTACTAGTTTATAGCTGCTTATAAGTGTTGATCTGCAGAGTTTTTTAGATAAGTGGATTGGAAAGTGATTTATAGTCATAGAATATACAGATTTAATGGTTCTCCTGCAAGAACTCAAGCACCAGGCTGGCAAAGACCACTTTCTTGAACCCTGACACTTGAGCAGCTTGTAACTCGTACAGCCTGCCGCTTGCACTCAAACATGAGTTCAAGCAAGCGGCTGTTGCACCTTACCTGAACAAATTATATGAGTTTGAATGAAGTAAGTGCTGGAGACATAGGGAGGGAGGAAGTGGGTGTGCAAATTAGCATTTCAAGTAGCAATCAGTAAGGGTATTTAGGGTTAGGGACTACAAAGAGAGTTTTAGGGTTAGGGAGTGGAAAGAAGTTTAGGGCTAGGGTGCGGCATGACCGTTTTAGGTTTAGGGAAGAGAGAGGAGTTTAGGGTTAAAGAGTGATTGAGGTATTTAGGTTTAAGTAGGGAGCTGAAGTTTTATTGTTAGGGATCAATTGAGGACTTCAGGGTTATGGATGTGAAGTGTCATTTTAGGTTTAGTGCTGATTGGGGATTTGGGGATTAGAGAGGGGGAGTGATGTTTTATAGTAAGGGATTGAGAACTCGGGTTAGAAACTAGGTGTAAATTTTAGAGTTAGAGTTCTGGTACATCTATACGGTTTATTAGGGTCTGTTGCCTGGAGGGCTAAGTAGTTAAGTAAGTTGACTTAAAGTGAAGGCACAGGAGTTCAAGGAAATACTTGTGCCACTAGCACCTCAGGAAGAAAAGGAGATAGGGAAGCAGAAGAAAAATGTCAATGTATCAAAACAGCATTTATGAAGATGATAGAACAGTTGTGTGGTCAAGCCAGGTGTGGAAATAAGGTATGTAAGGAAAGCTTGATGCCACTAAAGCTTTTGACAATGTGGACCTAAACTTCCTATATTTAACCATCCAATACTTCAGCTTCCCTGAATTTATGATTAACACTATAAAAATGCTTTACAACAATGCTACTATCTCCCTGTACATCAATAAAACAATGTATACCAAGAGTCTTTAACATAGAGATAAAATATTCAGCATTTGCAGATGATTTAAAGATTTACTTCAAACTCCCGAATAGTGATCTTTATAAAATTCATAAATCAGTACGTCTGTTTTCCACTGCTGCAAAATATAAACTAAATCCCACAGAATCTTCTATTTTCCCATTAAATCCTCATAAACACCTAGAATCCTACTTCCCCCAGTCTGACATACCTGTCAAATATTCAATCAAATATCTAGGAATAAACTTTATGCGCACACATCAGGATTTAATGAAAGCAAACTTGAGTAAAGTCTGGGAAACAAAAAAAAAATAACGACCTATCCACATGGAAAAATATCAATGTATCCCTACTGTCAAAAACTGCTATTGTTAAAATGAGCATTCTCCCTAAGATATTATTTCATCTAAACTCCATAAACTTAAATATACCCCAAAATTTCTTCAATAAAATGGAAACCACCCTCTCAAAATTCCTTTGGCTCCCTAAGTCAACCAGAATCTCTTATATATGCACTCAAAGCTCTCCTCAGTATGGAGAACATCGATATCTGTGCAGTGACAGAAACCTGGTTCAAGGCTCCAGAGAGCACCCCAGCACTACCAGGTTATACCTCATATCATGCTAACCACAAAGGGAGTTTCCATATTTATCAAGGATATCCATACCTCCAGGTTAGTGGCAGAGATCATCCATGTGCAACTGACAGTGGGCAAGACTGATTTTCAGTTTATAGCATCCTACAGACCACCCTCTCAAAGTCAGCAATCCCACTCGGCTTTCCTGAAAACATTGGGGAACACTAAGATCTCTCCGAACACCATTATATTGGGTGACTTCAACTACCCAAACATAGACTGGGAGCATTACTCAAGCCCCAGCACCTTAGCCCAAAGGTTTCTGGAATTTATCAACTCAAATGCTATGGAACAACTAGTCACCACTCCCACAAGAGGGGAAAACATACTAGACCTGATCATTACCAACATGGGGACTCTATGCTCCATACCAGAAGTATATCCCTCATTGGTAAGATCAGACCATAAATTAATTTCACTGGATATCCACATCATCCCAGAAAACCACAGTGAAAAACTTCTCAAAAGCGAACTTCACACTTCTCAAAACTGAAGTGGAATCCTTCAAGGCCCCAGGGCCAGTGGAAACTACAGCCAAAACTGCAGAATCCTATATAATTCTATGGACATCTCCAGGAATGCATGGATCATGCTATCCCAAACAAAATCAAGACCCAATCATCCAAAGGCAGGCGTCCAGTCTGGTGGACCCCAGCCATAAATAAACTGTACAACAGAAGGAGGAAGCTACTACATGATAGAGCAAAGGAAGGCATGTCTGATCAGTACTAGCAAAAATTACGATCCCTCATAAAATCCTCCAAGGCCAGCTTCGAGAGAAAAATTGCACAGGACACTAAAGACAATCATAAGGCTTTTTCAGTTATGTTAGGAACCTGGGATGCAACTCCCAGACTTGTTCTGAGTTGATTCTAAACGACAAAAAATACACTGAACCCACAGACATCACCAATATCCTGGCAGACAGGTTCAGTGCAAACTTCTCCACCCCTTCCCCAAAAGAGCAAGTATCTATCCGCCAGAGTGCAGCCTCCCAAACATCTCTGATGCTCAGGTGAAGGCCGCCTCTCCAAAGCAAAAACACTGCTTCCATGGGACCAGATGGCGTCCCAGGTTGCGTCCTACATGAACTCCAAGAAGAACTAATCCCTCAAGTAAAACGGCTGTACAATCTCAGCCTCACTACAGGATATGTGCCCAAAGAATGGCGTACAGCAACAGTGGTCCCACTCCACAAAGGTGGTGCCTCAAACTATCACCCCATAAGCCTGACTAGCTTAGTATGCAAGGCTATGGAGGGGATCATCATGGAACTCATAAACAAAGACATTGGGGACCTACAGACACTAGATCCTACCCAATTTGGCTTCATCAAGGGCAGATCCTGCCTTTTGAACCAAACAGTCACCAAGGCCATAGATGAAGGGAAGGTAGTCCACACAGCCTATCTGGACCTGGCATTTGACACAATACCCATCATAGATAAGCTATCCAGCCTAAATATAAACTCCTATGTCACAAGATGGAAACTGGCTCAAAGACAGAACCCACAGAGTCGGAGTTGCTGGAGCCATGTGGCATCCCACAAGGTTCTGTCCTGGGACCTCTCTTGGTATTTACTTTTCTGAGGTACAGGCCAATGTGGGAGGACTATGGCTCACCAAGTATGACTGCAAACTGGGTGCCATAATCGACTCTCCAGCTGACACAAACATCCTTCAAAAGAGATGGATAACTGGTGCCAGAGCCATGGTCTAAAGCTAAATGCCAAAAAGTGTATAATCATACCCTTTGGCAAAAACAATGTGCCCACAAATTACCACATAGGTGGTAACCCATTAAGTACAGAGAAAGTAATTAGGGATCTGGGGACCTAAGTTGATAGCAATCACTCCTTTGACAACCACATTGCCAAAGTGGTTAGAAAGACCTTCTACATATCCCACCTCATCATGAAAGGATTCACGTCTAGATCAAGAGTTTATTCATCCCTCATCAGGCCCATCATAGAATACAATGCCCCCTTTGGGATGTACCTTACCCGACAACTGCAGCAATTAGAAAGACCCAAAAAGTACCTCACCAGGAGGATCAAGGGACTCAAACAGATGCCATATGCTGCTCGGTTAAAAACTCCAGCTCTACTCAGTTGCATACGATCTATGTCTGACATATAAAGCTATGTCCAACCCAGAATTAATGGACATGCTCCACCTCAGTAAATCTAAATCCCTTAGAGCCAGGGACTTGAACCTCAGCACAGAAATAAATAGAACATGCTGAAGGGACAGATTCATAACCCAGAGGCTCTGGAATAGAATTCCAATTCATGTTGGGCAGAGCACCTCACTGACTCTCTTCAAGAAGAGTCTTGATGAGTGGATGGGGGATCATAGGTTTGTCCCAGGGATTACTTTCGTGTCACTATTAGACAGAGGCACAGTAAACTAAACTTTAACTAGGCTAATAAAGGCCCCAGGGCAGATAGCCTAGTATGAACCTATGAACCTATAAAAACTAATACTTCCAGAAGAAAAAGGTGCTTTGAGCCTCCCCAATTTTAATCTCTACTACAATATAATAAACGCAAGCCGTTTAATCCAAATTGCGAACTATGAACCATCGGTTGATACATGGACCCCAATATGGGTCAAAATCTGGTGTAAGTATATACGATCACTCAAATTAAACCCTCACTCTATCCCATATTTATGCTTAACAGTGAATACAAATCTAAAATTTTACCTGCATTAAAAAATAAAATTAACATCTTTCAAGCATTGTTGCGCTCTGTTAATCTACAGGATACTCTCCTTGTTCTCCAACCAATTCACCTAAACCCAAATATAAAAATCAATAATAACATAATAGACCTAGCTAGCCTTGCCATAATTAAAAACGTCATGGTATGGCAATTTTACCCTCTTAAGAACTTTGCTGCTGTCAAAGAACTCTTTGGGGCCCCAACGAGATATGACCCCATGTTAAAACAACTTAATTCATTAATAAAACAAAAATTTGCTAACACCAAAGTGAGTGAGCAGGAGGTAACTGTAACACAGTCAGTTATCAAAACCCTTTCCCTTAGGAACAAAATGCTATCTCATGCCTACAAGCTCTTAATAAACATCAAATATCAACAATCGCTTCTATACTCCAAATACTGGGATGACATATAAGGTGAAATTTCTACTGAGTCCACATATGAAGCAATTCAGAACACCCTAATTCTAACCCCTTTTAAGAATTTAATTTATACCCAGCTTATGATCAATAATAACTCATACTACACTCCAGCAGTCCTATTAAAATTTTGGTACAACAAAAATCTAGCATGTCCTTTCTGTTCCCTCTAGCATGCAGATGTACTCCACATCTTCTGGAGTTGTAAAAACATATATAAATGATGGTGCTCCCTTAGAGCTCAACTGGAAAAAATGGGCTACGAGAAGACTACCATATCCTGGCAAACCACAGTCCTGAATATAATTCCTAAACCTTTAACAGGAGTCTGGAGGCACGTCCTAATAACTGTGTGTGCTCTTCTCAAATACTTTATAGCTAGGAACTGGGTAAACCTCTCAGGAATCTCTTGGGAGAGTATTAAAACAATGGCAATTAAGTGTATATCTGCACATAAACTTTGCTCTAGCAGTAAAACGAAAAAAGACTATTTCCAGAACTACTGGTGCAGTCTCTTTGACTTAATTCAGAGTAATCATACTATAAACATAATCTGTGAAGACCTTTGTCTGTGAATTTTGTAGTCGTATAACAAATAAATACTGATGATACTGTGTTGTTAATCACATTAGTGAGATGTCCCTTTATACACTTGTCAAGGCATCCAAGTTGTAAATAGCTGTAAATAGTATTATTCTAACAATATACCCCATTTCCTCTCTCATTTTACTCATAAGTCAGGCATACATGTTTTCCTGTAATCATTATTCATCCTCCGGTTAATTAAGGATAATTATATCTTATTTTATATCACATTAGTTATTATAAGGGGGTCTCTTTATTACTATCTATCCCTAAGGTTTATGTTTTGGTATAGCAACCCTGGGTGCTTAGGATAGTAGTTAATCCTTTTTCTCCTTTAATTTTTATTTTATTTTCCTAGTTATTGCCTTGCTATGGTAGAATATGTATGCTTACTCACATTGTTACAATCTCTTTGTATAGCAAAGACTGATTTCTATATGTAATATACTATGTATGTTTTATGATTTTGTTTTTTATTTTTATAAATCTTGAAAAAAAAAAAGTACGTAAGGAAAGTTGGTGGTAGAATGCATAAACCCAGAAAGTTATCAAAACATGGAAGTTATGGCAGAAGAAGTAAAAGTTAATAAAAGATTGACCAGATTAAGAAGGAATACTGGCTGGTTAAAAAGAGGCTAAGAACATTGCCACAGTGGCAAAAAATAACACATCAGAAAATTTATACCAGCTTCTGGAAAGTGATTCAGCAGATGGCATGATGAAGCTTTGTCAGTTTGCAAGGCAAATACAGAAAGGCAGATAAGAGAGTAGATGGACCCCATTTATACAAGATGCCAGTAACAATCTGCTAACCATTCCAGAGGACATCAAAATGAATGAATTAAGAAAATATGAATGGTGAATACTATACAGAAGCTGTTCTGCCTCACACAGAACCTATGAAGAAATAAGAACCAAAGAAGCAGCATTAATTATACTAAGGAAAATGAAGTTAAGACAAACAGCAGGCTCAGATAATTTCATGGCAGATATGCTCAAGATGTGGGTGCATAAGTGGATAAATGGCTCTTGTGGATTCTGTGCCAGCTTTAGCAGTTATGGAGCCCAATATGGACCATTTTGGTGTCAGCCCTTCAGCTGATGCCCCAGCTACCATCCAAACCATCCCTCCATGTTGACTTCTTGACTGAAGACTATTTCAGACTAGGTATCAAGAATATATGCTATTACTGTATATTAAAAATAAAATATTATGTTTATTTATTAGCTTATATTTTGTTATAAAATGTATTAAAATAAATATAAAGTACTGGACTCACTCCTGGATTACTGCCAGATCCAACATCTCTGTTAATTCCTATCTTAGGGTCTGCTTAATTCACTCAGGCACTCTATAAGGGACCTGTTTCTCCTGAGAACCTGTACCTACATGTTGCTTCATCAGCTTAGTGTACCCTGGCTTACCAGTAAACATGTCTCCAATCTCCTGAAGTACTGCCTGCATCTCCAGAACCAGGATAGGAGATAGCTGCACATTTCTCCTGCCTCCTCCCACTTTTTTCTCTTTTCTGCCTCCCTCTTTTCCCTTTTTCCCCTCATTCAACTTATACTTTACTCTGCTCACATCCCATTCCCAACAATAGCACATGCTACAAATATTTTATTCTTTGTGTATTCCTTACTCCATAGAAACATTATGCTATATGATGTCATGACAGTGTACAAGTATTCCTACTTATTTTACTGACTGAATTATTGTATTACATCTACTTATGGCGGTGTTCATTTATGAAATGTATTATCCTGACATATCTATTGACATGCTTACTCTTACATTAATATTATTTCATTGTTAATGATTAAAATTTTTTTCACTTGTATTTCCATTGTGCTGAGTCCAGAAACGATCTAGTTAGATCAGTGCTCTACTTTGTTTAACAGACTTTAAATCAATCAATCCAGTAAAATAAATAAAAAAGTATTTGTGCAAATTATGAACACTATGCACTCTATCATCTTTGGGAGGTGCTGCAGACAACACCAAACAAATCATGATAGTCTGAAGTAAACTCAGTTTGAAACATGAAACTTGATAAAATTTTGTGTCTCGCCCCAGTCCCCAGCTCTCACTTCATATGCTCTCTGTCCTTGGATGCCAGAAAGTACTGGACAAATGAGTTATTAATAGTTATGGAAAGACCTGGGTGCCAAAAAGAGCATATTGCCTCTTTCTTCCTTCACAGCTTTAAATCATCCCTCATACTTGATTTGAATAGTTGAAATTCCTTACCACTTAATTCTCATATCTTGTCACAGGCAATGTTTTTTGACAAAACTATATAACTCTTCCCCAGAATACTTCTTCTGGCTTTTTCCCGGTTAGGGGTTGCCACAGCTGATCACCTGATCACTCATGATTGGCAGTGGAGTTTTACAGTGTCGAGTTGCCAGTCCGGCAACCAATCTTCCACAGAAGGCACACACACCTAAGGCCTATTTAGAGTGCCCAATCCACCTACAGCATGTCTTTGGGAGGAAACCTGAGCACCCGGAGGAAACCCATGCGACCACAGGGAGGACATGCAGACTCCGCACAGAAGGCACTCCAGCCGAGAATCGAACCAGAGAACTTCTTGCTGTGAGGCGGCAATGATAACCACTGCACCACCGTGGCCACCCAGAATGCTCAATGAAAATAGTAATAACATTGGGACTATCAGAAATAGCATTACTCGCAAGCCACCCCACTTATGACTATGTATGAAAGTTTTATTTTTATTTATTTTTTTGTTAAATTGGGTAAGGGGATTGATACACGCAGATCTTTTCTAACAATAGCACATGTCACAAGGGCAACAGTGAGAGTTATAGCCAGGGATAATTTACAGTAAGTGGCAGGAAATCAGAATGACTTAAGGAAACCCACATGGATGTATGCAAAACTGTTCAACTGTAGGTAATTCACTTCCCTCCAAAACTCCTCTTCAGTCCAGTCCCACTATTATCTATCTTTAACTTTCTGCTTGCCCTCACCTTATGTTATATGTAAATCTAAAACTATGGTACCTTTATAGTACTTGTGGTATATGTGTTCATATTAGGTTACCTTGCAGGCTGCAAGCATTTTTGTTTTAAGATATGTACCAGTAAACGAAGGCAGTCCTAATTCCACAGTGTAAACAAACAGCATTGCAGACTGCATGCTAAGATGCAGGCAGGGGACATTGTGGATTGTGCAAACAATGTGAAGTCCAAAAACAATCATGCTAGGTCAGCAGGCTAGTTATAGCACCACAATATCTCAGAAAGATGTAATGTTTCAGATGTAAGTTATATTATATGCTGGACTGTAAATAAGGAATATTGAAGAAAGGAACTGTAGTTAATAGTTGCATTATGCTGACACTTGTTAAAACAATGCTGAGAGCTGTTAGAACAAATGAGAGATCCTGGCTTTTACTTATTTATGATGGTTTTAGTGCAAAGATCTCTGTTTGTGAGGTAATGAATGTCATCAGGTGTATAATTCAGTTGAAACATATAGAAAGGACCAGTACTATAGTTCTGAGCTGGCATTCCCCATTGTTTTCTGGTTTCTTCTTTATTGAAAATGTTTTATATTTTTTTTAAATATATTTCTTTATTAACCAGTAATCCAGTGCATAGCCTGCAAATGTTATTCATTTGTTAACCAGTAAGGGAAAGCATAGGCTGTTACAATGTCTACTTGGTATAAAAGCTTAGTAGGTTCATATGGTCATACTGGGCTAATGACCACCAGGATCTTTGCAAGCCTAACTGTGCAACCCAAACCAGTTTTGTCCCAGAGTTCCTTGGATGCCTATATGGTGTTGGACACCTATATGGTAGGGTATGTTAGTAAAGAGTTAGCTAAGGGTTATGGAAGGGTATGTTAGTTGGAGAGTAATTTACTAATTGTTGACCTCTGTCCATCAGAGACATGGGGACTAGGCCAGGGGTGAATTTGTGATTTCTCATACAATGATCAAATTTATTTTGAAATGGGTCAGGGATGAAGTCAACTCCACGTAGTTGCAGAGCTTGTTCCATAGCTCAGGGATCCTTTGATACACATATCAGTCCCTTCAGATGGTTCTATTTATGTTGCAGACAAAGTTCAGGTCCTTTTTCCAGTGTTGTTGGTCATGTGAATGTCCAAGAGATCCATCAGAGCTGGATCTGAGGACCTCTTATATGCAAAGCATAGTTCATGTCTCAGTAACCTGTAGGAGACTGAGTACAGTGATAGGACTTTAAGGCTATCTGTGTAGAACAAGGTATTCATTTCCTGGATTCTTCTTGTAAGAAACCTTTGAGGGAGTCCCAACTGTTGCAAGTGCCTGGCTAGGTATGTGCCAAACGGGGCATTATACTCAGTGATGGGTCTGATAAGGACTGAGTAGAGTGGTACTATAACTTTTTTGGACCTGGATGCCATAAGCCTACCTTGAAAATAAAGCTTTAAGAGGTAAGACTACTTTCACAAAGGTTAAGTATAGTGTAGCAGAGACAGTAGCACCTCAGAAGACAAACACGATTTTACATAACTGTGTTCCAGCCTCATACCTTTGAGTAAGTTTAACAGTGATCAAGTGTAACATCAGTTAATGCTTGAGGGTGTCAAATAAAATATAAAAAAAATTCAAAGAATACACAGTATATATAGTGACATATCACAGTGCTTATAAATGTTGTTTATGTGACCATGTGCTAACATTCCAATGTTACCAAGGCCTTGCTGAAAGAAAAAGCAGAGGAAAACCATTAGACAGTGCCGTACAGGAAAGGAGACCACAATCCCAGTATTTTAGTCTACAGGTAGGAACTAGGAAGAGTTGTACAGTAAAGTTCACAGAGTAGTTAACTAAAACAGACTTATATAGCACAAATAAATCTATAGTCAGAATAAAAACAGAATGAAGATGGATGTGACAATGCAGTACAAAATAGACACTTGCTGAACAACATATAACATGAGTTGCAATGCGATATTATAAACAGATGGAATATACATCCAGAGAAATATCTCAAAAACTGGCAACAAGTATAGATCATGCTTGTCTGCAGATTCATGCAGATACTTCATGCATATCAGCATAGTCTCAGACCGCGGCATGTACCAGAACAATGTGACATCACAGTGATGTACCTCTCAACCTCTTTGCCTAAGAAATGTGGACAAAGCCTTACATAATGGGGGGACAAAGGCCCAAAAATAGGGACAGATTTTAAATATTGCTCTTATAAGCATAGAAAGTAGCTAGAATAACATGGTTTGTGTTAAAATGTATTCTCTAAAGGATATGAAGTCTGAAACTCAAACGTGTGCCATTCTTTAGTGATTTCATTCCTGAGATTATCCCAGTGATTTGCCAGAAAATCACAAATTTTATGAGGAACAGACTGAAATTTTGAGGCAAAAATCTGGACATTCTGCAAAAATCTGTAAAATTGAGAGGTATGCGACAGTGACTTAGACAAGTTGTAACGTCTGGGACACTGTGCAAAGATATTCCTGGTATTTGAATTTATATATGTAAAGAGGATGATACCAAAAACGCATGTGTATCAAAACATTGCTAGAATCAACATATGGAAAAAAATGACAGCATATGTTATGTGTTGTGCCTTGTATGGCAGCATACCCATCATGTAATATGCAGTCTTGTTAGGATATGCAAAGCAGCATATGAAGTCTGCACAAAGGAATGAAGGAACAACATAGGACATGGCCAGGCACCAGTGAAACATGACTAATAAAAGCTACTGCGCACAACCAGAGACCTAGGAATGTAGATGTTTGTTGACAACAGAGACTATACATTGAGTCAAGCAGCCAGTAAAGAACAACAGCATGACCTTGGACTCTCTGAAACACAAGTTATGACCTGTATGAAGTATTCTAGACATGTTGTATATCTGTACATATAACAGAGAACTGCATGAGTATCAGGCAATTCATTGTCCTAGTTACTGCAGATCAACATTAATCCATTGCATTCAACATGCAAATTTAAATATGTGGCTAAGGCTCACAGTACCACTGCATTTTCTTCCGAAAGTTTCAAACTAAATTGCAACAACAGGTGCATTGTAACAGATAAGCAGGTGCATATCATATGCCAGTAACCAGAGGCATACACCGCTGCAACAGCAGCAGCAGCCAGACATGATGCCATCAACACACACAGCAAATGGCAGACAATGATATATGATGCAGCCAGTTTGCAAACAAACAGAACATGAAGTGGTTTATCAGCTCAGCAGTGGTATTAGAAAACACAGGGCTAGGAGAATCACTTCCACATAAGAATACTCAGAACCAGAGAACTACAGCAGCCGTGCCAATGGTTAGAATGTAGACAGTGGTGATACTACTACAACGCAATGGTGACAACACAAAGTGGTCTACATCTACTAGGAAGAATGAAGCAACTAGGCTGTAGGAAAACACAGTATCAGCCACAGCACCACAATTACATACACAAAACCATGTGACCCCAGCACGTGGAAAGAATGTTAGCTATTTCATCCATTTGACTGCATAACAGGAAATATTGTGACAGGAGATGGACAGCCCAGATATACAAAAGCAGTAATACAGACCCATTCAATTTAGACTACAGTGCAAATATACAAGGCATACTGACATGAAGAAATGTTCAACCAGATTAGCAGACAAATGCACTAAAGTACAGATTTAGGAAAGCCTCCATAGATGTATGAAAGTCAAAAGTGGTGTCCATCAGGGCTCGGTGCTGGGACCCTCATATTTGACCTTTAATTCTCAGATTTCAAGGCAAACAGCCCAGGACCCTTGACTTACAAAGTTTTCAGACGACTACAAACTGTGAGTTTTTGTTAAGTCACCCTCAGACACCCAAATCCTCCAGCATAAGCTTCCGTGGTAAACTCATGGTGTACTAAAAATGGGCTCAAACTAAATGCTAAATGTGTAGCATTGTCACTTTTGGCAGAGGACCCCTTCCCTCATCATGCTATACAGATAACACACCACTGCAAAATGAAAATGTAATCAGGACTTACAAATTGGGTTGATAATTCCCTCTCTTTTGACCATCATGTGGCAATGGTTTTCAGGAAATCCTTTGATTTAGTATAGCTAATTACAAAGGGAATATCCCCAAGGTTCATAGAGGTAGTCAGTCCCTTATACTCAATACTAATCACACCAGTTTTGGATTACTTGAGATGTATCTCACCAAACATATCAAACAATTAGAAAGAATCCAAATGTTCCTCACCCAATTTAACAGGACTATCAAAAGATGATGGAAGCTATATCATTGTAATCAGTGCCTTATAGGCTTATGAGGAGAAAGTTCTGTCTCACTTACCATACCATAACAGACATGGTTTATCCTCATCCTCCTCTATTTCTGCAAGTCCAATGAATCCACCAATACTGAAACCAAGAACCTAACTCTTTGCCACCAGATAAGTAAAACACAGTGGAGGAACAGGTTCTTCACCTTGTGCTTCCAAAGCTCTAAAATAAACTCCCCTTACATGTTAAGTAGTGTGACTCACATGTTAAGCAGTGTGACTCACATGCTAAGCAGTGTGTCTCAGATGTTAAGAAGTGTGACTCACATGTTAAGCAGTGTGACTCACATGCTAAGCAGTGTGACTCACATGTTAAGCAGTGTGACTCATGCTAAGCAGTATGATTCACATGCTAAGCAGTGTGACTCGCATGTTAAGCAGTGTGACTCATGCTAAGCAGTGTGTCTCAGATGTTAAGAAGTGTGACTCACATGTTAAGCAGTGTGACTCACATGCTAAGCAGTGTGTCTCAGATGTTAAGAAGTGTGACTCACGTGTTAAGCAGTGTGACTCACATGTTAAGCAGTGTGACTCATGCTAAGCAGTATGATTCACATGCTAAGCAGTGTGACTCGCATGTTAAGCAGTGTGACTCATGCTAAGCAGTATGATTCACATGCTAAGCAGTGTGACTCGCATGTTAAGCAGTGTGACTCATGCTAAGCAGTATGATTCACATGCTAAGCAGTGTGACTCGCATGTTAAGCAGTGTGACTCATGCTAAGCAGTATGATTCACATGCTAAGCAGTGTGACTCGCATGTTAAGCAGTGTGACTCATGCTAAGCAGTATGATTCACATGCTAAGCAGTGTGACTCACATGTTAAGCAGTGTGACTCATGCTAAGCAGTATGATTCACATGCTAAGCAGTGTGACTCGCATGTTAAGCAGTGTGATTCATGCTAAGCAGTATGATTCACATGCTAAGCAGAGTAACTCGTTATCTTCTTTTAAATATAATCTAGATGACTGCATAGCTAAAGTTACTCGAGGACTGACTGGTATGACCCTCCTGGAGAAAGGATGTGCCACCTGAGGGAGGGTACTGACAAGGCATAAATGGCCATAAGACAAAGTGGCCTTGCAAAATCTTATGGAAATTATAAAATGTAGGAATATAAACTGGTTTACCACAAAGTAATATGAGAATGAAACCAGATGATTGCACATGGCAGAGTCCCCCCTCACTGGTGGACACTACATCAGTGGACAACAGTCAGAACCATACAAAACAGATAAGCCCAAAAAGCAGTACAGATGGAAAAAATGGCCATCAAAGTAGGTGCATGACTGGTATGTAGCCATCAAGCAAGGGATAATCAATTCACTAGAACTGTACACTGTCCAGTTGTATTGAGATATAGCAAGATTGGATAAATTCCTGAAACCCAAGACACATGGCAGTAGTATGTAGACAAGAGGACTGATACCTGACAAATAAGAATGCACCACATTAGGTGCCTAATACATGATAGTGGTCTTTGACACTGTCTATTACACTGATGTTATGTTGACTATGCTTAGTGATACTGTCACTTACTTGCCACTTACTAAACTACAAGCACAAAGGCTAATAGTAGCAGTGCAACAATGTATTGAAGACTTGTTAATGGAGTGCACCATTGATATACAGCTCTATGAATACTTTTTAGTAGAGCATCTGATGGTACCATATATCCATGGACTTCCAAAGCTGCATAAGAACCCCACTAATCCACCCATGCGACCCATTGTATGTGGCAGAGGGTGGGCCACAGAGACACTCTCCATATATGTGGAGAAACAACTTTTTCCTGCACTTAATAAAGTTGAACTTGTTTTAAAGGACACTAGACAAATTTTGCAAAAGTTAAATGAATGGAAGTTTAAGGGATTTACTAATGATGTGTTACTAGTCACTATGGATGTGACATCACTTCTTACATGTATCCCTAATGATACAGGGGTAGACTTTGTTAGACATTTTTTAACACAGAATAGTACATATAACATGAATAAGGTTCATCTGATTTGCTCCCTTTTAGAGATTATATTAGAACATAACTTGTTTATGTTTGAAGGCTCCTTTTATTTACAAGGAATGGGTGTAGCTATGGGCACAGTTTGTGCCAATAGCTACGCCAACATGGTCATGACCCAGTTGGAGTCTGATTTTGTTTTTAATGAAAATAATATTTTTTCTAGGTTCATTATCTATTCTGGTCGTTTTGTGGACGATGCGTTTTTTGTTTGGGAGAATGATTATTCTTCCTTATGTAAGTTTGTTGAATATCTTAACAGCAGCATCAGCTTTTTGAAATTTACATTTAGCTCATCTAGTGAGAAGATTTCTTTTTTGGATGTACAAATTATTATAGCCCCTGATGGCATTGAGACACAGATTTATACTAAATCTTGTAAGACCAACAACATTTTACATGCCAAGAGTATGCATCCAAAATCTGTAAAGAGGAATGTGCTAAAAGGGCAATTTTATAGATCTGCCCAGCTGCATACAAAGGACATTTGTATGTATGAATCTTTTGAAGAAATTTCAAATAATTTTAAAGAAAAAGGCTATCCACAGGATGATATATCTGCGGTGCAAGATGAGGTTGTCTCATTTAGGGACACTCGATCAAAACCCTACCTGAATTCAGAAGTGGGGCCTGTCAACAAGACTGGGAACTTGTTAGGTAAGGCAAGAATGTGCCTCACCTTCTCCAATGATTCTTCTGCTATATGTAATATTATTAAAAAACACTGGAAAATAATACGATCAGATGCTAAATGTAAGGAGACATTGGGTGAAGTGCCAAAATTTACCTTTAAAAATCAGAAATGTCTAAAGAGACTGCTCTGTTATAAATCCAACAGAGTTGTTAATAATGGGAATGAACATTTAGGGAATGCTATTTCAGGGACCTTTCCTTGTCGTAAATGTACCATGTGTTCTTATGTAAGTAATGATGATATGTATGTACACCCTGTGACTGGGCATGTCTATGAGCTTAAGGCATATGCTGACTGTAATACAATGAATGTTGTGTATTTTGCTTCCTGTGAGCTCTGCAGAATGTTCTATGTGGACAAGACTAATAGGTGTTTGAGAGATCGGATACGTGAGCATCTTTACAGTATCCGGAGAAATGATAGTAAAAATGCCCTTGCAAAACATGTTACCCAGATGGGAAATAATCATTATTTTAAATTTTCACTATTAGAGATTTGTCAGACTAATGTTAGAGAAGGTGATATAACAACTAGGACTTTATGTCAAGAGGTGAAATGGATGTTACTTTTACAAGCTACAGGGACTAAGGGGTTAAATGAGTTCATTTCCCTTAAACCTATTTCAAAGTCACGTGATCTGCAGCACTAATTGCCTGTATTATTTAAATTGTAACTGCTATTGCTGTGTAGATCTGAAGAAGTACTCTGTTATGTACGAAAGCGCTCATCTTTTATTTTATTTTATGTATTGAATCAATACGTTTTATTAGATTTATTAAATTTTCTTGCACTCCTGCAGTTTGGTTTACTTTGATACAGGTTAATACATGATATTATGCAGCACTTTATTATAAACATTCTTTCCAGCATTGAACAATGAGTGTATACACATTCAGTGGAAGATGGCAACAGTCAGAAAACTACAGCACAGAAACCAGGAAGTGGCATGTTTTAAACAAACAATGTCAAAACTGGCTTGCGACTGATATGCAATATGTGACTGATGTGTAAGCATCAGACAAGGGATGCACAAATAAAGTGAAATTTATACCGGGAGCTGTGCTACAATGTAACAAGTGGTTGAACACCAAAATATTCCTATAGCCTGGGCCACAGAATACTGAATGGTTACCCCTCCTACAGGGTTGGTGGCACCACATTATGCAGGCATAAGCTATAAGCCTACACACTGGTCTAAGCAATAAAAACAGCAGTGTCTGACTCACACAGCACTGTGTCATAACACTTGGCTTCATGAAGAAAGACCATAATGTAAAACAATGCTCAACAACCTTCATAGACATAATCTAGTACATGATCTGGATTGCAGATATTAGCTGTGACCAGATGGACTGTTGGTCCCAGATACTGGATGTACACTAGGGCTGCACTGGCAATTGTACTGAATATTATGATATTGAGTGTATAAGTGTAACAGAACAGACCATTGCTGACTGTACTCACACTTCTATCCAACATCGCAGTTCTTATGGATGCTACCACCCCTATACCCTGCTGTGCGACACAGCCACATGTACTGGATACATACTATACATATACAAACATGGTTTTGTTATATAGACAGCAGGACTCATGTATTCTAAGATTTGGTACTTGAAGCATCAGATGTGAATGTGATAGCCAAGGGTTTGCTCATTTTGCAGATATCTAAAAATACCCACCATCCTGGCCACCTTACCATCATAACTATTCAAGATACATAGGTTACATGAGTGTATCTGCTAATGGCAGTAAATTGTACATAGATTCAGGCTACACAACAGTAGCAAACACAAAATATGAAACAAATGCATACAAATGTCAAACAAATGCATTTGTATGAAGCTTGTAGTGGGACAGACATGCACATGTCAGTGTGTAGCATGACTGAGGCTGCACTGATGTGTTGAATTGTCTACAGTTCTCTACTGCTTCACCATACTTCTGTTTAAATCACTAAACTCAACACTTCCTCTGGTGTGATTCTGCACAGGGAAATCTTTACTTTCTGCCACCAAAACTACAAATTTTTCTCTTTTTCTTTTATTTTTCATACACTTTTTGCATTTAACTTGTATATTTTCTTTTCTTTTTCATTCATACTTATTTATCTCAACTGCATTCATCTTGTATATTTTCATTAGATTTGTTTGATGCTTATAGTCTTCTCTTACCATTGTATATTTTGTTGTGAGTGATATTGATCTACTCTTGTAATTTGTATTATGTGCAGTTTTTCTCCCTGGACCTCTGCTGCACATGAGTTCTTGCCTAGTTGGACTTTCCCAGTAACCAAATGTTAATAAACAAATATGTGCCATACCTGTGCTGGGCCACATCTGTGTGATCATTTGAAAATCTCTGTGATAGAGATAGTATATATCATATCTCTGTAACATTATTAGAAATAAACACGTGCAATATATTCATTCAAAGGGAAAACTAACAAATGTATATGCACTAATGGCAGTGATACACCATAAACACCTGAAATGGCACACACTTACTTAGCAATGATGTAGTGTTGCACAGACTTCAAATCTTGAGTCGAAGTGCAGAATGATGTGTTATACTGCATCAGTAGAGTTGGACCAGGAGTGTATGTGCAGGACACAGAACAAGGTGTATTACAGCTATGGCATTGCACTGTTCACTAGATGTTGTAGAGGAAGGTGTCAATGGGGTATATAAAAGGGCCATGTCAAGGGGAGGTTATGCAGCATGCAGGGGAGAGATACATATAGCAGGCCATATGTGAGGGAAGAATGCACTTGTTACGGGTGCATGCACAGAAGTACATTTTGTTGGATGCAGACCAGTTTAAATGTAATGACACAGGTAATGGTTCTAAGAAAAAGAAAGAAGCAAAGGTACATGCTCAGTATGGGATAGCAGAAAGATGACACCATAGCAATTTACACTTTTAGGCAGGCATAAATATAAAACAGTACAAAGATGTAGGGCAATGGAAAAAGAAAACACAGATAATTAAAAAATGGTATGGTATGGTATACTAACATATACAAAAGAAAAATGGAGAATGTGAGTTCTGGACCAATACAAGGAGGACATTCTACACAGTTTGTGTATGTCAGGGTAACTTCCAGAGTGGATCACATACCAGCTAATGACATTAAATATGGTCTTCGCCTGCTTCTACTTCCACTCATTACAAAGATGTTGATTTTGCCATAAAGTATCTGCATCTGTGCATGAAGAGCAGCATAGAAATGCCAAGACCCCGAAAATGTCCTGGGTAATGCAAAATAACTTGTCTCCAACAGAAGGATAATTACTGTTTTCTTAAAAAGGGGGGGATGCCCAGATTATTGGCAGTTTAGGCCACTTTTAGAATGTCCTTTGTGCTGTCCTTGTCATTAGGTACCAAGATACATGTTCTTGTCTTTTGTAATAAAACATATGACATCAATAATAGTTGAAAGAGGTCTCAAACTAGGTTCAAGCAACATCATAAATCATTCTGTGAAACATCACATTCCACTATTTCAAGAGAGTCTGGCTTAACATTGCAACAACGTGTTAATATGCAATGAATATTGCAAAATGTTACTGACTATACCACTGTACTTTGAGTCATACATGAACTTCAGTCACAGTTACAGGTCACTGCTACCATAAAGGTTAGCGCCACTTCCAAAAAAAAGTGTTTTCCAAACAGGATATATAAATCATTCTCTGGCTAGAACTGATAGGAATGATAATTCTAAAAATCTGATACCTGAGAATAAGACAAATATCTATCTACATATGTTTTTGCCCTGTTTGATTTGGGAAAATATTTCCTTGCCTAGTGCATACACTTTACCAGAGCTAATAAAATAAAGGTTCACAGAAACACAGCCAATGATTAATTCATTCACATTGTGACAATTGGGGAGAGATGGGTGAAGGCTGGCCAGTTGGAGGCCAGGAATATGGAATTAGAAGCAGCCAAGAAAATGAGGAGTCTACAAGCTGAGGAAAATGAATGGCAGAGGAGGCATGAGAGGGAAATGCTGACTCTTCGCCAGAGTCATGGAGGTAATGGGGAAGGGAGTAACCTGACCCCAGAAGTACAAAAGGTCAGTAAATTTCTTCCACAGTTTAAAGAGGGGGATAATTTTGATAGCTTCATTCATATGTTTGAGCGGGTATGTAAACAGTATGAAGATGACCAAGGGCTCTGGGTACAGTTTCTGACCCCCTTACTCCATGGTAAAGCTATAACTTCTTTAGCAAAAATGCATGACCCTGACTGTTTTGATTATACTGCTGTAAAAAGACACTTGTTGGAATGTTTTCACCTGAAATGTATAGGAAAATGTTTGTGAGCATAGATACAAGGCAGATGAAAATGTATGTGAATATGTTGCTGAACTGAGCACTTATTTCCATAGGTGGGTGAGTGGATGTCAGGTCACCACTTTTGAAGGGCTGGCAGACCTTTTGATAAGGGAACAAGCCCTTAGCACTTTGCCTGAGGACATGAGGATCTGGTTAGCTGATAGACAGTGTGCTACTTCAGAGGAGTTGGGGAAGAAGGGAGACCTATACCTAGCAAGCAGGGCAGCCCTGCACAGGAAAGGGACCCCAGTACTGCTCATGGGACTAAAGGAACCCATGGTGGGCAGCACAGACTGCCCCAACAGAGTCCGCCAATAGCAGGGGAAGGCACTAGTCCAGGTACATGTCCAGGAGCTATGATTAAATGTTTTGAATGCAACCAGTGGGGCCATGTAGCATACAGGTGTCCACGGAGGCAAGGTGGAGAACCAAAGATGAGGGAGCCAGTAAGTGGGAAAGACAAAATGCCAACAGTGGGTTGTCTTGAGACAACAGGGGTATGGAACTACCATCCTGCAGATGTCCTGAGAGGGAAGGATTTGGATGAGGCAGTACTATGTACTTATGCAGTTGCATGCAGTGAGGCTAGGAGACAAGCATGTGGGTCTGGTAGACTGAGGGAGACCCAGACAGACTACATACTTGCAGCCAGGACTTCTGAGGTGGTTACTTCAGGGAATGACCTACACTGTAGCAGTGAGACTGAATGTGAGCCACAGCTGCTTGTGGGTACTGATGTTCCCTTGGGCAGAGTGACTGCAAAAGTAGAGGTGAGTAGTAGTACCCAGGCTGACAGTGAGGCACCGCTGTCAGATGATGCCAGACTTCCTGTGGAAGGGGAGCTGGGAAGGGTTACAAAGAGGGAGTTGAGACAGGCTCAGCTCTCAGACCCTACATTGCAAGGCCTGAGGCAGGTAGCTAGGGAGGCACCTGATCCTCAAGGGAAGGGGGAATCTGTATACCTGGACAAAGGGTTACTATACAGAGAGTGGACCCCTGAGGGAGTGCTAGAAGGTGAGAGAGTACAGCAGTTGGCAGTGCCTAGAGCTTACCATCTGACACTTCCAGCCATAGACCATGATATTTCCTTTGCAGGTCATATGGGCATAAAACGTACAAAGAGGCGTATTATGCAAAACTTCTACTGGCCTGGAATTTCCAGAGATGTGACAGGGTACTGCAGGACCTGTGAGCAGTGCCAAAAGGTAGGCAAGGCAGAAGACAAGGTGAGAGTTCTTTGGTGCCTTTGTCTGTGATTGAGGAGCCATTTTAGAGGATAGCTATGGATATTGTGAGTCCTCTGAGTACCACAAGTTCCACAGTGAAAAAGTATATCCTTGTGATTGTAAATTATGCTACACAATACCCTGAGGCAGTGGCTTTGTCCTCCATTGAGGCCGAGAAGGTGGCAAATGTTTTGCTAGAGATTTTCAGCAGGGTAGGTTTCCCAAAGGAAATACTGTCTGACGGAGGTTCCAATTTTATGTCAGACCTGCTAGCTTGTCTGTGGAAGTCCTGTGGGGTGAAGCACATGAAGACTACCCCCTACCACCCCCAGACTAATGGTCTTGTTGAGAGGTTAAACTCTACAATCAAGTCCATGCAACAGGCATTTACAGATCAGTTTAAGAGGGTGTGGGACAGATATTTGCCCCATCTGTTATTTGCTTACAGAGAGGTTCCGCAGAAATCCACAGGTTTTTCAACCTTTGAGTTGCTGTATAGGCATAGGGTGAGGAGACCTCTAGATTTAATTTGAGATGAGTGGGAAGGTGAGTGTGAGTCTCACAAGGAGTCTGTTGTGGCATATGTCCTGAACCTCAGGACAAGGCTTAGGGAACCTATGGGCCTGGCCCAGGAGAACCTGGCAGAAGCCCAGCAACAGAAAAAGGTGTGGTATGACAGGAATGCTCGAGCTAGAGAGTATGCTGTAGGACAGCAGGTGATGGTTCTCATTCCTGTCAGACACAACAAGTTGCAGGCAGCTTGGGATGGACCCTACAAGGTGGTAAGAAAGGTAAGTGATGTTAACTACATGGTGGAAGTGCTAGGCAGATGGCAGAGGCACAAATTGTACTATGTTAACATGATGAAACATTACCATGATAGGGAGGCCCTTGTGCTGAGCATTTGCAGTGGATTGTAGGAGGAGTCTGAGAGAGATCTTGTGACTGATCTCCTCAGTGAGGCTCGGGCTGACACCTCGGTGGAAGAGGTAGCAATATCCCAGCAGCTATCTCCTACCCAAGTTCGAGAAATCCGAGCATTGTTGTAGGAGTTTGGGGGCATGTTCACCGGGGAAACCAGGGAGCACCAACCCGGTGCAGCATCAGGTGAATACAGGACCCCAAAGGCCTATCAGGCAGACCCCTTATATGGTGCATGAGAGAGTCAAATACACTCTGAGGGAGGAGTACCAGGAGATGTTGGAACTAGGGGTAATTCAAGAGTCCAACAGTCCCTGGGCCTCGCCAGTGGTACTGGTGCCAAAGAAGCATGGCAGCACCAGGTTTTGTGTGTATTACAGGAAATTAAATACTCACACAGAGGCAGATGCTTACCCCATGCCTAGGAGAGATGAGGCCCTAGATCAACTGGGTGGGGCTAAGTACCTTACAACCATTGATCTTACCAAGGGTTACTGGCAGGTGCCCTTGACTCCCAGTGCTACAGAGAAGTCAGCCTTTGTGACTCCTTTTGGCTTGTATGAGTTCACAAAGATGCCCTTTGGTATGAAGAATGCCCCAGGGACTTTCCAGAGCCTGGTAGATCATATCTTAGCAGGAGCAGGAGTGTTTGCCCTTGCTTACATGGATGATATTGCTATCTACAGCCATTCCTGGCAAGAGCACCTTCAGCATGTCAGGGAGGTGCTGGTCAGACTACAGAGGGCAGGGCTGACCATTAAGCCAAGCAAATGTCAGATGGGTATGGCAGAGGTCTCCTACCTAGGACATAGAGTAGGGAGTGGTAAGATAAGGTCAGAACCTGCGAAAGTGGAAGCTATCCAGGCATGGCCTGCACCTCTTACCAAAAAGCAGGTGAGGGCATTCTTAGGTACAGCCGGGTACTACAGAAAGTTCATTCCCAATTCTAGTACCATAGCTGCTCCCCTCACAGACCTAACAAGGAAGAACAGGCCAGATAAGGTAGTGTGGACCCCAGCATGTAAGCAGGCATTTCAGAAGCTTAAGGAAGCTTTGGGAGGACCCCCTGCGTTAGCCAGTCCAGACTATAGCAAAGAATTTGTTGTGCAGGTGGATGCTTCAAGCTATGGGGTGGGAGCTGTACTTAGCCAGATTTCTTCAGAGGTAGAAGAGCACCCAGTGGTTTATCTCAGTCGTAGGCTCCAACCCAGGGAGGAATGCTATGCAGCGGTAGAAAAGGAATGTCTAGCCATAGTGTGGGCACTACAAAAACTTCAGCCTTATTTGTATGGAAGAAAATTTACTGTGATGACAGATCACAACCCTCTAACATGGTTAAATAGAGCCAGTCAGCAAAATGCCAAGTTGCTAAGATGGAGTCCGGGGTTGCAAGCATATGATATGTCAGTGCAGCATCGCAGTGGGAATAGCAATGCCAATGCAGATGGGCTCTCAAGACAGGGAATGGGGTGAGGTACACCCAGATAGACCTGACACTCTCAAGCGATATTTCTCAAGGGGCACTTGAAAAACTTGCTTGAGTTCCCCGGGGGGGAAGAGATGCGACGATTGGGGAGAGATGGGCGAAGGCTGCCTGCCTAGTCAAATAGAATTTCATATATAATTCTGGCATTTGTAAATAAATGTAAAATACAGGCATGTTTTCTTGATAATAAATGTAAAATACAGGCACGTTTCTTGAGTGTAAAGAATACTGTAAAATGTGGAACTGCAAAATATGTGACAACATTGCACTCTACTGGCCCAGTGAAGCATGTTGTGATCCTTTCATGATGGAATTCGGCTCCAGTGTGGCTGAATGAAGGTTTCATGCCCATTGTTTTAAGGCTAACATTTATGACCAGAATTTAGATGTGGAATGTGCTTTATTGCTCTAGTTTCTGTTAGAATATATATGTGAAATGTCTTCTATTGTTGTAAGTTTTTGTGCAGGTGTTAGATTGCTAAATAATGCAGTTTGTGGCCTAAGACAACAGACCAGTTGTCAAGATGATGCAATATGAATACTGGGAAAACCTAAGTGTCAAAAATGATGTAATTTGGGAGGGCCTTAGAGACATGATTGTTAGTAATGTTTAAATACTATTTCTCACAAGAGACTGGAAGCATTTTGACTTTGGATATCCAACTTATCAGCACTCTGCCTTATGCTCACATATACGTTTTTAGCACTGTGATTTCTTTTAGGAATAATTAAAGCTAGTAAAGATTAATTAGGTATTTCGCTTTGAAATCAGACCTGTCCTACTGTATTATTTTAAGTTTCTATGTGATTTCTGAACTCTTAGATATCTCTGTGGTGTAGTAGTTTTGTCTTGTGTTTTAATTATTCATTATTAAATATTTTTAAAACCTTCTACCTGTGGCTGGTTTGTGTAGAGTTAAGCTCTAGAGTACATTGCACATTTATAGAGGTTATTGTAATAGGCCACTCTAAAGTAAGCCTTGACTGTTAGTCATACTTTGTTGTTTTTCTTTCGGCTTTTCCTGGTTAGGGGTCACCACAGCGAAACTCCGGTCCACTAATGATTGGCAGTCGATTTTTATGGTGCTGAGGTGCCAGTCTGATGCCCAACCTTCAACGAAGGCATGCCCATTCACGCATGTCTTTCGAACGCCACTCAACCACGGGGAGGACATGCAGACTCCACACAGAAGGCACTCCAGCCGAGAATCGAATGGGAGAACCTCTTGCTGTGAGGCAACAATGCTACCGCTTCACCACCGCAGCTTTTAGTAGCTGATATTATTAGCTGGGTGGGGGCAGGGATTACTACCGTATGGTCTGGGTAAAGGGGCACAGCTGGAGAATCTGTGTCAGCCTTTCCCAGGAGTGTCTGTGAAGTTGTATAAATACTTATCTCAAAGTGTGTGTGTGTTGTGTCAGCTACTTGGCAGGGACACAAAGCACTGATTGGACAGAGAGGGTACTGGAGGTTTTAGCCTGCCCAGCTAGGCTGAGACCTGGACCCTATAGCTGTGCCAGTGGGGCATCTTATTGGGGACCTGGTGAGCAAGGGAGCAACCAGCCCCAGACTGACTGTGATCTCTGTGTGCACTTAAGGGAAATTCTGCTTTACTGTGTGTATTAGTTATCCTTTCCTCTTCTATGAAATGACCTCCCTGGTGTTAGTGGTGAGGATTGAGGCTCCTTGATTGCTGGGCCAGGGCACGGTCATCACACACATCACTATAAACAACCTTCATCATGACTAGAACTGCTACAACCAGGACGCTGGGTCAAAAGTTTATTTCTGCACATTACAGTAAATAGTGTTAGCAAGGTCTAATTTCTGTTACTTGGTTAGTTAACAAGTTAGTCGGTCAGTCAAATAATGCTTTGTTAACTAATCTCTAAACTGAGTATTGTCGTCTTTTAATAGACTAAAGAGAAAAGCTTCACATTTTTTGACACCTGCAAATACCAGCTGTAAACTGCATAATGCAATGGTGAAAACAACACTCTAGATATTTGACTTACTATGCTTCCGGCCACATGTGATAAGCATGAACAGGCAGGTAGTAATCTCAGATAAGGATGTATCCGGATTGTTACCATGGTTACACAGAGGCTCTAACTGCAACACAAAAATACATGATGCATTTGCTTTGGCTGTGAAAAGTTAATTTTGCTTTTTGAGTATGTATTAATCATTATTGGACATCCACCTTGTTTTAGATGTGTTGAATATTTTGCAAACTTAAGCAGTCTTCAGACTTTTGCATATCAGCAGAAATGAGACCTACAATCTTTCCAAACCATATTCATTTCACAGAGGCAGTAAGTTACACTTTAAAACAAAATAATTTTGATCTGTTAAGTAGATTTCAGTTTCATTGTTGTATGGTTCCTGCAAAACTAAACTCTGTTATCATGTGTGCATTTATGTATGCATACACACAGAAAGACACACACACACTAAGATAAACACATATGTGCATGCAACTGCGTACATACACACACAGAAAAAATATACAGCAAATAAGGCACATCAAAATAAATGAAATATTTCCTTAGAGTGAGAATGATTATTATACCTCATGAACAGTAAAGCCATGAGTGAGATTCCAAGGTGTAACTTTATGAAAGCATGTGTTATTGATATTCCATATGGTCCTCAGCATATATCTTTGTGTAAAGCCTTCCACTTAAAAGCATTTAATGGCTTGACTAGAAAGCAGTCTGTTGATTAACTGATATCAGTGAGATGCAATTAATGGATTAAATGCAATGTCAAATCAAATCAAATTAACTGAGATCAGTGAGGTGCAATTAATGGATTAAATGCAATGCCCAATTAATTCATGACTCCCTAATTTACTATGTACATTATCCACTGGCTAATCTTCCCTAACTGAGCTGTCCACACATTATTCACATTACACATTGGCTACTAGCCTGTACTGGGTCACCAACAACAGGACTTACAAAATTCCTGTTGTATTTATAAATGAGATACAGTCAGAAAATAAAGCACTATGATCAGGTCAGCACTCCAAATCAGTTTGTTAACACATTAAAGAAATGGACTCAGGAAATTCACTAATAGAGCCAAACTAGTCTTGTATGCATTGGCGGATTACCTAATAGACAATGTATTGTCTACAAAGTATTAGTTCTGGTCTATCTTGCCCTACATGGCTTGAGGTTCCCATATCTGTGAGGCCCCATGAAGTGGTGTCAGACATCTTGGCCATCTTAGCCTTTGCATTGCTTTTTCCCAGGAACCATAAGTGGTTTTATTGGTATGAAATATCTATGATTCATTCCTTTGGTTAATAAGGCCCAAATATTTGGAATTTACTACACAGTTGGTTAAAGTTGTCTTCACCTCTGAATGGCTTCAACCATTCCTTAAAGATCCATTTGTTTCAACTAGTCTTTTTACAGCTTCATTTATTTAGAACTTTTTTGGGGCATTTCTTTTAGATATTGGCATTTCTTATAACTTGTTTCAACAGTACAACTGCTCTCCTTATATTCTATTTGTATTGCCAGTGGGTCTGAATATGTGATAGATATTACACCTAGGAATAGAGGAAGTGCTTTCATTGCTCTGAAGTCATGTTTCTGTAACTAGGAATAGACAAGGTGACCAACGGTCCCAGTTTTTCCAGGACAGTCCCAGTTTGGAAATCTCTGTCCCAGAATCCCAAACATTGTCTTTGGGACACAGAAATGTCCCAGTTTAGACTGCTCAGTCTGAATGATGACTTGGCTTCCCAGGATGGCCAGTCCCCCTGCTTTCCCATCCTAAGCAGCTCTGAGGACTTTCTAATTTTTCAGGGATGCCACTGGATATGAGCTAAGGTCGGATGCCTTCACCCTGGCAGGAGCCATCCAGGCCCTACAACCATCAGTCAGTCACTCCCTCAAGGACTTCCATTGTGGGGGTTCTTCTTGACCCCACTCACCCAGGCAGGAGCTCTCCAGACCCTACACCATTTGCCTGGCGCTCCCGTACTTACTTCTGTCAGGGCCAAACCCTACAGACCTCCCCTTAAACCTGGCCAAGAGACCTTTCCCAGACGTGCCCCCCCCCCCATGTCAGGCAACTCCGCAGCCTGCATGTCTCCTGCAGGCTGACAAATTGTGTCAGAATGCTCATGGCCTCGGACCCTCTCAGGGGAGCTTCCCTCCAATCCTGTCTGCTCCTCCAGAGCTCCCCTCGGCCACTGAGGGGCAGATCCACTCTCATGAAGGCTTCAGATTCCTCCTGCTTTCCCATCCAGGTCAGCTCTGGGGACTTTGAGATTTTTCAAGGATGCTGTCGGTTATGGGGTGATGTTGGATGCCTTTGCCCTGGCAGGAGCTCTCCAGTCCCCTCTGCCATCCACCCTGGAGCTTCCTCAAGGATTTCCATCATGGGGAGCTCTGCCTGACCCCACTAACCCAGGCAGGAGCTCTCCAGGCCCCACCACTGTCCGCCATTTGCTCCCTTAAGGACTTCCATTATGGGGGGGCTGTGCTTGACCCCACTCTCCCAGGCAGGAGCTCTCCAGACCCCACTGCTGTCTGCCCTAGTGCTCCCTTAAGGACTTCTGTTGGGGGAGCTCTGCCTGACCCTCCTCACCCAGACAGGAGGTTGCCTGGCCCTGCCACTATCTGCATCTCTCCCTCTTTCAAACTTGTGTCCCAGATGGGGTATGGTCCGTACCCCCTCACCCAGGCAAGAGCTGTCCTGTACCAATCACTTTCCATCTCTCTCGCTCCCTTCCAGACTTCCATCAGGACTGACCCCTCTGGAGTTCCACTTCTACCCAGGAGAAAGAGCTCTTTTCCAGGGTTACATATCTCATAAATGCTGCCTAATCATGCAGTGGCATGCGTGCTGTTGGAGCCTCTCAGGGGATCTTCCCAGCCTTATGGAATTCTGCTGGGCCATGAAGCCTCAGACAGTCCCTCAGCCAGACTTCCGTGACACTGGTTCTCCTTTTTGCCTTGCACCTAGGGCTTTCAAAATCACAGGGGAGATGGCCCTGTGTCCCCCCATTTCTGCACTTTTTCTGGCACACCTCAGTCTCTCACCCTCATGGTGCCAGGCACCGACAAATGTGCATCGCTTCAAGCCTCCTGGCATGTGGCCTCTTGCCTCCTGGGTAGTGCTATTCACAGAGTGACATCCCCACAGTACCTGGTGAAGGACGGGAGGCCAGCCTGCCTGCCCTGGTGCGAGATGACATGGCTGCCCTATCTCCACTCCCATAGGGGCTGGGAAAATGGGATTGCAGACCTGGCTTCGTGGTGCAGCCCTTAAGTGTCCCAGTTTAGGTCCTGCAAAAAAATGGTCACCTTGGGAATAGAGGGAGTGCTTTCACTGTTCTGAAGCCATGTTTCTATAACTATAACTATACATATATAAATGTGTTCACATTGCAGGAGAGCCTCAAGTTTGGACATTTTTTGTTAAGTCTCCTGGCATTAAGTAGAGACACATTAATGTGTTCCAAATCAGAATTTATTAGGTTGGAATGTCTATTAGATGGACTCTGCCTAAAAATGGCACTGTGGGGATAGCATAGACTATAGCCAGACTGCGGAAGCCTTTGTGAGAGAGGTGCAGGCCATCCCTGGCAAAACAGGAAGACGTGTCAGCCATCTCATCCCAAGCTGACACATACTAGATCCCTCCTAGAATGACACCGGCTACATAGTCAATTATTAAAGCCAATTATCTTGTCTTTGAATCCCGGCATCATTCTTAGTAATGGCAAAATGCCACTCAAGGCCAGTGTCTTTCCTGCCTCAGACGCATGCATAGCAAGCTCAGTCATATCCTTCTGCATGCCCCCCTGAGTAGAGTGCCTAAGGTCATTGTCCCCCACATGGACCACTATCAGGTCATAATCATATTTGTCAGGATGGGGGGATCTAAGAGCCCTTGTTACATCCTGGATCCTGGCTCCAGAAAGACAGCTAACTGTCAGTCTATTCTTATCCAGCCTGGTAAGCATGGTGTCTGTAAGTCTTACAATAGAGTCACTTATTACTAAAACATTACCATGGTTTGATGCAGTCTCAGTGAACTATAAGGACTTAGAGTTTGTAGCCTTGTGGCTCAGAGGTATGCATCTCAGGTGTGGGTGTAAAGGTTGAAGGTGGGTCTGTTGCTGCGTACACTGATGTCTGAGGTTATTAGTCTTTACTTTGGGATGCTTACTTAGGCAGTGTTGTCTAAACAACCTCAATGTAAGTCAGTGTATGTGTTTATATGTTGTGCTTACTGAATGTGTTCTGAGTTAAGAAGGTAGCATCCAAGTTATGTAAATACTTACATCTCACACATACCGAATCATTGGGATGTTGAACTAAAGAGGTTTTGGTAAGCATGAGGCAGCTACTACACTGCCTCAAAATACCTAATATTATCAGGCTGGCAACAGATGGGGAAACAACTGACAGAGCATCCATAAGGCCCAGTACAGATGAGGGAACATAGGAGAGGTTAAGAAGAGGATAACAGCCTGGGCTAGAAAAAGGCAATAAATTAGGATACTGTCTTAGTTGCAATTTGCAAAAAAGAAATGTAAAAGTGACAAAGTATGTAGGGTCAATAAGGAAATCAGTAACATTGGCAAATTCAGCTAAACAGCTTTACCCAATAGGATAATGTGGTTTCTCCCTAGCCAGTAAAAATAAAGAACAGTGGGCAGTCTAACTCAATGGATCCAAATGCAACAAATGTAATAGCTGTACATTATGCAAATGAGTAGCTTCAGGTCCAGTAACAGTATAGCAGTCAGCCAAGTAATAAAGGTATATCAAAAAGGTAACCTTGTACTTTCTACTTTGGTAATGTAAAGCAGTAGCTTTAAATATTGTAATATATATATTTGGGTGTGTGTGCATCTGTAAATGTATATATATATATATATATATATATATATATATATGTGTGTGTGTGTGTGTGTGTGTGTATATATGAGTGTGCTTTTGTGTAATGCAGATGCTCTCAGCTGTTCCTGATTTTGAGAAGCAAAATCCTAAACCAAGTACCAGAACATAAAGACAAAAATACTACAATCAGTAGTCATAGATTTACTGAAACCCAATACACTACATATAAATGTATATATATATGTACATGTATATGTATATGAGTGTGCTTTTGTGTAATGCAGATGCCCTCAGCTGTTCCTGATTTTGAGAAGCAAAATCCTAAACCAAGTACCAGAACATGAAGACAAAAATACCACAATCAGTAGTCATAGATTTACTGAAACCCAACACTACATATACTAAGCGTTTTCCTGCCTTATAATTACTGGAACTTCATCAGAGTATTGTTCTTACAAAAAACACATAATTTATATAAAATCCCAGTATTAAATGCCAAGCTCATAAAGACTTAATTAGTAAATAAGGACCTTTCTTAAATAATGTCTTTGCATAATGGCTGTAGTATTTTTCCATGTGTCTCCCATTCTTCTGCGTTTTCTGATACACTGAGCATGTATGTGACTTATGCACAGGACATCAGTACTGTTCAACAAAAGCAAGAGAAAAAAAAAAATCTCTGTTGCTTTTTTTTTTGTTAGGATGACACAAAAATCTGGACATTCTCTGAAAATCCACAGAGTTCAGAGGTCTGGCAGTCTGCTGATACAGAGCAGAAATATAAGGAAAATCAGGTATATTTCTGTTTTTTTTTTTTTTTTTTTTTTTAAGTTTTACAGAATGGATCTGATTTTTCTTGTACGTGGTCTGCCCTCCATAGCATGTATCAATAGAAATGTCTAGTCGCTTAGTGGTACTTCAGAGGCTGGACTTTTTTCTATTGGTATATGCTCTATTTACAGTGGGCATGTTGGTTGGGCTGAGCAATCAGCAGGCACTTTTTTTAATACTAATGAAAAGTCATTGTAAAATGGACATTACATCATTTATAATAAATACAAAGACAATGTAACACAACTATGAAGACTTACAGCAAAAATATATCAGATAAGAGATGATGAGGCCTTCATTCCATATGAATGACCAAAAGTATAGGAAGTACATTCGAAAATTTTAAACTATCAACATCAAAAAGTTAATTTTAGGGTACAGTTGGGGAACAATAGGAGTAAATGCAAGCATGCAGAGCCTTATGATTCAAATTCTGTCACTTTACACAATTTCACTGTGAAGTATTGTATAACATCCTACAACTTCTCGAACTCAGCCAGTTGTACCTTTAGTCAGATGAAAAAAATAAAAAAGCATTTTCAGAAGTGGAGGTAAGCCCCTTACTCCTACCCCACACACACACCCTAACGAGGAGTATTTTTTACTCTGCTACCTCCTCATTTACAAAAAAGAATCTACAATTGCATAACTTCAGAGAAAAGGAAAAAAGTTAAAAACAGTGAATCATTATTGTGCACCAATAGAAACGTCAGAAAATGATTTCCTAAGGTCAACACTAATCAACGAGTTGCAACTCATCATGCTGTAATCATACGTCGGAACCTCTTAGAGCAAGAAATCTGAAGAAAGCCACATATAATGGGGGGGGGCAAAGATCCAAAAATAGGGGTACATTTTAAATATTGTTCTTACAAACTTAGAAAGTTGATAGAATAACAGATTTTGCATTAGAAAGAGTTTTCTGAAGTATATAAAGTCTAAAAATCAAAAGTCTGCCACTATTTTCTGACTTCAGTCCTCAATGATTTGTTAGTGATTTACCAGATAACTACAATTTTATGAGAAATGGACAAAGAATATGAGTAAAAAAATCTGGATATTCTATGAAAATCTGGACAGTTGAGAGCTATGGCTATAACTGTGACATCATTAAATGTGTACTAGGCCAATGGTAGAATATCTTCTTTACACAGCATACTAGTATGGATTAACTAGCACAGGATGCTTGCCTCAGTATTACATTACTACTCAATAAGCTTACTGTTAATGTTATGCTGCATTTTACAGAGAACTGCATAATAAACATACCTCTCAACCTGGAAACATCAAAAGTGTGGACAAAGGCCCATGAAATGTAGGTACAACTGGCCAAAAATCTGGACGTTGATTAACATAAAATTTGTATACGCAATTATGTAACCCCCACCCACTCCAATGGAATTGTGGGATACCTACATTCAAATGCAAATTGAAGAACAGACAAAATATTAAGCACAAAATATAACCAGAACAATAGTGTTTTATTTATATTAACATTTGAACTTGTATCAGACTTTGAACTTGTATAAAACTAAAATGCAATATTCTTTTATAAAAAGAAAATAAACTGCTACACTCATGTGAAATTAAAAATAAATAAAATTTCTGTAAAACTTTGTGAATCAATACATTGTTGTTTCCAAAAACCTTAGACTACTGACCAATAGCGGTTTGTACAACAGAAAGTCCATTCAGTTTTCACATTAAATATAAGGAAAACGTTGACATCCAGCTTACCTTGTACTCATGGGTGGATCAGCCACCACAGGGGCTCAAAAGCATGCTAGAGTTCACAGTCCAGATACCACTATATTAACTCACTGAAATTAAGGTGTAAACTTTTCAGCAGTCTCAAATTGCTTATGCACAGCTAGAGAGCCATTAGGCCCTCTCCAACTGCTGAGATGTGCCAGAGTGATGCCTCACTTGATGTAAGCAAGTCAAGTGTATAGTGCATACAAAATGCCATCCAGAACTTAGTTTCCAAGGCTTCCTGTGAAGTATCTTTGCCATGCCATTAACTGATCCTATTGATTAAAAAATAAAAATACAGAAAATATAGAGGAGATGCTGTAGCAGGTACTTTGATCTACATCTACAAATGTGTCAATTTATAACTGTTGCTAATTTTGCCATATATCTTGTATCTACTTTTCATAGACCTTTGTCCAGATTTTTGATGTTTCTAGGTTGAGAGGTATCCACAGGATTCTCAGTCTCGCACATCTGTTGACCATCTGTATAATCAGCTAAATGTGGTCAACTAAACAGATGTTGACCAAACTCTCTGTCAACCAAACCAACAGAACCTTACAAAACATATATACACATAATCATGCATGTGTGTCTGTGTCACTTGACCCAGGCAGAGTTTTACCACAGTGAAGTACCAATTTGAAATTTTATAGCCCTATTGGAAGCCTGCTAATTACTTCAGATGATTAAACAAACTCACTAGTTAGACTTTTTTTTTCTTTCCTCAGAGCTTCTGTTTACAGACTTCATCAAAAACTATGAGCATTACAGAAAAAATATAAAGTGATAGTTTTCATAATAATAAATACCCTGATAGTTGCTGGGAGAATACAGATTGCATAGTTTGTTTTAGCTTGACCATGCTTACTATTTATAAATGTTTCTTCATGTTGAGGTTCACTGTCTTTCTCTGCTTATTTTGATTATGCCCCATGACTTTTTACTTTCCTTCCTTTCCCCAGTCCTCTTGTTGCCTTCATAGCCTGTCCTTTTAATGAACTGCTATACTGACTGCATTTCTTATTTCATACTGTCACTTTCTTCTTCCATTCAGTATGGCCTTTTGCCTTCCAATGAAAATAAATATGCTTATGGTTAACTACGTCACATACATACACAGTCACACAGGCACTCACGCATGTACTTATGCAAAAATCACTCATACTTACATTAGAATGAAATGACCACAGCCATGTATTTATTAGGGCTATTATGAAATACCTAATCAATGACAGTGAAACTCACCAGATCTGTGCAAAGGGCAATACCTGGAAGGAGACAAATCATGTCAATACAACAATCTTCTCATGAAAATTAAGAAATAGCTCCAATAAATCAGGAAATCACACACAAATAATTGCAAGTCATAAAGCAATTAACAGTGGGTCCCAGGCCTTACCCCCCCCCAAACCTGCCTGTTACCCAAGAGGAATGAATGGTTCCACTCCTCTCTCCAATTCCCAAGCTACCCATGATGTCAACAACATGCCTGACTAAAAAGGGCCAAGTTGTTCAAGTCTGTGTCTCCCCATCACCACCAGGCCCCCTACAAATGTATTCTTCCAAAACTGTCCATCTGCCGAGTCACATGGCTACAATACACTAACCTAGTCTAATACTTACTAGAAAAGGCAAAAACATGAAAAACCCTTTGGGAAAACAGGAAATTCTTTCCTGACCCCTAACGTAGAATGGTGTGAGTCCCTATACTCAAACTACATATCTAAGAAGTGAATTTACTCCGTCCAACTCTAAGACAACCAACATCCTTTAATGGTTTCATAATCAACTTAAAATTTTACCTGCACAATTCTTGGATCCTCCTCCCCAGGCTGAAGTTACCTTTACAGCTCTCTCATCTCTCCTCCATACTTATCCTCCTCACTACCCCTTCCAGCAACAGTACTAGGCACTGTATCTTCTTCTTTTCCCTGTTAGGAGTCGCCACAGTGGATTACCTGTCCCCTCATTATTGGCAGTGGAGTTTTATAGTGTTGAGTTGCCAGCCCGGTGCCCAACCTTCCACAGAAGGCACACACACGCACGCACTCACGCCTAGGGCCAATTTCGAGTATCCAATCCATCTGCAGCATGTCTTTGAGATGAAACCGGAGCAAACCCATGTGACCACAGGGAGGACATGCAGACTCCATACAGAAGGCACCCTAGCCAAGGATCAAACGGGAGAACCTCTTGCTGTGAGGTGGCAATGCTAACTGCTGCACCACCTGGGCCACCCTGGTACTAGGCACTCTATCTACTCACTTAAATTCTTCAAAGTTAATCTCTCTCTTTACAACTTCTTTATCAACCCTTAGTTACCATTAACATTCTATCTACCTCTTCTCTCAAATTTTAGTTCTAAAATACCTCCCTCTATCTTTTTCTCAAATTTCTGGAGCTTTAATGTCTAAATTATTAAACACTCCTCACTTGTATGCTCTCTCACAAGTGTCTATAATGCTTATGTTATAATAGGTAATAATTATTTGTTATAACATGTATAACTTGTATGATATTTGTATAAATCCTTCTTCAGCTAACTGTAATTTACTGCTTAATGTAATGTAAAATGTATCTGGGGACTCCCTTCTCAGGACTCAGGTGAAAAGGAGTGTACTTGGTCCAGTCAGAAAATCATCACGGTTAACAAACAGAATGAATTAAAATAAATAAATACATGCATAAGTAAGATAGGTTAATTCCTTACTCTCTCTCTCTTTATCAGTTTATCTTAACTACTCTTCCCTTCTAAGTTCTAATTCCCAGCTAACACTCTAGATCTCCCCACTCCCCATTCCCTACCTTCCTTACCTAAATTATGTTAAACTGTCCTCACCTCCCTTACCGTTATCTCCCGCCACCCCACCCTCGCCAGCCAAGATTCTTGGTATTCCTTCCCTTGGATTGCTTACATTTGTCCGTGTTTCAAAGTCTGGGCTCCACTGATTTCTTTTTCCTGAATATAAATCCGTGCGTGTGCCAGTGACAAATATACTGTTCCATCCCATCAATGTTCAGAAGGTTATGGGGTGGTAACTTAGCAGCCCTGGTGAAGTGTAAAGGGGAGTGGAGCAAATGAAGGCAAGGCCACCCAGCATACACACACACACACACACACACACACACACACACACACACACACACACACACACGTATACACACGTGCGCGCACGCACACATGCACAAACACACACACACACACACACACACACACACACACACACACACACACACACACACACACACACACACACACACACACACACACACACACACACACACTCCATGGAGGAATAATTAATATAATTACTTATTATAATTGCTTCAAATATAGCACAACCTATGGAAGAATTTAGAATTTTTGAAGAAGCTATCCCTGATCGATTAGGACTTGACAGAGTATACAGATCCAATTGTCTCATTCATATCTGTCTAGTGTACTACACCACAAAGAGGAAATAGTCTACATTGCCCATTCCACAATTACGGTATGTTTCTGTTTCAAACTCTGTCTTGTATAAATTCGGGAATGCAGTTCTGTATGTATCTCCTATTTATACATTACCATTTGGGCCTCCATCTTTCTTCTATAGATAACAAGTACAGAAAGTAGTTTAGCGAAGCTCAATATGATCTCCCTACCTGAGGTTTGTAATAAAAAGAAGAAAATATACCCTGGTCAGTGCAGTGGGATTTTGTACTCTTTCATTTTGCAGTGTCCCTGCAACCACACCCTATTCATACACCTTGCTATTTATTTTGATTTTATAAATACTTGCTTACAGTACATGCTTCTCCACATTGCCACCCATGTATGCAGAAACAAAACTCAGAATATATATACTGCTTGCAAGTAACAATCTATGAAATGCCCACATTTCAGATGTTCAGACTTACATTTCAATTATATCTGAAACAATAAGAGTTGGAAACTGCACTCAGTGTGTGGCGAAGTATTGCTCCGTGTGAAATGATGATGTCTCAGGCATGCAAGACATAGATTCGATGCTGTGATGCAATATCCTCTTTTATTGGCTGCCACCTGCAGCTGTAAACAGCTGGGTTTTTTTTTTGTTTTTTTTTTATGTTAACTCTTCCTGACCAAGTCTGACTCTGACATCATCACACACCCCGCCAAAACATTTATGACAGTACAGGATGAGTGATGACATCAGCATCAACTAAAAAATCTAAATTAAAAAAAAAATTGGCATTCGAAGGGGCCACTTGGGAATTCATGGCACCATATTATTTTGCACCCAAAAATGGGAAATTCTGAGGGATCCAGTACGGTTGACAGGTTAGTGACAAAATTAGATCCCTGCCATCAAATACCTTACAGGAGCTCCAGAAATAGTTCATAAGGAGCCAGTAGCCCTCTTGCCTAGGCTTAAAACACGTTTTTTGGCAAACCATAGGTTTCGTTCAAAGTGCCATTTATTTATTTTTTCTTTCAGATTCTGCAGTTCCAGCAGCTCTTCGAAAAAGTAATTCATATGCCCCCTTTACTTCTATCCAACACATGCACAATAATTTACCCAGAAGAATCTTTCCAAAGCTGAAATAATAAAAATAAAGGGAATTTTCTCTTTCTGAACTGCCTATATTAGGTGCCAACGAGCAGTAGCTTAATATTGGAAATGTTTCTTCTGAACTAATGAATCAATGTGACAGCTTGATAATTATACAGATCACACTTCCAGAGGGTGTGAGGGAGTTGTGGTAAGTGATTCAAAGGCAGACAGTAGCCATGAAGATGAACCCAGAAAAGTGCACAAACAATTCAGCAAAAGGTAGCTATAAAAACAGGTATGTAACTTCAACTAAATATGGGAAAGAACTTCATAATTCAGAGAAGAAATGGTAATGTGAAGCTAAAATGTAGAAAAGCCATCTTCACAACAATTGTGCAATTACTTTATTTTAGAGGTAGAGGGCTTGATTGCATGATTATTTGCATTTAGAAAGAAATTCCATCAGGAACCAAAACTGTCTTCATGATGCATATCATGACACACTTATGAGGAGGGTGGCATAATAACTAAAATGTTTACCTTACAAACACAATGGTCAGGGTTTGATTTTCTCATGGGGCAATTGGCTAGGCTTAAAATGGCTCACAAGGGCAGTTATCCTAGTACTAACCTATGAATCTCTTGCTTATTTGTAAGTCAAAGAATACCAGAAATAAGGTCTAGGGACCAATTTTGTCTGTAACTTAAACAGAATGTGCTGGAGAAACAGATGTGTCCAAGAGAGTGCCCCTCCTATGGAACAGGGCTCCCATCCATGTGAAGCTGAGTTTGTCTATTACCAAGTTTAAATGCAACCTAGATGGGAAATAGGAAATTTATAGCAGGCATGACACCCATGTCCCTTACTGCCTTATGGAGAGAGGTAGCTTATAAATGCCTGGCTGTCAATACCCTAGTCAGATACAAGTCATTATATTATTATTCTCTCAGGAAATTTGGCTAGGCTTAGAAAGCCCCCCCCCCCCCCCCCGCCACAGGTTGTTAGCCTAATAAGAATCTATGAATCTATTAATCTATATGTAAACATTTTATTTTGGTGAATCTGAGTTTGATTGCTTTATAAGGTCTACTCTTAAAATTAGATTTTAACAGAGAATATAGATGTAGAGAAGCCACATTCATAATGAATGCAGTAACATTTTAATTATTTTGGATGACTGTGTATGACTGCTTCTCACTTTTTATTTATTTTATTTTACATTTGTTTACTGGGAAAGTCTGACTGGGTGGTTACCCATTTTCAGCAGAGGCCTGGGGAGAAAAGATCCACATACAACATTTGGCAAAAAGCTCCACATACAAAAACATTTGACACAGATATTGTACCAAAAATTTACAATGGTAAGTACAAAAGAGTTTATATATCAAATAGATTAACAGTTCACTGAAATCAACATAAAAACATGATATAATAAAAAAGAAAAATTAGGATACAAGTCCTGGTAGGCAATATATGGCTAAAATTTTCAACTGTTTTTTACAGATACAATGACAGCAAAAAAGTGACAATGAAGATAAGATGGGTAGGGGATAGTACAGTAGAGGAGAGGGTTGATGAGTCATTATGTACTGAAAGGGGTGATAGGACAGAAGTTATTTTTAACCTGGACTGTTGCATGAGCAAAGCCATGTCTTAACTGGTGAGTTTTGAGTATTTTTTTAAAGTGAGTTAAGTTTGTTGGGATCTTATATTTTAAGGGAGTGTATTCCAGATGTTGGCTACATGACTAGAAAAAAGAGAGTCACTTGCATTGTTAATAGCTTTGGTTACCTTTAATAGTGACTTATTACTAGCATGTAAAACTCAGTGATTGGAATATGGCTCTAGTATGTTTTGGAGTACTAGTGTTTTATCTGGATGGTGTTTAAGTTTATGAACCATTGTTAGTTGATTGTAGGATAAGAAGCAAGGAAATTCTAACCAGGAGAGTTGTTTTAGGGCTTGACGGTAATGTAATCTGTGGGTAGAATCTGTGGCAAATTTTGCAATTTTATTGTGACATGCTTCCAATTTCCCTAGGCCTGTTTACTTAAGGTTGATAGGTATGGGTGAGGTGTAGAGGAATGTAGAGAGGATGTATGTTCTTGCAATGGCTATCATAGTGCTATTGGTTAGGTATCATTTGTTTCTGTACTGGCTTCCTAGTTTCTTGTGTACCTTTGTAATTAGTTGAGATATGTAAAGATCAAAGCACATGTTGTTATCAATAACAACACCTAGAAGCTTTGTCTTGGTTACTGCTGTAATGAGTGCATTAATGGAAGCAGTAATGGTGAAGGTGGGTAGAATGAGAGTCTAGAAAGTTTTTAGATCATAAGTTTGTTTTTGTTAGGACTGAGTATGAGTAGTGAGTCTGATAACCATGTTTCCACTGGAGAAAAGGCCTTTTGTGTTAAGCCTTGGAGTTCTTGTACAGTGTGGGCCGCACATATAAGCATGGAATCATCTGCATATTGGATAAGTGAAGCTAGAGATATAGCTGTATTAAGACTATTTGTGAAGATATTGAAAAGATGGGGACCAAGAATGGAACCCTGTCAGACTCCAAGTGTGACCAGAAGTAGGGGGAAGATGTCCTGTAACCATATTACTGCTTGTTGGTGACCTACCACATAGTTTGTGAACCACACTATAGAGGAGGGACTGAGGTTTAGGTTCAAGAGTATCAAAAGAAGTTTGTGGTGGGAGACTGTGTCAAAGGCTTTGGACATATCAGGAAAGACAGATGAGACTATTTTGCCTTTGTTCCTGTACTGATTGATGGCATTGGTGAAGCTTAAGAAGGCAGTAGAGGTGCTGTGGTTAGGTCTAAATCCATGCTGAGAATTGGCTAAGAGGCAGTTGGTAGAGAGAGAGTGCATTAGTTGTGTGTGGATGCATTTTTCAAGAATTTTCCAAAATGGTGATAGAATGACAATAGGTCTATAATTTGAGAGCTCAGTAGAGTTACCACCCTTGGGTAGGGGGAATTCTGTGTGAGATTTTCCAGATCTGAGGGACTTGGTGTTCAGCTATAAAGCAAGTGATGAAAAAGGATACATTATAGGAAATAGCATCAGCAGCTATTTTGAGATACTCTGCTGGTAAGTTGTCAGCTGCCAGTGTTGTGGGTTTTAGTTTTTTAGTAGTTTTTTTATGATAGTTGTGGGGACGGGGTGGAAGGAAAAGGTATTTTAATTGCCATAATTTTCTGTTGAAGGTACTGTTAGTGTGGGGGCAGTTATTTTTGGTTAGTGATAGGATACTTTCAGTGAAATATTTGTTAAATTGCTCTGTAGTGGTACCTAAGTCGTTGGGTGCTGGGGAGAGTTGATGCTTGACCAGGTTTTGATTACAGACCAGAATTTTTGTGGGTTTTTTTATGTTTTAATTGTAAATTGGGATAGTAATTTTTTCTATCCTGTTTTATTTGACTTTTGGTTTAGTTCCTTAAATCTTGATATGCTAGACAATTTGGTTGGGATTTATTTGCATACCATAGTTCCCAGGCTTTGTCCCTTAGTTCAATAAGTGTTCTTGGTGCTTTAGATAGCCATGGGGTGTAAAATGCCTTTGCTTGGATTGTCCTTGAAGGGACTACTTTGTTTAGGATATTAAGGAAAGTGTTGTTAAAATATTCTATGGTAGAATCTAGGGTCGGGATCTTTAGTGAAGTCCAATTATATTGGTTGAGGGTGGATATCAGTGTTTGGGAAATGAAGTTTTTCTTGTAACGGATTTGGCAGTAAATGGCATGTTTAAGAGGATTAGTCCTTTGTCTAAGTGGAAAGATTGGAAAATTATTGCTTAATCTAACAGGGAGACAGCCAGAGTATTGAGAGAGTGGGAGTTTATTGGTAAGGGTTCAGTCAAGGATGGAGTGTCTATTAGATTTTTTATTTCTAGTGGGGTTTTGGATGATTTGTGTATAGCCATAAAGGTTAATATAGTTGCTGGGATTCTGTGAGTTACAGATGTTCCAGTCTGTATTGAAATCACCCATTATAATTGTTTCTTGGGAAATAGTTTTTGAGTTCCAGTGGAGGATGTGCTCTATGGTAGCCAGGTTGTTACCAGGTGGGATATAGGTCACTACTATGATTAAGTGTTTATTGCGATTTATTGTTAATTTGGTGAATAAGATCTCAGCATTATTGAAAGTTGGGGTGTCATAGTTTAGAGGCTGTAATGTAAGGTTATTTTTAAATATGATTGCTACTCAGTGTTTATTGCGATTTATTGTTAATTTGGTGAATAACATCTCAGCATTATTGAAAGTTGGGGTGTCGCAGTTTAGAGGTTGTAATGTAAGGTTATGTTTAAATATGATTGCTACTCCTCACCCTTCTTTTACCTTTCCTGTCTGATCTGAGAATATTACACCCAGGGGGATAATCCTATTGTCATCTATGTGTGGCTTTAGACAGGTTTCTGTTAGAAGGTCTATATCTGGTGACTAGATTAAGACGGTGGCATAATGTTCCTGTACCTTATTAATAAGACTTCAAAGATTTCGGTTTATAAACAACAGGTATGATCCTTTCCAAGGTAGATTTAGTATGTTCTGGGGTTGATTGGTTAAGTTACATGGTGACCGTGAGGTAGTATTGGGGCCTGGGTTTGGGTGGATGTCACCACTTATTATTAGTTGAGATGCTATGTCGGGAAAAGCCGAAAGATACAACAACAACAACAACAACATGCTATGTTTACAATAATGTTAAGGTATTTAGTTATAGCTTTATGAATTTTAAAGGAGATTTGAGATGAACCACTAGGTGGGGGTATGTTGTAAGTGAGTTAATCAAAGAAAGGGTGCTGAAAATTTTAGGGGAAATTTTAAAGCTTGCAGGTATTCTTTTAGATGGGTATGATGACGCACCATCATGGTTAGGCTAAGATATGGTCAGGTAAGAATAAGCAGTTAAGTGGGTAGCAAGAATTACCAGTATTGTAGATGGGTAACATTTTATGTTGTGTAGGGGTGTAAATACTGGGATGTGATGTAGTACAGATATTGTAGAATTTTTGTTTTCATTTGAGGTGGTAGGCTGACAGTGAAGATGTAAGAGATTAGAAGTTAGACTAATAGATAAGATGTAGAGGGTATATTAAGTTAGGCTTACTAGTTCATGGGAAGGCCCAGTGAGTGAAAGGATATGTGAGTTAAAGCTGTGTTTGTCTGTTGGGAGATAGAGTTGTATTGCAGAATAGTTACTGGTTGGGTAGTATGAATTGTGACTTAATTGGTGTGGCCTGTTGATAGGCTGCTATGTGGAGTGGTAGTGACTAGATGAAAATAAATGTAGATGTAGTGGATGTGGGTGAGATTTGGAGGTAGGGTAAGGGAGCAGAATGAGCCCTAGTTGAGCGAGGGTGAATGGAGCGGGTTGACCCTGGACCTTTGAAGCACAGAAAAACAATCAGTAAAGCACAGGTCAGTTTCCAAATACTGTTTGTTTAACCTAAGTAAAGTATAGCTCTTGTTATGTTTTAGCTAACTTAATACCAGACCACAATATCAGATACACAATTCTGAAAAAAAAAACTGTCAGCAGCGAGTAGACCTATAAAAAGCTGTATTCCTGATGACTGTGCAAATGATTTATTTTGGGTCTCTAAAATTAATTACTTCTATCTGTTAGCTCTTAATCCTTACAGTCCACTCGATGTAAGTAACTGCTTGGCCATCTTGCTGAACTTTGCCCCTTACCCCCATGGTAGTGCGATCTCAGAGTTGGTATATTTAGTTAGGGGGGTATGGGGGGGGGCAAAGCCCCCCACATGGGTGGGTTTAATTTTGTTTGGTTTATTTATTTACTTTTTTGGGGGATGGTCAAGCGGTTACTTACCTCAAGTGGAAAGTCGGTGTTCTGGATGTCAGTCTTCTGTTTTTTTGGTCCTTTCATCTTAGCAAAGTGAAAGTTCATGATGTGGCCGGTAAGTAAAGTAGACCCATATATATATATATATATATATATATATATATGTATGTGTATATATATATATATATATATATATATATATATATATATATATATATATATGTATGTGTATATATATATATATATATATATATATATATATATATATATATATATATATATACGTATATTTATATATATAAATTTACATATATAAGTATACATACATACATACATATATATATATGTGTGTGTGAGTGTGTGTGTGTGTGTGTGTGTGTGTGTGTGTGTGTGTGTGTGTGTGTGTGTGTGTGAGTGTGTGTATAGATATATGTTGGTCTACTGAAAGACACAAATGTCAACATTCAAAACATTGGCTACTACACATACACTGAGCAAAAGTAGACCTAAAAAAAGAAACAAAAACATTGTTTTATTGTAGGGGGCAAGCCACCTGCACCCCCACCCCACCCCTGCTAACTATATGTCCTAACTCCGAGACTACACAATATTGGTACAGGTCATAATCCCCAACCCCAAGAACTGTGCAGTCTCACACAGTTGTCAACCATCTGCTATGTTGACCAAATTTTGTCAACTAATCAGATGCCAACCAAAGTGGTGACATTCACTCATATTCAGTGTTCCCATGGATATAGCTATACAAAAATAAAATTATTCATGCAGTGAGATTGACTTATTAGAAATGAAGAAGGAATGTTTTACACCAGTAGGCACAGAAAGGAATGGCAACGTGCCACATTTGTACATAGAACTAGTATGCACCCTCGGCACATGTTTAATAACATACTGAAAGGTCAAACCATGACGTGTTCGAGATTGACAGATAGGGATACGTACTTTGAAAATGAGCTACATCAGCTTAATATTGATTTTTCAAGAATGAGCTGCAAACAATGAGATATTGAGACAGCATGCAATCAAGCCAGAGGATTGAGACATACTAATCATAGGTGACTCAATAGTGAGGCACACTGATGTCCCACTCACTAGGTTGAATAAGGAGAAAATAACAGTCAGCTGCCTGTCAGGCACTAGGATCCACCACATAACGCACGCACTCAGGTCCCTCAATAACAAGTACAAATATGACTCTGTCATTGTACATTTGGGTGTAAATGACCTGAGATGTACCTCCCTGGACTACATGAAAAGAGACATGGAGGAGCTCTCAGATTATGTAGCCCAGGTGGGTATGACCCTAGCCCTGAGCACCATCCTACCATCACCCAGAATGATACCACATTACAAGCAGAAAATGATTGATTTCAACAATTGGCTAAGTTTCTAGTGTCATTCTAAGGGGATACAGTATCTGTCTGCCTGGGATGGCATGATTGACAGACCTCGATGCTCTGCCAGTGGTGGCCTGCATCTGTCATCCCTGGGCTTCCAGATACTGGCCAAGGCTCTTGCCACCCCTATAGTGCCTTTTTTAGGTGGTGTTCCACAGACCAAATTACCACCATAACAGCTACAAACAAATGTAATCTGAGGGTCATGCTGCTCAATGCTAGAAGTCTAAATCTCAAAATGCACTCGCTCAAAGCACTCCTTAAAATGGAGAACATCGACATGTGTGCCATAACAGAGACCTGGTTCAAGGCAGCAGAAAGCACCCCTGCACTACCAGGCAATAACTCATTCCACACCTTTCAGCCCCAGAACTTGCAGTGAAGCTCCAAAGGCAGTGGTGTTTCCGTATTCATAAAGGATGTGCACACCACCAAACTGGTAGCCCAACATAATGCATCTGAGATACCTCATGTACAGCTAACATTAGGTAAGACAGCTATTCAGGTTGTAGCCTGCTATAGGTACCCAACCATGTCCCAAGACTCACACTCCATGTTTCTAAGCACCCTGGAGAATATTAAGGTCCAACCTAATACACTCATAATGGGTGACTTCAACTACCCCTCCATTAACTGGGAAAACTATTAATGTACCAAAACACTTGCCCAACATTTCCTGGAATTCATCAATTCTAACGCTCTGGACCAGCTCATTCTTACCCCCACTAGAGTTAGCAACATCCTTGACCTGGTCATTACTAGCAATCATTGCACTACACCAGTAGTCAACTCCTCCCTGGTTTGATCCAACCACAAACTAATCATCTTGGAAATACACATCCCTCCCTCCCACCTCACCCCACCCGCAAAGGTAACCACCATGAAAAACTTCTCCAAACCCAACTTTGGGCTCCTAAAAACAGAGGTGGCTAACTTCATTGCACCCATACAAATGGAGATCAGTTGCATGACTGCCGAATCATACACCAGTACATTGTACGAACACGTACACAAATGCATGGATCTCGCCATACCCAATAGAACCAAGGCGCTCTCCTCCAAAAAAAGGAAGCCAGTCTGGTAGTCCCCTGCCATAAACAAACTCTACAACAGAAGGAGGAAACTGATGCAGAATAAGGTGAAGTCCCAAGACTGGAAAAACTCCCTTATCAGCCTCAATAAAAAGTTGAGATCCCTCATCAAATCTTCTAAAGCTAGCTATGAAAGCAGGATTGCAGCAGATAGTAAATACAACCACAAGGCCTTCTATAGTTATGTAAAGAATTTCCACAGCAATACCGAGATTTGCTCTGAGCTACTGCACAATGGTATCTCCTCGCCAACAGATATTGGCAATATACTGGCCAACAGATTCAGTGCCAACTTTACCCCTCTGTCCCCCCCTAAGGGACCAGTCACAATACCAGTAGATTGCCAGGCACCCAGTATTACTGCTGCACAGGTTAAAACATCACTGTCCAAGGCCAAGAATGCAACTTCTATGGGACCTGACAATATCCCTGGCTGTGTTCTACATGAACTACAGAGTGAACTGGTACCTCACCTGTGTGCCCTTGTTCAGTCACAGTCTCACCTCATTCTTTGTCCCTACTGAATGGCGCAGTGCTACAGTCATCCATCTCCACAAAGGAGGAGTGACTACAGACCCTGGGAACTATCGCCCCATTAGCCTGACAAGTTTGATATGCAAAACTATGGAATGCATCATTATGGACCTAATAAACATGCATATAGGGAATCTCCAAACTCTGGATCCCACACAGTTTGGTTTTGTGAAGGGTAGATCATGCCTGCTCAACTTCTTTGAGTCAGTTACCAGAGCTGTGGATGAAGGCAAGGTGGTTCATACAGCCTACCTTGATCCGGCCAAGGCCTTTGATACCATTCCCCACTCAGGAATCATAGAAAAACTCACTAAGCTAGACATCAACCCCTATATCACTAGGTGAGTTGCAAACTGGCTTACAGGTAGAACCCACAGTGTGAAAGTAGCCGACTCCAAGTCAGACTGCCGACCAGTCACGAGTGGAGTCCCACAGGGTTCAGTCCTGGGTCCTCTCCTATTTGGCATTTACTTTTCTAAAGTCCAGGCCAACACGAAGGGACTCTGGCTGACAAAGTTCAGAGAAGATTGCAAGTTGAGAGCTATTATTAACTTCCCAAGTGTTGTTGACATCCTACAGGATGGCCTCACTGAGACCAATGATTGGTGTCGGAACCATGGCCTTAAGCTCAATGCCAAAATGTGTCATCATCCCCTTTGGAAAAAACCCAGTTCCTATGAATTACCACATCGATGGTAGTTTACTGAACACAGAAGGTGTTATAAGACATCTGGGAACACAGGCTGACAGCAACCTCTCTTTTGACCACCACATTGCCACTGTGGTCAAAAAGTCCTACTATGTGGCACATCTCATTACTAGGGGTCTTACATCCAAGAAGAAAGAGGTCATTGTCTCCCTTTACTCTTCCCTCATTAGGCTAATCATTTAGTACAATGCCCCATTTGGCATGTGCCTACCTCACTAAACACCTGCAACAACTGGAGATGCCGCAAAAGTACCTCATAAAGTGGATCCTAGGCCTTAAACATTTGTCCTACATGGACAGACTAAAAAAAACTCCAACTATTCTCTGTCTCATATCACCTACTTAGATGCAATCTCTGCTTGACTTACAAAGCCATGTTTGACCTGGCTATGTTAGAAATGCTACATCTGAAAAAATACCAATCCCTCCACACCACACGCTCCAGAGACCTCAACCTCATTACCACAATCAACAGAACACGCTGGAGGAACAGGTTCATAACCCAAAGACTGCCCATGCTATGGACTATACTTCCCTAATATGTCAAGCAGAGCACCTCACTGTCCCTCTTGAAGAGAAATCTTGATGAGTGGATGGGAGATAGAAAATTCACCGCAGGGATCACTCCAGTGGCTTTATTCGACAGAGGCACTGGGAACTAAGGTCAGGTGGCACAATGCCAGGGTAATCCTATGGGCTAGGCTTGTAAAGGTTCCAGGGCCATTAGCCTAGTACACACCTATGAACCTATAAACCTAAAGCTAGCCTTATTTTTCTAACTTTAAATATGAGGGATCTAAACAGCAAACACAGTTTAGCAATGTTGCCCTTACTTTCACCTATTCTAGTGATAATAAAAGGGGTGAAGGATATTATTTATAACAATTGGCATGTATTTCAAACAGATAAACAGATAGCTGAGTTAGTAGGACAGAAACCATATGTGACTTATAGGAACATTAAATCACTGAAACAAAGACTATGTTATCCGAAAAGGAAGGAGATTCTGGTAAAAACACCACATGGAATAGGGACTAGAAAAGGCAATAATTGTGCATTCTGTGAGTATATAGATGAAATGAATGTATTTATACATCCAGATACAGGCACTAAATATGAGATGAAGGTTATGGCAGATTATAACACTAGGCACTTAGTGTATCTTGCTCACTGCATAAGTTGTAAATCCTTCTATGTGGGTAAGACAAATAGACACTTGGGGGAAGCATATAAGAGACCATCTCTATTGTACTAGGAAAGGGCATATGTATAGTACGATAGCAAAACACACTTTAGAACAAGGGACACAACATCAGTTTAAGTTTAATGTATTAGATACTGTGAGGGATGAGGCTAGGATGAATAACATAACAAATAAGACAGAAGAAAGGGAACTTACATGGATTATTAAGCTTAAGGCAGATTTAGGAAAGGGCTTGAATGAACATATTGTTATTACACCAACATTAAAAAGCAGGAAATTTAAGAAATGAATCACAGCCATATGTTTTAAACTGTATGTTTTTAAACTGCATTTTAATTATCAAATATAGAGATGTCATGTTATTTTATTTTCATGTTATTTTTATGTTATATGATTGGATAACATTGTGACAATTTGATTGGATATTTTAAACCTGATAGGAGGGGTTGAACTATTTAAGTCGATGTCAACTGTTGTACTTAATGGTCTGAACAAGCAAATGTAAGTTTGTGAAAGCGCTTACCTGGTTGTACAATAAATCCAAATACGTTTGAAGAGACCGTGCTATTGTGCTCTTGTGCTATTACCTTTTGATAATATTTTCAAGAACTGCTGTGTACTGCTCGGAGCTTTTTTTTGTATGGTTATTTCTGTTTTTGTGCTCAGGAGCAGTCTGTTGCCGAGTGGAAATTTATTTCATTTGTCACTCCCATAGATATATGTATGTGTGTATATATATATATATATATATATATATATATATATATATATATATATATATATATACACTGACATACACACACACACACACACACACACACACACACACACACATATATATATATTTTTTTTTTCATCTCAGAGCAGAGTTGTACTAAACTATACTTACTATGAATCTGTAAACATGTTTAGTTAGTTAGCTAAAGATATTTGTATAATGCCAGCTGATAAGGGGGGAATCAGTTGTTATGAATTTGAATGATTACCATGAAAGAATGATACTGGTGTTAAATGAAGAAGCTACGTATATGAAAATAACTAAATTAAAAGTGCAGGGCATTGTTAATTATGTTCATAACACTCTATATGATTTATTGATGAGCAGGTCTGTTGCCAAGTTTTTGTATGATTTTTCTTTATGTAACTTATCCAGTGATACTGGCAATTAAAGGACTACCAAAATTACATAAAGATGTTATCAATCCAGCCTTATGGACGATTGTTTCTGGTGATGGTTGGGTGGCGTAAGCTATGGAATCTTGCTGGCTAGGCTTACGTAGGCCCTTGGGCCGATAGCCTAGTACCTGCCTAAGAACCTATGAACCTGTGACACAAGCTTGTTCAATTTTTGTAGAGAACAACTTAAAAGTTATTACTTCAACTATTCCTAATATTCTAAAAGATGCTAAGCAATTTTTGAATGATTTATATGAGTATGTAAGTCAGTTAGATAACATTTTAGAGTTATTAGTCACTCTTGACACTAAGAATTTGTTTACTTCCATTCCTAATGATTATGGTATTGAAGTGATTAGGCATGTGCTAACTCATAAAAGTGAGTTTATGAATGTATCTATAAACAACATATGTCTCATGTTGCACCTTATTTTGAAAAATAATGTCTTTATGTATGCGGATGCAATTTATTTACAACAGTTTAACAAGTAGTACTTGTTAGCAATTGATTTATGACTAAAATACCATACAAAATTTAATCTTCAAGTCCTTTGTCTTAGTAAAAAAACACTTGATATTAATTGATTCATTTAATCCAGGCAGTTTATCAGTATTCAGCGTGACCTGCCTGAGTGTCTCTTTACACTCTAGTAGTGTCTTGATGTCACCACTGAAATCCTCGACAGAAACAGAATCTAAAACAAAAAAAGAAAACTTCTTGAAATCTTTACATGTAACGGTGTACTTAGCCAAAGCATTACTACATTTAAGAGAACGAAAGCGCTAAGAAAAAGTGTTCACGGGTTCTTTTTTGCCATAGTTTTGCCTTTTTTTTAGTTTTCCAGTTGTTTGATATTTTTTTATTCAGATTTAGTTTCTGAATTTTATCATACAACAAGAAAGGGTTAAGTAATGATTATACCTTAAGAAAGGGTTAAGTAATATGCCAACCATCTTAAGGAATCTGGGAAATTCTATTATTATAAGCACAGGATAATTTAGGGAAGATGTTAATTGTCATACTATATGGCTTTGTTAATATATCTGATTTGATATCTTCGGTATTCTATCAAAATTGGAGAGTGCAAAAACATTAGGGTATAATTTTAACGTATACCTAGATATTTAATTTTAGTACATGATATGTGAAACTGAAAGTGTGTTTCTGAAAAGAATTAATATTCAGATCTTGCCCTTGGGGAAACTGTAATAGTATATCTAGCTTTAATTTATCATGTGATTTTTTTTTTTAATTTTAATATAGGTTGCAAACATGCTATAAGATTTTAACAATAAATAAGAATGTGATCAGCAGATTTTTGACTGTGGCATTCCCACAAGAAATTACATCTATCAAAGGATTATGAGTAATTTTATCAAGAAGACATTCCAATGACAGTTTAACAAGATTTGGAGATAACATAACAACCTTATCTCACATTTTGAACATTTTTACAGAAGACAAAACCAAATAAGTAATTGTTAACATAATAGAAACTGAACTTAATAGTGATTTAAGATGTTGCACAATGCCAATGGAAAATTAACTGTATTTACAGTTTTCCTGATAAAGTGAACAGAAACCTTATTAAGTGATTTGTTCACATCAACTAAAAAAAGCTTATCTGTTAGAACATTACAGGTGTCACAATAGGCAAATAGTTCAAGAGTTATAGTTTTATCTAGGGTTTTTGAACACAACATAAATCATGATATGCAATTCAGAAAGCAAAATCAAGTTTTAAAATGTTTTTGCTAGAATCATGCTCATAGTTTTTGTATCAATATTCTTTAAAGAAATTAGATGACAGTTTTAATGTGGGAATGAGCAATGTATTTTAATAACAATGGCTTACAAGTGTTTTAGATAAGGATATATAATAGCCCCTTTCTTTTGTTATTGTGCAGTTTGACTAAGATCTGAGATAACTTGCCCTTAAAGTATAGACAGAAATGTGCATTATATCCCTCTGGGCCAGGTACTTTCCCATATTTGAGATCCTTAATGATACCTGTCTGATATGGCAGGTAGTTTTGCTAATGCCTTCTGTAATTTGGTAGAAACAACTTTAGTTTATAATGATTTGAAATGCTTATCTATTTCAGTTTGGAAGGAACATAACCCCATTATGCAACTTTTGCATTATAGAACCAAAGTTCTCAAATTAATAATTTTCAGTTGCTGTTGTTGAATTATTAAGTATATTAGTTTATTGTGTGTAACCTTAAGTGTCATTGCTCTATCTAGAATACTAATTTGCTTTTGTGAATTTTTTTTACAATTCATTGTTTCTTAATGTAAGAGGATAACTGATAATATGTTCGCTTATTGTTACTTTTAGACCTTATATCATAAGAAATATTAGTATCCAGTAAGGTCAGCAAAAAATAATTTAATTCAGCACTGATTTTTTCTGCAATATTGTCATGTTAACGGAGAGTACAATTACATCTCTAGTTTAGATTGGTTAGGATATTATCATGAGTTTCTATTCTAAGTATAATCAGTGAATGATCTGAGAACATGCTGGCCTCTTTTCTATAATTGATTTTATGAGAAAACTCTGTCTTTGAGAGTAGGAAAAATTTAACCCGGCAAAAGAATTATGAGCTGCTAAGTAAAGTATAATTACTACTCTTGTGGAGAAGAGATACAAAAGGGTTATACAGATTATAGGCCTCCATTATTTCAAGGCACATTTAGTTCATTTTTTGTTGACTTTAAGAGATGTATTCAGGTGATCATAATGAGAATATAATGTTAATTTCCAAATCATGGCGATTATCACCTGGTACTGATTAACTTTATCTAGCAACTGAGAAAGTACATGTAGAAAGCTCATTTTCTTGACATGAATCATAGACAGTATGTATCTGTAGGAGTACTGAAAATGCGTTACTAACCAGCAACCATAACAAATCTCCCACCAGGATCCAAAATTACATCAGCAACTTTTATAGGGCAATCCCTGCTAATGACTATTATCATACTACAATAACTGATATAATTTCTAGTAGAAAAAAATTGATATCCAACTTTTATTTATAGAATTCAACATATTACCAATCACAGGGGTTTCTTGCAAGCAAATAATGTTTGGATTTATCTTATATAATGTGGGCCAAAATAATGTATGAATGATGATTGGATGCTATTGAGATAGCAAGATGATAATTTAAATGTCATGTAACTGTCAAACAACTGATTTGAAATCTCCTTGAAGGTGCTGTCATAATATAATAATTTTATTTATACGTCTAACATAAGTAAATGAACTGCAAACATAAATTATGAGAACCCACTGGATAAGCTTTGATATCTAACTAGCTGACCCAAACCTTATATGAGCAAGAAAAAGTTTGCCTTGGTGAAAAATATTAATCTTACAACAAGCACCCTGCCTTTGTATGTAATCCCATCACAAATTATTGTGAAGGCCAAATTATTATAACCAAACAGCAAAACACAAACACTGAGACAAATGTATGGGTTTTTGGATTATCTATGGGCTACAACTCATTAACAGGTACTCAGCTGTCAACCAAATAAATGTGATAATGGAATAAACTCCAAGGAATTAACATAAGATAGATAATTAGCATTTCTTAATAGGCTAAATAACTAAATAAACCATATGTAGCTGGCCATTCCAAAGACATATTTTTAAAGTATAGAAAAAAGCAGAGGTGAAATTTGCACACAATAACATAAAATGCAAGCTCATGCTCAAAATATTTTTAAGAAAGCACAGAAAAAAAGATCAGCGCACATAGGACTGTATATTATATATATGTTTTCTTAATTCTCTGTATATCATCAGTCTATCGTATTTTGAGAACTGAATAAATATGGTACATAATGAGGAAGTGAAGGCAAACAAGGCTCAAATGGCCATGTTGTAGCATTGCAGATGCAGCTGAATATTTTTCTGTATTTATTTATTTATTTAACATTTGTTTACTGGGAAAGTCCAACTTGGAACAAAGCCAGTTTTCAGACTCAGAGAGAAAAGTTCCAGATGCATGTCTTTGTAATGTGTGAGGAAACCAGAGTACCCGGAGGAAACCCACATGAACACAGGGAGGACATGCAGACTCTGCACAGAAGGTACCCCAGCCGAGAATCAAACTGGATAACCTCTTGTTGTGAGGTGACAACTCTACGACTGCTCCACTCTGCTGTACATGGAAAGATATACTTAAAGTCTGAGAAGGCTGTTGTTGAGCAATATTACTTTTTCATTAGATCTCTGATACACATTTTCAACACTGGATGAACTTCTTAGATTTTGTTTCTAGAATAAGAAGTTCCTGCAGCCACTGAAAACAGGAAAGAGCATATGCATAATCTTTGTCTGTAACTGGGAAACTGACATGTATTATCTTTTTGATCATTATAATATGTGTTCAGAATGCTATATCATTTTTACCCATGTATTAATTCTGACTCACATATATCAACTTGAGCTAAAGAAGAAAACAATGATACTAATTTATGATTCCCACACATCACAAAGAAAATGTGAATACCTTCTAACGGCCATAAAAGCTGATCTTTTATCCTACTTGAGATCAAGCCAACTAGTGTTTCAAGGAATGTCCTCATTGCCTGTATGGCTGGGCATGGGGGAAGTTGACTTTTTGTCATGAATCAGGCCTACACGGTTAACATTTTTTCCTTAGTCTATGTAATTACACACAAAATGCAAATCCAATGTACTTTATTAATCACACAAAGTATAACATACTGTAAGTTGCCAATCTTAAAAACTAAGTAATACATTGTCACATCTTTAATTAAATTGCATAACTATATACAAAATTAACATTAATGACTTGGACAATAATTTTTTATTATCCTTACCAATGACAAAACATGATAAAATGTAAAAAGTAAGTGCTCATGAAAGTAACCTATTTGAAGGCTAACTCATTGTTCATGTCCCTAGGTGCTATACAACCAGATCTAGATGGACCAAGCCTCCTTTCTTCTTAAAAGTTCAGTGTCCCCTAGATATAACCCAGAATGTGCAATCCTAAGCAAAAACAAAATAAAAGCTTAATATCTGAATTATGCTTCTCTTAGAAGTAAAAGGCAACTCAACAACTGGGCAAAATATTCCTAAAAATCTCTAAAATGTTCCAAAAAATGAATCTTATGTTTCTTTTTCATCTGCCCCATATAGAATAATATACAGAGACAGACCGAAGTATAAACAGCATGATCAAATCGGCAAGTATCCAACCCTAACAACAAATATTTTCTCATTAGTAATCATTGAAGGAAGGGTATATGGACATACTGATAAGAACTGCAAGTTAAACTAAATAGATAATGTTTTAATGTATTAACAATATATCCATAGACAGAATCAAATGTCACCAAGAGAATAAACAGGTATGCCAAATCTTATAAATTAAAGCATCATCAAAAGTGAAGTGAGAAGACAAACTCTGTGTTGGCATAGCTATAACCAACTAAGTTGGAATGTTAAAAGATGCCAGCCCACAGCTCCATAGTGAAGATAAGGACAGACAGTGGGCATGCTGGCCTGCCTGGTGCTTATTGCTAAACTAAACTGGTAAGACCACCTATCTGATTTCTTAATTTTGAGTTTGCTCCCTCAGAGATTTGTTATCAGAACAATGAAGTGCTGAGGAATGCACGTTAAAGAAAAAGTGTCAAACCAAAATCATTACTCTAACCAATCAATTGCCCTTTCAGCATCAAAACTAAGATTAGCAAAAAAAAAAAAAAAAAAAAAAAAAAAAGACTGACATTAGCAGAGTTGACTCTGAGCTCACTGCATCCCTGTCCATAAAAAAATAATAATATTTTAATGAGTTTGCATATCTTTTACAAATGCATGTCATTCATAATCCACAGGAAACAGAACCCAGGTGACATATCTAGTTGCTATGATTATGATGAAAAACTTAACATGAGCACTAACTACTGGAATAAGGTGTTTAGAGGGAAGGAGGCCCAAGGGCTTTGTCATGCTTAAGAGTAACTGAAAAGGTATCTTCTTTTCAGCTAAATAAGAATCCATTTGATAACATTCAGTTGTCAAAACAACATGGTCTGCCGGCAAGTTAATATAACTCTACTGGGATTCATTTCAAGGCAGGGAATTTGCTCTTTGTCTGCTGTTTTAAGACCTACTGCAACTCATCAAATGTAATGTGTTACATCAATCTTGATGAGTAGTCAGGAGACAAAATGGCTAACAGGTTGCCTCCAAATTTCAAAGTCTAGCTGTCTAATCTGCTTGTATTTGATTTAAGGAGGAGTAGTGAACCACAATGTAATGTCCAAATCCCAACAGAATATCACCAATTGAGGTGACCATGGCTGACATATGAGGACGTCTCTAGTTAGCAACAAATCTGTCAGCTTGTTGTTGTTGAAGTCAAAAACTCAAGGAGCACTGAAATACCAGGGAGTTTTCAAGTGACTTTAAATGTAAGTCCTTTACATTAAAGTCATTTTTTTTCCAATGAATTATACCCTTTGTTCTTTCAGTGTCTCATTCAGTCAATTGTACCCACAGGGTAGTCTCTTCCTTTTGTAATTACAAAACTGAAGGCCAGTCCTGTAATTTCTTTAGCTTGTTATCTGAATTTCTCCTCCTAGCATCGGCATCCTTTTGATTTTGTCTCTGAAAATATCCTTATGTACAGTCTGTTCAGACTGAATATCTAATTTGTGATCCCACATGAGATATCCAACCAAGCCTTAAACCAAAGGTCCAAGGCCAGCTCTGTAGCACAGAGAGCGATACAGCCCTGATTATACCCAGGTGATCTCAGGTCAACTAGTGCCTTGGGCAGTGGAGGAATTTGGTAGTGGCAGGAGTGAAACAGCTGATGTTGGCTCCTCAATCTCCATAGATCTATAATTTCCTACATTTAGGGGGGACAGTGACATTTTGCTTTGCAGCATATAGCAGTACAACTGGAGAAGTCATAGACAGAAGCACACATGCAGACATGGTCTGCAGCTGGAAGTGGTCATCACAGCCATGGCAGGGGTTTTAGAATGGAAAAGTAAAAAAAAAATGCATCATGGTCCTCCCCCAGCACTTCACTCTTATCTGCTAAGAAAATGCATGGGCTTAGGTATTTTCACTCACTGGAAGAATGAATGTGTTATTAAGGTGGCCAGGAAGAGAGGCTAGATGGTCTAATGAGGCTTGTGAGCCAAAATAAAAAAAAATGGTTCTGACAAAATGCATGTGTTGAATCCCCAATGTCTATCAAAATACAGCTCTTTCCCTTTGCATGTAATGAGTTGAGGCACATAGTACAAACTGAATACTGGAATGTTTGAAAGGAGTGGATCATATAAAGATGTGCCCTTGTTAAAACAACTTTATCATTATTAAAGAAGATAAAAAGTGAGGAGCAACAAGTACATGCATGTGCTAGTAGATATAATCCTCTATGCACATCAGTCAAACCAATTAGTCAGCAAAAGTTGACAAGGTACTTGCAGACTTCTGGTACTCTAAAGCAACATGGGTCCATCTGGATTTTAGTAAGGTCAGTACTAATGCTCTGCTCACCAGTAAGTTACAAGGGCTCCTCCTGACAAGCCAATAGCTCCCACATGGCATGCTGTAACACAGCCAGCACAATATCTGAAGGCAAATAAACTTTAGCTAAATTCAGGCAACCTGAGCTAAAATAATTTCTAATTCAAACAATCCTGTTAACTGCCTCCACTCAAAAGCAAGGCTGTGCTACTAGAGGGTTGATTATTTATTATACTTTCCTCCAAGTCAGGAAGGAAAAAAATATTTTTTTTCTATAATATGTTTGTCCTGTTTAGAATGCTCTTGATCATCAAGGTAAGTTTCTTGCAGGCACATCACTAGTGGGTTGTGGAATGGAACGTTAACAAAAGCCTAGCATTTTCAAAACAGTAACTTAAAGGACACATGAATGATAAAGTAACTTGATCACGTCTTCATCATTTCATGCACAGAACAAGCATGGCTGTCAAACAAAAGTCCAGTTCACCACCACAGCTCTCTGAACTACACCACCTCAAAAACTTCAGTAAGTACTTTCCAACTTAAACCCAGACTCAAACAATAACACTTTACAACAGGCCAAAAGCAAGGAAAAAGTGATAGCAAAAGTGTGGGATCAATAAGCTCCTTAAAAGAGTAGAATTCAACAGTGCTGTGCACCGCAAAGCAAGCAGCAGGTAACAAAAAAAGGTCTCACCTAGTAAACGCTGCTGCAAGAACCCGCCTCACTAGTAATTCAAACATAATCCTAAGATAGGCATATTACTACAAACTGCTGCAACAGCAAGGCTGTTCTGACATAAAGTAAAGATATATTGCATTCTTTAAGAATTATTATTAAATCATAAATATAAATGTAGAAGAATGTCAGGCACTTCTAACAAAATGAGGTTGATCAGTTATGGAGTGATCATGCATTGATGACAAATGGTGGATAGTCTTTAAAGAAAAAAATATAAACGGCTATTATTGAAATTAGAAATGGAAAAATAAGAGAATGTAAACCTGTTTATAAAATAAATACAATGAAATAGTGCAGGGATTACAGAATATTTCTGTTAGGTTTCTTAAGTATGACAGTTTTTTTTTTTAAAATAAAAAAATAATTGAGGGTTTGTTCTATAAATAGAGGTATTGTTTGAAATGTAAGAAAGGGGATGTTTCTTCTTTTATGAGTATATGGTTTAAGGGTGATATTATATGTGAAATAAAAAATGTGGCCGGGAATATTCTATATAATCAAAAAGATGTATTTGTTGAATGTTGAATTGTTAGAAGTATATATGGAAAAGGATGTAGTTGCGTAGACACAAGTTGGGGGATAAAGAGTTTTTCAGATGAAACCTTTTAATAGTTTAAAGACAGAGGTTACTTTGGATGAGATGAATAGGGTATTGAATAATCAATGTGGAATCAGTATCAGGTTTGGATGATATGCGGTACAAAATGCATAAAAGATTAAAGGCAAAACCAAAAAAAAGTAATATTTTTAATGAGTGGTTGCAGGAGGAGATGTTAAATAAAGAGATTTGTGAAGGTGTCATAAAATGTACATGGAAAAAGAAAAGAGAGAAATTAGGAATTGGGGACTTATAGCATTAAATAATACAGACTACACATTTTTTATGAAAATATTGCAGGTTAGGTTTGCTGAAGTAATGGATGACATTTTGGTGAATGGTATTTTTCGTGTTAAGGGAAAATGTAGTCAGGATTTGTTAGTATTAGTGAGAGAGATGGTGGATGATATTGTGTGTATATGTAAAGATGTTAAATTATTAGTGGGGGATGTAAGAAAATTATATGATTGAGTAGATCATGAAAGTTTATGGTGTATTATGAAAAAGTATGTGTGGAGTGTAATATTTTGAAAGTGCCACAATCTGTGTATAATAAAGCTAAGGTTAGGGTTTTGGTAAATGGATGGAGAGGTTCTGAAATGTATATGAGTAGGGATTTGAGACAAGGTTGCCCACTGAATAGGATTTTGTTTTCTTTCGTTATAAATGCAATGGGTTTAAAAATGAGAGAGTATATGTCAGAAGGTATGTATATTGTTGATAAAGTTGTGTGCATTCCTAATTTTTGTTTCATACTCAGATGATATAATTATTATAGCTAAAGATGAAAGGTGAATAAGAAGAATAATTAGATATGTTATTAAGTGTTTTGGGGTGGGAGGGTTAGAAATGAGTAAAGATAGTTATGGGTTAGATAAAGTAGGAGAGAGAAGGTATTAAGTTTTCAATTTAGGAGGTAAGTTTGTTAGGTGTGTGATTCAGAAAGAAAGGTTATTTATGAACAATGGTGTCAGTAGCATAGCTAGGGTGGGGAGAGAGGGGCAACTGCCCTGAGAACAAAATGCCCGGGGATCAGGATCAGCCAATCCTGATCTCTCTTTAATGCTACACTGGAGTTTAAAAGCCGGTATTGCATTTGCAGTCAAAGCTGAATGCTGTAGTGTTCTGTGTGTGGTCGAAACTGTAGCAAACTTCTTGTTACAGTTCAAATGTATTTTTTTTAACTAAAACCTGAGTGCTATTGCACTCTGTTCAGGCAAGATATAAATGTAAAAGAAAAAAATATAAAATATGTTGGGGGTTTGGGAGTAGGAATGACTGGGGCAGGACATATCATGCATCTGGCCATCTGATCAGTGTAGTGTAGAAGGAACATCCAGAGAGCCTAGATCTAACTGTAATAAGCTGATCATTTACAATGTAGACAATGTAATGATCGGCTTATTACAATGAAGTACCTGAAGAGTTTAGGAGGTGGGGCGCTGGTTCATAGTACTGGCCCAGTGGTTTAGGTTTAATTAATCCAATTGTTTATGCAACTTCTATGAATTTGTATAAGATGTTAGTTGAGAAAGAAAAACAGAATAGGGGTTTAGTGGCTTTGATTCTTTGCACAAAACATGAAGAATGGTGGGAAAAGGATGGTAGATGTAAAAGAAAAAGGAGTTCTGAAAATGTAGATATTCAGAAATATAAAAATAAAATTAGGTTATGGGTATTGGGAACAGAAATATAGTAATTTCTAGGAGGTTTGGGTATAATGACATTATTAAAAGATATGTGGTTAATCCTTGTGGGTCATTAAGTGGGGATGTTGTTAAAACTAGGTTTTGTAAGGTATGTGAGTGTCAAGATTATTTTGTGGAGATTAGAAATAAATGGGATAACTGCAATGGGTAATGTGTTTTATAAAATAGTGTCACAAACATTATGTTTGCTTTGTGAAAGAATAGACGGTACAGAACATGTTTTTAGAATGTGAAAGAGTGAAAAGTGTTTTGAAGATTTTACTTTGGGAGATAAAAACAATTAGAGGATGTAAATACGGTTATAATTTTATATGGGTATTATGGGGATAAAGACAATAAATTGATTAATCTGGCTGAAATATTAAATAAAATTAGGTTTTAGTAATGGCAAAAAGAATGCAGTGGGAGAATGTTACTATATCTATCTTTGCTGTTAAAATACATTTATGTTGAAGTTTCGTTATACTGAAGTTGGATATTGTGTAATAAAAAAGTCTGTAAATATGTAATTAATGTAAATACTGTAAAGTAAAGAACCCCTACTCTTGTTGATAGGCACTGAGGCTCTTTTACATTCACTTGAGCTCCCACTAACTCCTGCACATGGGCCTTGGTTTAATGTCTCATCTGAAGGACAACACATTTAAAAGTGCAGCATCCTCTTATGCTGCAGCACAGTGTTAGCAATTGATCTACCTGATGTGGGAATAGAACCCACAGTCTTCTACATAAGGGCAAGTGTGCTACCTGTTGCACTACTGACAGTTTTATAAATAACATGACTGATATGTCTAATTGCTATGTGTTTTCATTAAAAAAATTCAGAAGTATCTAAGCCCCTGGTTCCATTAATTATTACAGCAAAATATATTTCCAGTGGTCATTGCGAGTTGTAATTTGTGTTATAAATGAGGACAAGCAATCACTCTGCTATAATGCCACTGGAAGCAATATCTAACATATAGGTTCTGAAATTAAGAATTGTTATATGGACTTTTCTCTGTTGTACTTTTTCTTATAAGTACAATGAGTATAACAAATGAAATGTATTCTCCCTGGGTCTTTTCTATAAACAAACAGTGGAACACTGGAATTCACAGAACAACCAAAATGAGATAAGCCACATACAAGGCTGCAAATTATTAGCAGCAAGTATCTTATTATTGTAGATCAAAGGATTATTGATTTCAGTGCTTTTCAGAAATAAATGTAACCCAGGTATCTTTAAATTGAAAAGGGAAAAAATAACTAACTATAGCATCACACAACTGCAGAGAAAAGAGAAAACACTACATTCAGTATTACTGCTGGCACACAAATAAAAAATCACACTGCATTGTTTTTCTGTGGTGAAGTCCACTTAACTGAGTTGCAAGTCAGCACATTAAAATGGACAAGTTGAAACATCATTTGGTGAGTACCCTTCAACTAGTAAGTTAGCCATGCAGAGCACAATAGTCACTAGATGTGGCTATTTCAACAAATAAGTGCTTCTTTTGTCTTTTCTTCAACTCCTTCAAATGACAAAGACCTGAAATTAAATGTTACTTATCATGAGTTTGCTAATGCTTTTGACACGATTCCCATTAAGGGGAAAATTGGCAAACTCATTAATTATCAATTTCTGTGTAATCAGCTGATAAAACACTGATTAAGCCAGATGATACAAGCCAGGATGAGGTTTACCAATGTATCCTAGTGGGTGTTACATGGGGACCTCTCAACTATATTTTTACCCTGTCCCTTGTAAATGTTTGATTTTCTAGTAAATCACTGTGAATCCTAGCCATCAATGTCAAACATTAGAGTTTCATACTTTTTTAATGCTCGGAAAATCCATTTTGTTGCAAAACCCATTTTAAGTGAATATTTACAGATTTATCCTTAATTTGGTCTTTTGTCCCCCTTTTCTTTATTGTTTTTGTCCCTCATTGTTAAGCAAAGAGAAACTGAAAATACAAACAGGAGGTCCTCCACCAAGGTAAACTGCTCACACAAAGCACAAATCCAAGGAAAAAAAGCAGTTACCAAATAATATGGAAATAATTTATTCTTCACGATGGCAGGTAAAATAAAATCCAAACATTGTATTGTAAGAGCTTTCAGGTATCACCTGAAAGCGCTTACAATACAGTGTTTGGATTTTATTTTGTTTTTCACCTGCCATCGTATTTATCTGAAGAATAAATTATTTCCATATTATTTGGTAACTGTTTTTTTTCCTTGGAATTGTTAAGCAAAGAAGTTGACAGTTATGCACAAGGGTATTATTTATTTTCTGAAGGATGTGAAGTCTGAAACTCAAATGTCTGCCATTATTTGCTATTATTTTGTGACTTCAGTCCTCGATCATTTGCCAGAAAACTGCATATTTTATAAGGAACAGACCAAAAATATTAGGCAAAAATCTGGACATTTTGCAAAAATTTGGACGGTTGAGAGCTATGATCTCAAAAAACAGATTTGCTGATAACTGCAAGCTTGGTCACATAATGGTTTTGTTATATCTACTGTTTTACTGTTTGAATGCATGAGTTAGTCAGAAATGCTTGTCGTTACATCTGTATAAGTGATTATCTTCTGCAAGTGCTTACATGATTGATTTAGTAGGACATTGATGCTGCCACTGTACTCTTATGTACTGGTGCTCTTCCTTAGAGTAAGTCTTACTTATTCCACTCCTCTGCCTCTGTCACAGTCTTGCCTTGGCTACCTCTCCTATATCCCATCCTTAAGTTCCACCTTTCTCTCTGTCATTAAGTCCTTAAGACCTAACTTCTGTCTGCCATTCCTCTATAAAAATTCTACCTACTTCTGCTTTCACCTACTAATGCTTCTCTTTCTCTCCTACTTTCAGTTCCAGTCTCTCGGTGCAGTACGTAGCCTCCACAAAGTCCACAAATAATAAGGAATTCCACCTAACTTCTACTATCAGTCACTCCCAGTCACTTTAGGGGTCCCACAAAGCTCCATCCTTGGACCCCTTCTATTTTCTCTCTTTAACAATCAACTTCACTCCACCACTCCCCATACCAGCGTGATTCAATATGCTGATGACTCCACTTTGATCTGCTCAGCCTCTTCCCTCAACAAACATCAAACCATTACCCAAGACTCCTTCTTATCAGCAGAAACTTGGTTAACCAACTTGCAGCTTATACTAAATCCCAATAAAAACAAACCTTCTGTGCTTCTACCCCTCTAGGAGCACCTCTCCTCCTGCAACCTTCCACATCTTAACTAAAAATAAAACCATGATCACTCCAACTGCCCATACCAAACTGCTTGAGGTTGTAATAGACAACAACCTAAAATTTGATCTCCATCTAGACCTAACCATCAACAAAAGTACACAAGAAACTTGGCCGACTATAAAGAAATAATCAATTTCTAACAAGTGCTACAAAAATTACAATTGTTAGGACACACCTTCTATCAACACTCCTCTATGCATCCCCAATCTTAACCAACCTCCGTAAAACAGATCTTGCCAAATGTGAAGCTTGTTACAATAAAATCTCCAAAATTTGCCACCAACGCTTCTTACAAGTCACATCATTGTTTATCACTAAAACAGCTCGATTGGCTTAAACTGCCTCAGCTCCTACAGTACAATCAACTACCATTAGCTCATAAAATTCTCCACCACCCTGAAAAGACCCCAGTCCTCAAAGATATCATTCAACTCTACTCTGCTTCGAGATTCCTTTCACTCTAACAATAATTTTCTCCTTCAAGTCACTAAAGCAAAAAACTCAGCAGGTGAATCCCTTTTCTCCTACTATACTTCCAAGCTTTGAAGCTGCCTACCAAACTCACTAGTGACCATTCCCTCAACAATATACTTTTAAAAGCTCCTAAAAACCCACCTTGCAAACTCCTAGCTCTATTCCTGCAGCTCCCCAATATAGTCCGCTCCCCTGTCTCACTCTGCTCTTTAACCCCCCCCCCCTTCTAACCCTCCTTGCTTAACTGTATAGGAACACTTCTATAAGCATTGACCTGACTGCTCATAACTCCTTGTAAATAGTTATGATTATCACCACAAATGTCAAACTGGATGGCTCTCTATTTTTAAATGTTGTCATTGTTTAATCTTCAGTACTTTGAAAGTAACTACAAATTCAGTGTATTACATGTACAATGTTGATATATTTCCTACTGTTTTATTATGTTACTTTATTACATTGGAGCTTTGCTCCCCAGTCTCTAATGAAAAAGGACATATGTCCAGCTGGTCTTTCCCGGTAAATAAATGTAAAATAAAATAAATAAATAGTTACTTAAGAAAAATATGTCAAGATTCTTCAAGATATTTTACCAACATGCATATGTTTGAAGCAGTTATGCGGTCACCTCTAATGTCATCAAATACAGCATTTTGAATACCGAATGTTATTTGTACATCACCAAGAATCATTATGGCATATTCTTTGCAATCTTTTACCTGTGATAGTAAGATGGTCCTTCTTTCCTGGCTCAGTTGTAGAATGGCATGTGATTATTTCATAGTCACTACATTGCCATTTATCAATATGTAGTGCATCTTCTGTAACATTCTAAACAGCAGAATTATGGAATGTTATCAAATGCTTGCTTGTAATCTACCTAGGCATTCTGAGGTTCTAATCAGTTTTACACCTCTCTATTATACTGTTGTTCTGTAAAAAATATACTTTTATGTGACTTTTTTATTGAGTTGGGAGGTCGGCATAATGGCTAAGGTGTTTACTTTCCAAATACAAGGTGCAGGGCTTGATTGTCATATGGGGTAATTGGCTAGACTTAAAATGGCTCACAAGGGCAATTAACCAAGTACTAATCTATGAACGTATTACCTTTCTGTTGTAAAGATGGTCCTTGGTTCCATATGATTTTATTTTATTATTTGTAATTAAAAGAGCATGCAAGATGACATTACAAATAGATATCTTTCTGGACATGATATGGATGTGATACTTTAACAATGATATTACATTTGGGAGAAAATATTGTTACATCTTTAATGTTGCATCTTTAATATTGTAAAGCTGCATTTATTAAATTAAATGGAATGTCATGACATTTAGCTGCATTTATTAACTTAAATGCAATGTCATGACATTTAGCAGCATTTATTAAATTAAATGCAATGTCATGACATTTAGCTGCATTTATTACATTAAATGCAATGCCATGACATTTAGCTGCATGTATTAAACTAAGTGCAACGTCATGACATTTGTCACGTTTAATATTTTTGCTCCACATTTTCAAGATATTTATACCACAATGTTCCTAATTCTCCTGTAAGGTTAATTAATAGCTCATCTAGCTACAGCATCTTCCTAATTAATATCAAGCTTTCTGTATGTTCCATTTTCACAAACTGCCAAGCTTGAATAAAACTACAACAAGATAGCTACATTTTCATCAAATCTTCCCAATAGGTAGGATACCAGTCTGTACACTATATTTGATGGAATACCCAACTCCTTAAATTCAACCAACTAAAAATTGCCAAAACAATTCTCTAGTAATCAGGTAAATGGTCATCCACTCTTCTGATGGTACAGTCCATCCAGATATCCATGATCCAAAGAACGTCTGTATTACTCCATTGAACGGACTGTTAACTGAACACCCTTTTATCAACACATATTAAGCAAAATACAAAAACCCCGAATGGCCACAAAAGCAAATTTTTTTCCCAAGGGAAAAAATTGTTTGTCCAATACAAAAAAAAAATTCAGACCGTACGAAGTGGGGGGTTTTCCTCCCCACACCCCCCTAACTAAATATACCAACAAAGAGATCGCACTATAGTGGAGAAAAGGATAAATCCCCGATGACAGCCAAGTGAATTTTCCCCCCTGGGAAAAATTTGCTTTTGTGGCCATTTGGGGTTTTTGTATTTCGCTCAATATGTGTCATTAAAAGGGCGTTCGGTTAACAGCCCATTCGATGCCATTATATAGACCCATTTAAAGATAAACAACTTGCCTATGCACTAAAAATCACAAAATTCTTGTGATGAAGCTCTGTATTCCAGCTACATTGCCAAACTCTGGAACAGTTTTCCATCAATACTCAGGCAGCTAGAAGACCACCACTCCTTCAAAGCTAAACCAAGAACGTTATAAATCCACACCTGGATATGTAATTGCTTCTACCCCCGGCTAATTCACAGTTTGATCCAAGCCAGAAAAAAATCCCTCTCTCACTGTCTCTAGGGATGATCTAAAACACTCTGCTATTGTGAAAGGCTGCCTAGCCTATGACTTCTGTTAAAAGCTCCCACATAATGCTGCTGATGTGATAATAATTTTGTCACAATGAATCACTATGTATAATGCAACCTTATCATCAGTTTTAATGGATTTTATTTCTGTTGGAATATCTCCTATTTCAGTTAAATCTTACTTCTATTTTTGTATAATAGCTTGATTTTGCTTTATTACCACAATTGCAAATACTGTTTATTATCACAATTGTATGTTTTGCATATGCATATCCATAATTGTAAAAATTGACTTTGTATTCAGCTTGGTGTGCTATATATTTGTGTAACTACTACTTGGAAAAGTTATATATAAAGTGTTATTCTTTTTGGAGATTTTTTCCCAAAGCAACAACTGAAAAGAGATCTTGCATGGCCCAGTTGAAATTTGAATGCAAATTAATAAATAAATTTGCAAATAATAGACTGAGAAAAATAGCCTTTTTAATGGAATCATACAACAATAATGCCACAGTTAATGATATGAGGGTTCTATTAAATATCATCTTGTGTAAATGTCAGCTTAAATGGTTAAAGTGATCATGTTAAAGCCAGAACTGAAACCCCCTCTAAAACCATTAAACCTGAAAAGTTCTTCAAAATACATAGTATTTTCTTCACCTTGCACTCAGCTCATGCAACCTATAAAGAAATAAAACTGGTATTTCAAGAAAGAAGACTTCAGCTCTAGCTTAAAATATGGGTTGTTTAGTGGTGGTGGTGCAGCAGTTAGCATTGTCACCTCACAACAAGAGGCTCTCCGGTTCAATTCTCGACTGGAGCACCTTCTGTGCGGAGTCTGGATTTCCTCCCTGTGATTGACTAAACTTTAAAAAGACATGCAGCTAGGTGCTTAACTGTGTGTGTGTACCTTCCCTGAAGGTTGGGCACTGGGCTGGCAACTCAACACTGCAAAATCTACTGCCAATCATAAGCGGACTGGTGATCTGCTGTGGTGACCCCTAACTGGGAAAAGCCGAAAGACTTCACAGTGAGAGAGTGACAAATTGCAATGGGATTGTTGATTGATCCCCAGAGACCAATTGTCTTAATGGTGAAGGTTTTTGCCTCCCATACTCATAGTACAAGGTTCTATCATGACCTTCAGCAAATGCCTGTTTGCAGTTTGCATGTTCTCCTTGTGTCTCTGTGAGCTTCCTCCCATCTCCAAGAAACACGCTGAGTGTTTCCATCTCAAAACTCACCAATGGAGCTGTGGGCAGTGGCACAGACTATCTGATGCCCTATAGGGGGAAGAGCTGTACAAACCAACTGCTTTGGGCATCTACTGTGGTGTGCAGTATCTTCAAAATAGAAGAACATAGATCACATACTGTGCGCCGTGGCAGGGATAGCCACTCAGTGGTGTAAAATATGGCTTTAGGTGAACCAATTATTTTTACTAATGTCACCAAATTGGCATGGTTATTTGCTGGTGATAAATGGGTTGAGGACCCTGCCTACTCCAACCTACCCCACAGACCCATGCTAATGGTGGGAGGGGTCTATGAACCCTATTGGCCAGTTTGTGCCTTGCCTGGGTTACCTGGGATAGCTCTGGTGAGCAAAAGCTGGATGTAAAACCAGTCAATCTACCAAGCATGAACTAAGATTTGCTACACTCAGTGTAGGTTCACTGACAGGACGGAGCTTGGAAGTAGATGACATGATGGTACAGAGGAGGGTGGACATCCTATGTATTTGAGAGACAAGATGGAAGGGCAGTGTCTACTACTCAGGAGGAGGACAGGCTAGATACAAGGAATTATGGTGAGAGAGAGAGAGGGGCTTCAGAAGGCAGTGATGGATGTCATCAGAATTAGAGACAAAACCATGGAAATCAGACTCCATCCTAATGATAGGAAAGTATTCAAAATTTCAATCCATGCCCCAGAGCAGAGATGTGATAGTGAGGAAAAGAGTACATTCAGACAGTAGTTGCGTGACCTGCTAGATAAAGCAGGGCAGCATGAATTGGTGTTGATAATGGGTGACTTGAATGCATATATCAGGACAGACAGAAAGGGATATGAGGACTGCCTGGGCCCACATTGGTAGGAGAGCAGAAATAAAGGAAAGGCCATTCTATACTTCTGTCTGACAAATGGCTTGATAGTAGTCAACATGTGGTTCAGAAAGAGAGACAGTCACAAGACCATATAAAAAAGTGGTCAATATGCAACTTGGATAGACTTCCTCCTAGTAAGGAAAGGGCACTGGGGTAGAATCAGTGATTGAAAAGTCATTTGCAGTGAAACAGTCACTCCACAGAATAAACCACTGGTTGTCACAATCAACTGCAAGCAGTAGTCAGAAAAAGCTCTAAGGTCCACAGAAACCAGGCTGAAGACCTTGACATTGACTGGAGAGAAAGCACACGGGTTCAAGTAATTACTCAGGGCTCTAGCAACCCAACAAGAGGAGGAAATAGGTAGAGTTGAAAAAGATGTGTGAGGACTACAGAACATATATGAGGCCATGCCATGTATGGAAATAAGGTGCACAAGGAAAGCTGGTGAAAGAGGGAGTGTAGGAAAAAGTGGGGGATAGGAAAAACAGAGCAGACTAGGAAGGAATACTGGTTGACTAAAAAAAGAGGCTAACAAAGGAGTCGCAATAGCTAAGATCAAGGCATCAGAGACACACTCTACCAGCTTCTGGAAAGTGACTCGGTAGGTGACACAAAGAAACTATATCAGGTTGCACGGCAAATACAGACAGATAAAGAAGATAGTCAGACACCCTTCATAAGGAATGCCAGCAACATCCTGCTCACCAGTCCACAGGGCATCAAAGGCAGATGGAAGGAGTATGTCTAGCATGTTTTGAATGAAGAAATCCCCATAGAAACTGTACTGTCTGCCCCATACACAACCTATGATGAGAAAAGAAGAGGAGCCCAACCTAGAAGAAATAAGACCAGCACTACAGAAAATGAAGTCAGGGAAAGCAGTGGGCTCAGATGAGATCACAGCAGATATGATAAAGATGATGGATGAGATAGGAGAGAAATAGCTCCTGAGGGTACTCATAGCAGTGTGGAGAGAAAGCTGTATCCCAGATGACCAGAGAATAAGCATACCCATGTCAGTGTACAAGAACAAAGGGGACATCCACAACTGTGGGCAGTACAGAGGTATCAAACCCCTGGCATACTGCATGAAAGTTCTAGCGAGGGTGATTGATAAAAGGATACACAGAGTAGTAGAGAGTAAGATGGGAGATGAGCAGATCATATTCAAACCAGGATGTGGCACAAGTGACCCAATGTTTGTAGTGAGACAGATAGCTGAGAAGAAACTAGAGAAGAGGAAAGAGTCCAACTGGTCATTCCTAGACTTGGAGAAAGCATATGACAAGGTCCCAAGAAAGCTGATTTGGGCAGTCCTGCAATGGTTCAAAGTCCCAGAAACATTGGTAGAATTTGTGCAGGCTATGTACAAGGACCCAATGACTCAAGTATGAACAGTGTTTGGTCTCACAGAGGGGTTCCTAGTGGAAATGGGTGTGCATCAGGGTTCAGCTCTGAGCCCACTGCTGTTCATACTGGTGATGGATTACATTAGCAAACAGGTCAGAGGGAACAGATCAACAAAGTTGCTGTATGCAGACAATGTGGCATTACAGGCAGACTCTGAACAAGAACGTCAGCAAAGAATATGGGAATATAATGCAAAACTGAAGGTACATGGGAAAAAACTAAGCACAGATAAGACAGTGGTAATGACAGCAAATTGGGGAAATTAGAAGAAGCTGAGAATTGAGATATAAGGGAAGATATCGGAACAGGTTAACAGCTTTATGTATCTGGGAGGGGTGTTTGAGGAGAAGAGAAGTCTGAATGAAGAGTTTAAAGCTGGAATCAAAGGGGCTGCAGCCAACTGGCATGGAGTGTCAGGTGTAGTGTATGACAGAAGATGCCAAAGAACCTGAAAGGTAAGGTGTACAAAACAGTCATGTGACCAGTACTACTGTATGTTACAGAAACATGGGCAGTAAAGGCAGAAGCTAGATGTGACGGAAATAAAGTGCCTGAGACAGGTGGTAGGGTGCACACTGTGGGACAGATGGAGAAATGAGGACATAAGAGCAAAAGTCAAAATAGCTCTAAGTGCAGAAAAGATCAAAGAGAACATAGTATTGTGCTTCAGGCACGTGTGCAGAAAACCAGAAGACAATCTGGTGAAGCATTTTTATGACAGGCTGGAAGGAAGAAAGTAAGAGGAAATGAGGGTGTCCAGCAAAGTGCTGGATAGATTGTGTGAAAGATCTGTGACAGTCAGACATGAGTGTTGAAAGAAGCAGAAGTGTGGCATTGAATCGAGAGGGATGGTGACAGTTAGCATGACACCCAGACCCCATGAAGAAAATGGGGAAAAGGGGGTTGATGATGATGTTGGTTGATTCTTGTGAAAATGAAAATGAACTTTCTTTCATGTTAAAAATGAAAATATGTAAAAATATGATTTTTTTTTTCTTTTAAAAGAGAGGAATTATCTGATTGAGCACCAAATTGTATACAGTTAGCAATAGATTCTGAATACTTCACAAACCCATGCATGTCAACATACTGCTGAAAATTTTAAACTGAAAAACCGGGTACCCTAGTGTGATATGATTGGCAGTAGTTAAATAAACAAGAAAAATAATAAAGGGTATATCAATATGGATATAGATGTAGATATAGATATAGATATAGATATAGATAGTTACAGCTCAAAGGTTGATGATAGAGTCTGTAGTTGTGTCATCAGCATGTTCTAGACAGCAGGGTCAGGACAAGTGCTGAGCTCTCAGCTGATCACCATTTGATGGTGATGTGGGTCAGATGGTCAGCATGAAGGGTGACTAGACCTAGGAAACCCAAAATTATAATGAGGGTGCCCTGGGAATGCCAAGCAGAAATGTTTTTGAAGTACGAGTTCATCTTCCACCTCCAGAGGAGCTTTTTTCATATTCAAGTGGAGGTCTGAGACATGGAAGACAATGGACCCTCTTCAAAAACTAATTAGGTCATTTGTTCCCCATATCTCAGATCAACCTTTTCCACAAGGTGCTCTGGCAGCACAAATACACTTATGAGATGCTATGCTTTTGAGCATGATGCTCAGAAAACTTCAACAAAAGATCAGCACTTGCATTTTGATCAGGCATGCTGCTCTTCCCAGTCATGCCCTTTCCAGTACCTCCATCATTCATCGTGAAAGTGTCATAGTCTCCAGCAGAACTACAGAGTCACTTGATGGTACCTTATCAAGAACAGCATTCATGGTCTCCAAAAAGGCCAAGTATGCAGAGCAGCTGTTAGGTTCAAGGAGGTAATGAAAGTTTTCATGATGGTTTCCTTGTGGTTCTAGTTGGAAGTTCTTTGGATCTGACCAGTAGGTACTGAGGGATCAGAAAGGCACTAACCATTACAGTGACTGAAACAAATGTCTGGTTATTTGAAGAGTTTGTTGAAGCCATGGAGAATGACTTTGTATGGTCTTAAAGACATTTTTCAAACCATCCTTTGACTCAGGAGAATTTGGTAGGACAAGTTTCATCAGTAGTGAAGAAATGTTTACCTTTACTAAAGACTTTAATGAAACGTGGACAGACCACATTGAGGAATTCCTGAATCTAGTGGACATGCCATCTTCTTTGGTAGCAGTTTTAGAAGCAATCGATGAAACTGTATCTATTTCTGTAATTTCTGTAGTTGAAGCCATTGCAGTGATTAAACAGATTCACAGTGGCAAGGCTGCAAGAATGGATAAGGACAGCCCAGAAGTGTTGAACTGATTAGCTGTTGTTGAGGTGCCATGATTAGATCATCTTTACAGTTTTGCATAAAAAGCAGGGAAAGTAAGTATGAGGTATCAGACTGGTGTTATGGTCCAATTTAATAACGGGTGACTGGATGGTGTACCCCAATAGTAGATATGTCACCCCCCCAACGGGAAAGCCTATGCCATGGTGTGTGCAAGAAGATCCAATCTGATTATTAAACCTCTGATTCAGGAGAGAGGAGAAACTACAGATTCTCTCCTGTACTTGGATCAGCTCTTTACCATTTCACTGACATTGGAGGAGGCATGGATATTTCCAGCATATAACCAAGTACTCTTGAACATCTTGCGGTTGGTGTCACAAGAATATTGGGTTTCAGGGTCACTATTAAGTGCTATTCAGTCACTGTATTTGTGTTGGAAAAATTGCATCCACATTCTCAGTATTAAGCCATATTCATTCAATATGTGCATAGATCTCCACCAAAGGTGTAACTTGTCTCTCTTCCTGTTCATGATTTTTATGGACAGTATATCACTGCATGCCTGAGGTTTGGACAGTATCCAGTTTGTGATTGTAAGGGCTGCATCACTGTTGTTTGCAGTTAATGTTTCCCTCTTGGCCTGAAGTGAGTGTGATCACTGTGTATGATCTCTAGAATCCACTGGAATAGTGCACTACTATGTATGACCTCGGGGATGCATGGAGGAGTGTACCACTCTGTATGACCTCTGAGATGCACTGGAATAGTGCAGTACTGTGTATGATCTCTGGGCTGCATTGAGAAGTGTAGCACTGTGTATGATTTCTGGGATGCACTGGAATAGTGCACTACTGTGTATGATCTCTGGGAAACATGGAAGAGTGTACCACTGTGTATGACCTCTGGGATGCATGGAGGAGTCTACCACTGTGTATGATCTCTGGGATACATTGAGGAGTGTACCACTGCATATGACCTCTGGGATGTATGGAGGAGTGTACCATTATGTATGATCTCAGGGATGCATGGAGGAGTTTACCACTGTGTATGACCTCTGGGATGCATGAAGGAGTGTACCACTGTGTATGATCTCTGGGATGCATTGAGGAGTGTACCACTGCATATGACTTCTGGGATGTATGGAGGAGTGTACCATTATGTATGATCTCAGGGATGCATGGAGGAGTTTACCACTGAGTGTCATGTGGCAGGACAAGAATGAACACTTCTAATACTGAAAGCAGGGTTGTCTCCTGGAAGAGAGTGGATTGCTTTCTCTGGGTGCAAGACAAGCAGGCACCTCAAGTGAAGTATTTTAAGTAACTCATATTCCTTCTCACAATTGTTATGCTGAAGTGGCAGCAGAGTCCTTAAATGGGGCTCTCAGTTTACCAATTAATCTATGTCTCCATCCTTCTCTAGGGTCATGACCTTTGGGCAATGACCAAAAGGGTGAGATCATGAATACAAGTGGTGGGAATGAGTTTCCTCTGTAAGGTTGCTGTATTCACTCTCCTGCACAGAGTGAAAAGCTCAGTAATCAAGGAACATCTTGGCACTGAGATATTGATCTTCAGGATTGAGATTAACCAACTGTTCAGTTTAGATACCTCCCACTGGAGATGTCCAAGGCACAACCCACTGGAAGGAGAATGTGGAGCAAATGCGGAGCATGCTGGGGGGTTATATCACACAGCTGGATAGTCTCTTCTGCCTACTCAGCTTTCTAGTACCACAATCCTCACCAGAATAAGCACTGTAGAAAAGGGATGGATGGATGGAAGGATGCTTAACAAATTGTCATACAAAAAAGCAGATTATTTTATAGTGTGCAATAGTGCTTGAATTTGGAAAGTGTGCATCTGAAAGCAAAGTGTTACTATCTACGTTCAGTGACTGTAAGAGACTGAAAACCAATGAAAGCATCATGTAGCTTTTCTATCTGTGCAGGGAGGGCAGATAAGCAGCACTGACTGCTATAATAATAGGAGCATGATATAGGCAAGAGGATACCATGGTGTCTAACAGATTAGTAGTGCATGGAAAGCAGTTATTACACTCAAATATCAGTTAAATGGCATCCTGGTTCAGAGCTACTATAGCATGAGGGTCCACCTTAACAAGGCTTAGATAGCTGCTTAACAATTAAGTACCCCTACACTATTAACACCCTGTCCGGTGCTATAGTAGCACTGAACCAGGCTGTTAATCAACTGCTATCTGAGTGTAAATAGCAGCAAAACATGAAATGGGTTCATTCAAACTCCATTTCTGACTATTGTTTTCATTATACTCACTAAAAATGTACTTGGGAACAGGTTGCTTCCCTTACGTAAAGATGTGCAGTGATTCCTAACTGCATTACCGGCTTTCAAAGCCTGCACAGGTTTTTTTTTTTTGTTTTGTTTTTTGCTTTTTTTTTAATTCAATGGTTTTGTAGCTATCAGTACATGGTACAGGCAAATCTCCATGCATTACAAAGCCAACTTCACACTTCTTAAGACAGAAGTGGAAAACTTCATGACACCCATGCAGACGGACAATAGAGGTACAACTGCTGAATCCTACACAAATGCACTTTATAAGCACTTACACGAGTGCATAGATCGTGCTATCCCTAACAGAACCAAGATGCTATCCTCCAAAAAAAGGAAGCCAATCTGGTGGTCTTCTGCCATAAACAAACTCTACAACAGAAGAAAGAAACTGTTGCAAAAAAGAGTAAAATCCCACAATTGGAGGAACTCCCTGGTCAGCCTCAGTAAGAAGCTGAGATCCCTCATAAAATCCTCCAAAGCTAGTTATGAAAACAAAATTGCCACTGATTCTAAAGACAATCACAAAGCATTCTATAGCTATTTCAAAAATCTCAATGGCAACACTCAGATCTGCTCTGAGTTACAGCACAATGACATTAAATATACAGAACCAACTGATATTGCCAACATCCTGGCAGATAGGTTCAGTGCTAACTTTACCCCCCTCTCACCCCCTAAAGGGCCCATCTTTATACTGGAAGAATGCAAAGTTCCTGTAATCACGGCTGCACAGGTAAAAACATCACTCTCCAAAGCCAAGAACACAGCATCCATGGGACCTGACAACATCCCAGGCTGCCTTCTACATGTACTACAGAATGTAACTGGTACCCTACCTAAGTACCATGTTCAATCATAGCCTCACCTCAGGCTTTGTGCCCATTGAATGGCACACCGCGACAGTCATCCCACTCCACAAAGTGGGGGGCCACAACAGACCCCGGGAACTACCACCCCATTAGCCTGACGAGCCTCGTCTGCAAGGCCATGGAACGTATCATCATGGAACTCATAAACAAAGACATTGGAGATCTCAAAACTCTGGACCCCACACAGTTTGGGTTTGTAAAAGGCAGATCATGTCTCCTAAACCTGACAGACTTCTTTGAAGTAGTCACCAAAACCATAGATGAGGGTAAGGTGTTTCACACCGCCTATCTAGATCACGCCAAGGCGTTCAACACCATCCCCCACTCTGGAATTATAGATAAACTCACTAAACTAGGTATAAATCCCTATGTCACAAGATGGGTTGCCAACTGGCTTACTGAAAGAACCCACAACGTGAAAGTAGGAGACTCCAAATCAGACTTCAGACCAATGACAAGTTGAGTACCACAGGGTTCAGTCCTGGGTCCTCTCCTGTTTGGTATCTACTTCCCTGAAGTACAGGCTAACACAGAAGGTCTTTGGCTAACTAAATTCGCAGATGACTGCAAACTAGGAGCCATAACTAAAACTCCTAACGATGTGGACATCCTACAAAAGGGCCTCACTGAGACAGATGCCTGGTGTCAAAGACATGGTCTCAAGCTCAATGCCAAAAAGTGCATTGTCATCCCCTTTGGTAAAAACTCTGTACCCATGAACTACCACATAGGCAGTAGTCTACTTAACACCGAAAGTGTGATAAGAGACCTTGGGACACAGGTGGACAGTAGTCTCTCCTTTGATAATCACATTGCCACAGTGATCAGGAAATCCTTCTACGTGGCATACCTCATCACAAAAGGTTTCTCATCCAGAAAACCAGAGGTCATTGTTCCCCTCTACTCATCACTCATTAGATCCATTATAGAGTACAACGCCCCTTTTGGTATGTACCTCACAAGACGTCTACAACAACTGGAAAGGCCGCAAAAATACCTCACAAAGAGGATTACTGGCCTCAGACAGATGCCCTACGCAGACCGTCTCAAAATCTCCAGCTTTACTCTGTCGCATATCGCCTACTCAGAGGCTATCTCTGCCTAACATACAAAGCTATGTCAAACCCAGAGCTGTTGGACATGCTCCACTTAAAGAAATCCCAATCCCTCCGAGCTACACGCTCTAGGGACCTAAACCTTGTCACCACAATAAACAGAACATACTGGAGGGATAGATTCCTGTCCCAGAGACTTCCCATACCCTGGAATAGACTACCTATCTATGTCAAACAGAGCTCCTCATTAGCACTCTTCAAGAAAAATCTTGATGATTGGATGGGTAATAGGAAATTCACCCCGGGGATCCCTTCTGTGGTTCTGCTTGACAGGAGCACAGGAAAATAATTTTCTTGGGTGGCGAAAACCAGGGTACCTTTTTGGCTAGGCTTGTATAGGCCCTAGGGCCAATAGCCTAGTACCTACCTATGAACCTAATAATGATGGTAACTTAGAAATATGCGCTCTCAAGGTGGATGCCAAGATTCACCTCAAGAGCGAACTTCTCAAGCTTCGCTCTTGAGGTGAATTTATTCGCATCCATGTCTCTAACACATAATAAGCAAGATACAATATGCAATTCAACAGTAATTCTCTATATTACCTGAACAAAGGTTTAATAAAGCATGAACAGAAGAGTTTAAACTGGACAAGAGCACCATTCTGAAGTAGTAAAAAAGTTATTCATTGTTTTTGTTTCATACAGTATAAAGTATAAGTACTTTAACTTTGTTTAATTGTAGAGTATACCTGTAAATTGGCCTTATCTGACTACTAAGAAATAGATATTAAAATGACAACAAAGTAAGCTAACAGTCAAAGCTGCAACACTAAAATAGGTATATACTGCTCATCTAAGTATTAATTCAAATCTTTCAGATAAGAGACAAATACATTTGCAATAAAAAGGTGGCAATGTTGAGAAAATAGCTTAGCAATCTGTCTTTACATAATTTGAAACAAACAGACTGATAAAGGTCTATAATATGTCAGAATGTGAGAAGCTAAAGTTTAGAGTGAAAGGATAGAATTCAGTCCAGTAAGGACCCTAAAGTCAAAACGGCAACTCCTTGTCTTATACCACAACTCTGGAGCAACATTCACTATCCACTTGGAATGTACACGTGAAATTATGAGACATTTTTTAATGTTTTCTGTGCAGTTAGTTGCACCATATGCCAAATGCTAATTATTTTGTCAATTATACCTGTAGGATTCTCATACCAGATTTGCAGCAAGAGATAGAAAAGCAACATGGCTTCAAGCGTGGACGGAGTCGTCGATCAGAAAAAGGACACGATTATGAAGTTTATCACTCTCTAGAAGAGGTATGTATGTCGCAAAATATATTTTAGTATTATGTTTCACCGATTAACTACAATATTCACACAACTTAAAAGAGTTAACTTTCTTGAGGATCTCTATACTTTGGGCAGGTAACAACTAATCAGGACAACCTGGAAATGTGTTTGGTTTGGGACTCATCTGTTTTTATGAAGTGAATAATAATTCCTTCAGCTTTTAGCCAGTAATGATGTAAAGTTGTTGAAGTGCTGTGAAATATGAATCATTTTTCTTTTTATTGCTTGATTTTATTTTTAGTTATAAACCACTGAGAATAAAAAAATGAGAGGTAAGAATGGAAGGAGAAAATTGGACCTTGGGAAGAAAAAAAGGGGCACATCAATACAACTGTCCACAAACAGTTATAATGTAAAGACAGTATAAATTAATATATCACTTCAGGGCAAAGAATACTGCTGTTTGTAATCCACAATACTATCACATCACTTCAGGGCAAAGAAAACTGCTGTCTGTAATCCACAATACTATCACAACTGGATGCATTTCCCAAACTGTATTGAATTATGACTGATATCTTGAAAAGGCTTATTTTCTAATACTCTGCAACAGTTCCATAAAATAAATTTCCTGTAGCAAGGATTATCAAATTGATATTCACAAGGATCCATACTCTTCTAGGCCATTATGACATACTTGTGTGCTGTTGTGAGGATGCCCTAGTACATCCTGGTTTGACTGACAATAATTTGTTCTGGTAGAGGGACAGTAAACAGATTTTATTCTGCATTTCAGGTATACCATTTCCATTGCAAAGGCACTTTGTAACTTTACCTAAGTTTTTCATTCTCAAATGATGTAAGCCTTTTCATTGGGGGGTTGTACATATACATACATATGATATATATAAATATCTATATATATATATATATATATATATATATATATATATATATATATGTGTGTGTGTGTGTGTGTGTGTGTGTGCATATCTTTTTATATGTATATGTGTGTGTGTGTGTGTGTGTGTGTGTGTGTGTGTGTGTGTGTGTGTGTGTGTGTGTGTGTGTGTGTGTGTTAGATTGATATATATATATATATATATATATATATATATATATATATATATATGTGTGTGTATATATATATATATATATATATATAGAGAGAGAGAGAAATGTATGTGCATATAAAAGAGTATAACACTTATTGAAAAAGCATTGCCGGCACACAAATAATAAAAATATAAATAAATCAACCACATATATGGTCAAAAACATAAAAAATCATTTTTGCAATGGCCAAGCATTTCACATACCCCACACACCCAATAAAATATATTTAAATATACTAACTCCGAGATTGCACAGCAGTGGGGAAAAGGAAAAACTTTTATAATCTAGGAGTAAACTCCACAGCATACAGCAGTAAAATGTTTGAAAAAAAGGAGATTCAACTAAAAATAAATAGCTAATTCCCTTTTGACACACTGCCTTTATGACCAAAAGCATTGCAACAATATATATGCCCTTGACTACCCAGAGTTCCTAATGTAGTGTGATCGAAGAGTATGTTTGTGTCTTTCGGCTTTTCCCGGTTAGGGGTCGCCACAGCAGAACTCCGGTCCGCTAATGATTGGCAGTTGATTTTTATGTACCGGCTTGCCAGGCCTGACGCACAACCTTCAACTAAGGTATGCCCATTCACGCATGTCTCCACGCAGAAGACGCTCTAGCTGAGAATCGAACCGGACAGCGTCTTACTTAGAGGCGACAACGCTACCGCAGCACCACCACCGCAGATAGTGTGATCGAAGAGTATAGCGACCAAAAATAAAGTGTTTAAAACTTGTGTAAATAATGTTTATAGCAGTGTTTAAAAACTTGTGTAAATAATGCCTATAGCAGGTTATGACAGTGTCATAAAAAGTAAATAAACAATATCTTTAGCAATGTTATACACAGTTCACTGTAAACAGAAAGATGTTTTGTTAAATGAGAAGTGTTTCTGTTAAGTTGCATGTGTCTCTTTAAGGAAAGAAAGCTATCTGGCTGTGTTAGTGAGAGGAGATTTGTTTAATGAGCTAGTGAATGTAATAGAAAAAGTAAGCTGATAGAACCCCTTGAGAAGAACCCTAATTATATTCCTGTTGAGCCAAAATGCTCTGTGCAAAAGGAAGAGGGATCTACGTATCAAGATCACAAAGACAGGGAAGATGAAAATTAAATAAGGCAGGGACAGCAACTAATACTAAAGAATTCTGGTTTGAGTTGTCTTTTCTAGGAGAATATTATAGCAATAACCCATGCCTGGGTGTGGGTAATGCTGGATTTACCCACGGTTGGCGTGGTTTGGTCCCGAGGGCGAAGCCCGAGGGACCAAACAAAGACAACCGTGGGTAAATCCAGCATTACCCACACCCAGAAGTGGGTTATTGCTATTATACAATGACATTATTTAAGAAAATAAATAATTATTTTTCTTAAATAATGGCATTGTATAATGCCTCTTTGCTGCCCTTCCACAGCTGTCTGGTGTTCCGCGGCAGTTCTGATGTACTGCGCATGCCTACGCAGTACATCAGAGCTGTGGGCAAAAGCAACGGAGAACGCAAGATCTCCGTTGCTTTTTACTGTCTCGCTTTTTTAATTGTGTTTAACATCGCGATACAGCTTTAAAATAAGCAACGGAGATCTCCGTTGCTTATTTTAAAGCTGTCTCGCTATGCTAAACTCATTTAACATAGCGAAACAGGTTTAAAAAAAAAGCAAAAAGCAAAAAGACAGCTTTAAAAAAAGCAACGGAGATCTCCGTTGCTTTTTTTAAATCTGTGTCGCTATGTTAAACTCTTTTAACATAGTGAGACAGTGTTTTATACTAACGGAAAAAGTCCGGGCGACCGGACCTTTTTCCGTTAGTATATTGAGGGATTTACAACGGGTACGCTGGTTGGGCTGGCCAATCAGCATGCACGTTTTAGAGTAGGCATTGTATAATTAGACATTGAGCCTTCAGTGCTTATATTGGTAGGTGAGGAGGCAGTTAAGTACCCTCTACCTCATGAAAAACTAACCTAGAAGAAACCACCAAGTCAGTTAACCTTCAGCTAAGACAGTTATCTTTTAAAAGGCATAGTGGAAAGATGGTACATTAAGCAGAGCCATGGAAAATGTAACCAGGGTTATAGGCAGAAAATCTGAACAAAATGTTCCTACATTTTACCCATACTTTGAATTATGAAGTGACTTGTTATTCAGCATAAGTAATGATAGAGAGGTAGTATGCTAACTGTTGGTACCCCAGTGTTTCACAAATTTAGTGATGAGATTGGCATCTAGTCAAGTGCTGGGGAATATTTAGGAATGGACGAGACTAAAGCACAGATCCTAACAAGAATAATGAAAGAACTTGAGAATTTTTATGCTGAATGCCCTGAGTCCAAAAGCCAGATTCTCATCTAAACTTTGAAAAGCCTTTGATTCCTATGCCCATCACAGATATGCCATTCAAACATACTCCAGTGGACACTGCTGGGCCATTAGTGAAAATCCAGTGATGGTTTTCAAAATATTTTGCATATTTCTGAGTATGCAGCTAAATGCCATGAAGTTATCCCTGTATGTAAAGCTAATGCCAAATCTATACCCAGCGAGCTAGTTGTATTATTTTCAAGAGTAATGTACCAGTGGTGGAAATACATTACCAGTAAAAGTCAAACTGAGTACTATAAGCTGTTAATGAGCTGTTTCCTGTGATCCAGTGGTTTAGGGTTTGATTCCCTCTGCCTCCATTGCATAACTTTGTGACTCTAAGGAAGTCACTTAACCAGACAGCACTCTTGGGTTGTGTTTGAAAAAGATCCATGGAGGTCAGTGCTCTATCCTGATAAACAAATATAAATGAATAAATACTACTTTTACGAGTTTTGATGACTTGATGGTCTTGACAGATTCACAGCGTGGTTATCATGTATGGCCTTGCACAATTTGGGATTAATTGTGTCTACTTGAAAGTGTATATGTCTAAGCCTTTTATGGAGGGAATTACTTTTTCAAAATGTAGCTGTCTGTTGTTTGGAAGGGAAATTACTTTTCAAAGTATGTCTGTCAGTTGTTGGCTGAAGGTGGAATTCCTTTTCAAAATGTGTTTCTGTCTGTTGTTTGAGAGGAGGTTATTCCAAAGGCAATTTTATGAACTGACAAGTAATAACTATGCAACATGCTGTGATTGGTTGGGGGTTGTGGGCTTGGGGATGTGTTGCTGACATCAATGTGTACCACTGTTCCTGGGTCCAACACAGATGTTGTTAGTGATGTACCCATGGATGGCTTGCAGTGGTCCTCGACCGTCTGCTGTGCTGACTACCTACAAGGCCCAAGGAGCACATACCACTTGGCAGTGGCCATGCTGTTACCATACCTGTTGTTTGTTTGTGTCTTGGGAGGGTGGGAGACATCAAAGGGCAGATGGGTATGTAGATAACAGGTACTGCAGAGAAGCACCAACTGGGTATAGCCAGGATAGAAGTGAACATAACTGCAGCCATCTGCATGTGATGGAGACCGTGTATGTGATTGTGGGGAGAGATGCATATACCAAGTGTATCGACAGAGTGGTATCCATTAACACTGACACAATGGGTTTCACAGATATATACAGCATTGTGAGATGTGCTGCAGACATGCCTGTGACTGGCTATGACAGCTGCTCCACAACAGCAATCTGTTGAAGGGGTCTGTGCCTCTGGTTGGGTCAGGTATGGTACGGTTTGTGCTCATTGCAGACTGTGAGCTGGAACACTAGTTTATTTGCAGCAGATATCACTGGCCAACAGCTTGCCATATGTAACTTCACATTTATAGATCAAAATGGCTGCAAAAGAAAGAAAGAAAATGAGCGCAGATGTTCTCCCAAACAGAGACAGATATTTTCCTGCAGCCCCTCCATGACTATGGCCAGTGGATCCTCCTAATGGGCAATAGTAAATGGGTCTTCTGCAAACTTATACGGTGGCACCTTGTTGCAGATGTAAATGCTGTCAGTGACTATAGCAGGTTAAAAAATAAGTACACCATAGGGTCATCAAGGTGATCCATGATGCCCACACCAGGACGACCAACCTGGCATGTTAGATGATGGCCACTGGCAGGGGTTTGCCTACACACTCATCTTATACTGGCACCTCTGTCTGGGATGACAGACTTGTTCCCTCATATCTGGTAGAGAACGTGCCATTGGAACATAATTTCACCTACTACCATTGGTGTCAGTAGCTGGCCTTCTAGATGAGTGTACCCATATACATATCATGTACTGCAACATGTCAGAGCAAGAACCAGTTTTATCTTTTATTATTATATCATTACCTTTTATTTTTTCATTTTTAGTTCTATTACATGATTTAGTATTAATAAAAATTACAACAATAAAATATAGGTAGGACGTATTTAAATCAGTAATGATATGGTAGGAAGTTATGTATTTAATTAGAAGAAAATATTACTACTAGTATGTTTTAAACTGTATAGGAGGCTTGTTTGTAAAAAGTATGCATCATACACTTTCTTAAATAACAACAAAGAAGGGACTATTGCCCTTTAAGGTTTTACGTGACATCATCCGAGAGCAACATTTAAATGTGAACTGGCGTGTAAACCAGTGTTTGTCTGAGGAAGTTTGGACATTGTTCTAAACGAAAAACGCTTTAAGCGTTTCACGTTACTTGTTGAATAAAGGTGTTTTAATACATCAGTGCAGCTTATTGTCGACATTTGGCCAGCTGACTGTTTTGCGCTTGTGGATTGTGGTTGTAAGAACCTATCGCTCGTGGTTGGAACCTGTTTCCTTCTTTTTTGTGGTTTAGAGGTTTCGTTTCTTCAACACAGTTCTCAGTTTGTGTGGAGGGCAGGCCGGCTTTCCACGAGGGATGGATACATCATTAAACGGAGATTGCCCTTCACAGGGCAACCTAACGCAATTGTTGGAACTGATAAATAAACGTTTGGATACCCTCACAGAGAAAGTGGAGAATGTAAGCGCTTTGAGCCAGCAGCATGTTGATTTACCAGATTTAAGGAGAGAACAAAATCATTGTGGACAGAGAGAAGGAGTAACTAAAGAGAACCGGATAAGAACTTACAACGAATCAGTAGGGGAATGCAGTAAGAGGACATACGATGGTTGTTTTGACACAGGAAACTGGCTTTGTAAAGAACTTACCTTTGATGGGGAGCACAACGATGATACAGACGAAAACAATGCAGTAAGTACATCCAGTTTAACAGAGAAACTAAAAATGTTTGATGTGAATTTATTTAAACTAAAAAAGGCACAACTGGAACTAAATTATTTAAATAAATGCATCAAAGAAAGTATAGTCCCAAAGGGGCTCAGACTGTTTTCCTACCCGAATGGACTAGAACACGGGTCAGATTTCTTTAACGAGTTAACAGGGCTATACAACAAACATGGACTAGAAATCTTGAAATGCATGACCAAACATTATCAAATTAACCTGGAGGTACTAACAAAAGAAACCATTGCTTTAGAAAAAGATATTAAAAGTGACTTAAACTACCATCGCTATGAATATGAGTTTGATAGAACACTTTCAAGTATCGCTCAGCAAATGGTAAAATTGAAAACAGTTAAAATCAAAAAACTGAACAGAGACTTGAAAGCTTACAGGGAGGGGGTTGCTTTTCCAAAACCACCGACTGCACAAAACAAAAATAAAAATGGGAAATCAAAGAACTTTTCCCATTTTAACAAACCCCATGACTTAGGAAGACGAAATTTAAGGGACAACGACCAAAACCATGTTGAGGACGTGCACAACCTTGACTTGGACTTTGAGGTTGATAGAAACAACTGTGTAGTACAGGACGAACAAATTCAAGAAGGAACCTTCAACAGAGGGGACAATACAGATTGGGAAGTAGTAGAACATTACCAACAGCCCCAACAATACCAACGACAACAAAAAAACTACAGGGGGGGGAGGGGGGGAGCTTTCAGACCACAACCAGAGAACGGACAGAGGAAACAGTACAACACCAGGAGTACGAACAAACAGTGGGACTAAGACTACTTGAAACCATAACGAATGAGACTGGGGACTTTTCAATATACAACTACACTGGATGTCACATTGATGAAACTCTAGTTGAACTATTTGCAAAGGGATTGACTTTTGTACCTACAAAATGTTGTAATATAGTAGAACTTCTTATCGACTTTAAGTTATTCATGCGAAAGTTGAATTTAAACATATTGTTTGGTAGTACCAACAACAACACCATGAATGACTTACATGTAGCTAGTAGCTTCAACCCTCCACAAAATGTTTTATTATGTATGTACGAACATCTGTGTGAAAACGAGTTTAGGAACATAGTAAAAAGATCTAAAAAGGATCAAAACCCTAACATCACGAGAGAAGAAAACAGTCTACTCTCTTCCTTAAGAAGTCTACCAATAAGACTGATGAAACCTGATAAAGGGGGAGGTCTTGCTGTAGTATACAATGTGGACTATTCCAGTGTAATGTTAACATTATTAGAAAAGGACACCTATGAAAATTCAAGTAGGAATGAAATAAATCAAGCACATTGTAATGTAAGGTCAATAATTAATGACCTATACTTAGAAGGATTAATTAGTATAGAGCAAAACAACTATTTAAACATTCCAGCACCCAGGATACCAAAAATTTTTGGTATCCGTAAACTCCACAAAAACCTAAGGAACCCACCTTTTCGTACCCTAGTAGACGCAAGGCAATCTACAACATACCCTTGTGCAAAATTTGTGGATGCAATTTTGAAGAAGTATGTAAACACACAAGAACAAATACTAAAAGATTCTTGGTCCTTCTTGGAGTATTTGCAGAACACACCATTTGAACCATCATTAAATTTTCTAACTATTGATATTTGTGATTTGTACACTTGCATACCACAAGACTTGGGTACAAGATGGGTGGTGGAGTTTATTCAATCAAAGGGAGCTACACAAAATGAATGTAGGATAGTAGAGAAACTATTGGATTGCATATTAAAAATCATTTTGTTTCATTTGAAGACAGGTTGTTCGTACAAAGGTCTGGTGTAGCAATGGGGTCCCCAGTGGGAGGTAGCTTTGCAAATCTAGTATTAGCACAATGGGAAACCATGCATGTATTAAACCAACCTTGGAGTTCCAATATACATATATACAAGAGATTTTTAGACGACATTTTTATTTTAATTGAAGGAGAAGAAAAAGAAGCAAAAGAGTTAGTTGATAAACTTACAGGTACTACAACCTTCTTAAAATTTACCATGAATTTTGACAAAATCAAGGTAAACTTTTTAGATATTGAACTGACAAAAACCTTACATGGTTATGTATCAAAAATACACAGAAAGAAAACGTTTTCAAATACATACCTCCATTTTTCAAGCCAACACCCCCTTCACCAAAAGAAATCTGTGGTGAAGGGGCAGCTGGTAAGGGCAGCCCGGATGACCACCTTAGACCATGACTTTGAAAGAGAATGTGACAACCTACACCTAATGTTCTCACATAGAGGTTACCCAACCAGTTTTATGGATGGGATTTTTAAGGAAGTCATTGGAAAAAGAGAGAGAGGTATTTACAGAGCAATCTTAACCATTAATATTGAACAACAGAATGCAGTTGTAGATGGTAATCTTGAACTGGCAGACACCAACATAGGCAACGGACTTGGATTAGAGTTAGAAACTGAAATGTCAGGAGACAACAACGAAAACAACAACAACAAAAAATATAACACTGCATTTATTTTTACATACTGTTCAGAAGCAAGTCAGATTTGTCATGTAGTTAAAAAATATTGGTCTAGTTTGTCATTAGATAGGGAATTAGTGAGTACCCTAAAGGACGGACCAATAATAACGTTCAGAAGAGGAAAGAACCTTAAACAACTGTTAGAAACAAAACCACATACTTTGAAAGGAAAGAATGGAACAAGGAAGTGTGGTCTATGTAGATATTGTAGTTACATAATGCTTGGGAATTTTTTCAACATTAATAAAAGAACATACTTTACAAATGGTAACTACAATTGTAATAGTAAGAGAGTTGTGTATTTGGCACAATGTGAAAAATGTCCGTCTTTCTACGTAGGGAAGACGGACAGGCGTCTTAGAGACCGTATCTATGAGCATACTTATGCTATTAGAAAAAATAAAGAAGAAAACGCCTTAGCAAGACATTGTAATATAAACTCAGGACACACATTTAAGTTTATGGTCATAGACCAAGTACAAACAGACCCTTTAAATTTGACAAATGAGAACATGTTAAGGTTGTACCTTGAAAAGAAAGAACTGGAATGGCAACTCAGATTAACATCCTGTAGAGACCCTGGGTTGAATGAAATTTGTTCAATCACATGCATATTAAAACTAAAAAGTTTATTGAGGTAAAGTAAAATTAGTCTAAATAATACCTGGGTATAAGATAAACACTCTTGGGGTTGGAGTTCCCTTTTTCATGGGGTTAGTAAAGATTAATGTAAAAAATAGAAACAGAAAAAGCATGCTAATCTGCATTATAGTCACTAAGTGAATCAAGTAGGGATCTTGCAAAAATAAAAATAAAAATAAAAATAAAAATAGAATTTATATACTTTTGTAAGGTGTAAATAACCTTATTAATTGATTATCAAATTAAGTAAGATAAGCCAAATAAGACAAAATAGTCCTGTGAGTATCATCCATCGTTGTTACACACACATATATATATATATATTTTTTCAAACGAATATTTTTTCAAATTAGTCTCTCTGTCCACGATGCTGTAGTCTATAATAGAAACATCATAGTAAGATTTAGGTATACACTAACACCTAAACATAACACAATGTTTAGTGTATTAATATTTGTATGTACATATTCATTAGGCAGTATGTACATGTACATATAAAATGTATTAATGTTTATACATGGTTTTATATAAAAACTGTTTTATCTTTTATTATTATATCATTACCTTTTATTTTTTCATTTTTAGTTCTATTACATGATTTAGTATTAATAAAAATTACAACAATAAAAATATAGGTAGGACGTATTTAAATTAGTAATGATATGGTAGGAAGTTATGTATTTAATTAGAAGAAAATATTACTACTAGTATGTTTTAAACTGTATAGGAGGCTTGTTTGTAAAAAGTATGTATCATACACTTTCTTAAATAACAACAAAGAAGGGACTATTGCCCTTTAAGGTTTTATGTGACATCATCCGAGAGCAACATTTAAATGTGAACTGGCGTGTAAACCAGTGTTTGTCTGAGGAAGTTTGGACATTGTTCTAAACGAAAAACGCTTTAAGCGTTTCACGTTACTTGTTGAATAAAGGTGTTTTAATACATCAGTGCAGCTTATTGTCGACATTTGGCCAGCTGACTGTTTTGCGCTTGTGGATTGTGGTTGTAAGAACCTATCGCTCGTGGTTGGAACCTGTTTCCTTCTTTTTTGTGGTTTAGAGATCATTGTAGTGTTGCCAGGATAGCTTGTCTGATACACAGCGTGACCAGTCCATGCAAAGTGTGGCTTGACCTGACTGTTATATTTCATGCTTCACAGCTACTTTTCATTTAGTCTAATCTGGCTCATTGTTATGAACCATATTCTGCCCACATAGCCAATGCCATGGCATGCAAAATCCATCTCCAGCTCACATGGTCATAGTCTGCAGGTAAGTCCTTGCATACTCCTCACCAAGAACCTTCACTGCTGTTGGCTCTGGCACATCCTCTTATCCAATGGCAGAACCCTGACGTATCTGTTATCCAATGGGAGAACCCTGATGTATCTCCTCTGTTTGCATACCAACATGCTGCTTAACATTGCACAGATGGCAAATATCTGCACATTTCAAGAGGTTCAAATATACTAAACAAATTATGAAGCAGAGAGATAAAGTATTAAACCTGATTCTTAAACAAAACGTGAAACAGTCTGCAGACATACAGACAGTTTATAAACCATGCTAAATACTGTGTCTGATGAGATCTCATACCTCCAAACATCAGCCCATAACAGCCCTAAAACTTTCTGATCCTCAATAATTCTGATTCTAAACCCTGGCCACAATACACAACCCAGTCCCACAACAAACAGCCCTATTGACCCTAGTCTGATTAATTCCCATTTCATTAAATTAGTCTGTACCTTACTAAACTCAGTCCTCACCCCTCACCCTAATTCCATACAATTCAGCTCAGTCTCTTAACCACCCTCACACCTTCTCTTTCCAACCAGTCTATATTGTAACTATAAAAACATTTCTCCTAAAATTAAAGTCTACCTCCCAAGCATCAAACATACCAGCTAAATATATTAAAATACCTGATAAATCAATGCCTTCCTAGTATCCATCTCGATAAACCGCACTCTCAAAAAATCCTATGTCTGCTTACTTTGGAAGAAATTATGTATTCTACCCCTCCACAAAGATAGCACCTTTTCTGACATCACCAACTACAGGCTAATATCTATATTACCCCCCCCCCATTCTAAGATCTTAGAAAAATGCATACAAACTCAGCTACTCAATTACATCACAAAAATTTCACTGCTATCCTTATCACATGGTTTTCATCCATACCACAGCACCATCACTGCCCTACTCAAATTTATTAATACTGTCAATACAAGCAGAAATGGATGTATCCTTGAATCAGCTTTTTCCTTGACCTTTCTAAAGCCTTTAACACTGTCTCCCATCTCATTCTCCTTCAAAACCTTTCCTACCTAAGTCTAAATCATCATGTACTGACCTGTCTGATAGATCCCTAGAGTTAGACTCCAAATGATGTCTCCACTTTTTTTCCCATTACTGTCAGAGTTCCCTAAGGTTACATCATTAGCTCCATATTCTACATTTTCATCAATTACTTTAGCACTACAACAAAAAATTAATCTATAGTACAATACACCAATAACTCCACTCTAATCTGCTGAGCCAAAAATCTAGACAATAAATAACCAAGACTCCCACACTTCAGAAGAGATCTCTGGCTAAACATACCACAATTATTTCTCGACCCTAAAAAATCAAAATTCACTTCCAAGCAAAAAATAGTCAGAAAAGTGTTTTCTCCATCACCTCTGCAAACAATACAAAAATTGAACTTGTCCCTTACACCAAACTACTTGGTGTATCCATAGATGAAAATCTGAAATTAGACTGGCACATCCAGCATCCAGTCAAAAAGTCTTGCACACATTCCTCTATTCTGCACCATCTTCACCAACCTTCAAACCACCCTGCTTAACAAGCTAAGTCAATGCCACAGTAAGACTGACAAATTGGTTACAAACCTTCCCTACAGAATGCACAACTGTGTAGCTCAAAAAGAACTACCCTGGCTAGGACTCCCCATTCCTCTCACATACTCACAGTTCCTCATGGTTCGTAGCCTCTTCTGTAAATCGGACAAGTATTCATCCCTTAATAACCTCATTCAGCCTTACACTCCATCCAAATCACTTCATTCTACTGATGAACTTCTACAAATCACCAAATCTAATGAATCAGAAAGGGATTTTTTTCCTCAACCTATGTCTCCAAAATTTGGAGAGACATTCCTTTTCCTTTGAGGCAAGAATAATCTTGGGCCTCCTTTGAAATACGGTTAAAATGTTGTCTAACAATCAAATGGTTGTCAGTGCCCCTCACCTGGATAGACTATATACTTAGCATAGTAGACACAGTTAGAAACCATAAATTCTAATCCTTCCTTTCTACCTACTTTCTACCTATCTATAATTTATCCAGTAGAAAGAGTGACAAATTAAATACTATAGTCAATCCATCTCCCCTCACACAAATCTAATTTCCTTCTACTTATTCATCTGTCTCTTAGTAATAACCTCCTTTTTCTTTCAAGCCACCCACCGTGTTCCACATAGTGACCGGGCACTCCTTAACTCTTCTGACTAGGCCTCACACTTTGTCTGACCCTCCCCCTCTTTATTTCTGTGTCCAGCCCACCATCACTCTGAAACTAAACTGCATATGCTGTTTTATATTTAATCCTTGTAATATCAGAAGTATCTCTTCTCTCTTCATCTAAACGGGTATATTCATCTGAAGTAGCTGTTGCTGTATATTTTTTTTGGTGTAAGTAATTCATATGTATATTATTTCCTATTATTGTATACCTTGTCTTACTACATTGTGTTGTTCATGGATTCGTTGAAGTTTATGTGGAACTTTTCTCCCTGGACCTCTGCTGAAATGTTTTTTTTTTTTTACGCATTCAGACTTTCCCAGTAAAAAGGCAATAAATAAAATAAAATAAATTAGAGCATACTTCAGCAAGCCACCAGCAGCATCTAAGCCAAAGAAGCTGGTTTTCATCAGTCCATTAACCTGTTTGACAATGTTTTGGGTATGCAATGCTATAATATTTTATGTATTCTGTGCCATGGTCTGTGGGTTTCATATGGGTGTCATTAGACATGGTTCCAGGGCTCATCCAGTATGTTCAGTAAGATGTCCCTGAGGAAAATCACCCCATATAAATCACTAATTTAAGTTGCACATGTTAAATGTGGGAATCATGGGCACTGCATGGGTGGCACATTGAAATGTTGCGTATTATACTCTGAGTATTGCATACCACCTAGAAGTTAATGAAATGTAATCCCATATGCTTGATATACTATTGCCCCTGTGCCCCAGGGGGGTGCCATGATGGTGATGTGGGTGCAGTCAATAGCACCAAGTACATCAGGAGATGGACTAGTTCACAGAATATTCACATGGTATTGTTTCAGTCCTCTGTGATATGTGGAAACCACATATACTCGCCCATGTGCTGTAGCATGGTATCTCTCAGAAGGATGTTTGGGATACAGCTACAATGCCCACAGGTAGTCATTTGAAGATTGCTATAGCTACACATACCTTGGGGTCCACAGTAATGGGTATTCCATGTATGTCATGGGTCTGCAAATCAGGGTGACCATCTGTACCAGCTGTTGTATGACATCTTTGTCCACACAGTAGCAGTCCACTATTTCATTGTCACAAATGTGAAGAAATGCTAGTGTTAGTTTATATACTTTTGTTATGCCGAGAGCAATGACATGCACCGTTGTGGTTACTGGTAGACACGATGGCATCAGACATATACATTTCTAGTAACATGCTGCTATACATATGTTTTCAGAGTGGTTTTTAACTCTGTTCACCACAGTTTTATTGTGCTCAGCTACAATGGTGGTCACAGCTCATGGCAACATTTTTAGACATTTCTGAATCACTCTGTCATGCTGTTTACCCTCATTATCATAATGCTGCTCATTCCATCTCATTATGCAGTCATTTTCCTCATTATCATAATGCTGCTCATTCGATCTCAGTATACAGTCATTTTCCTCATTATCATAATGTTACTCATTCCATCTCATTATACAGTCATTTTCTTCATTATCATAATGCTGCTCATTCGATCTCAGTATACAGTCATTTTCCTCATTATCATAATGTTACTCATTCCATGTCATTATACAGTCATTTTCCTCATTATCATAATGCTGCTCATTCCATCTCATTATACAGTCATTTTCCTCATTATCATAATGCTGCTCATTCGATCTCAGTATACAGTCATTTTCCTCATTATCATAATGTTACTCATTCCATCTCATTATACAGTCATTTTCTTCATTATCATAATGCTGCTCATTCGATCTCAGTATACAGTCATTTTCCTCATTATCATAATGTTACTCATTCCATCTCATTATACAGTCATTTTCCTCATTATCATAATGCTACTCATTCCATCTCATTATACAGTAATTTTCCTCATTATCATAATGCTGCTCATTCGATCTCAGTATATAGTCATTTGTATACTATGCAGACAGCTGTATTTTGTGATCTCGCTCAACCTCGCTCAATGTGTCTCTGAAGCACGTCCCACTGTCCACACCTCATGCAATTTTATCTTCCACAGTGGATTATTTGTTTCTGAATCCTGGCCTAAATCTCTAAAGTGTTTTGCAAAATTTTATATTGATGTTTTAATCTTGTATTATTGTATTTCACATGACACTCTACGTTATAGCCTATACAGAATCAATGTATTATTTATTACACATTTTCTTTTTAAAGTAAGAGATATGTATTATACATGTATGTATATATTGTAATAACATGGTAGATATAGCTTTAAGAGGGAGTTACCTGCAACTGGTAAGTACCCTTGACTACCCAAAGTTCATTTGCTGGAGTAAACACATTATATCTTTCACCTCTTTTTGTAGGTATTTCTGATATGTATAGTTAACTGTATACACATATATCACAGGAATCATAGTCTTCAATCTTCAGTTTCAGACTAATAACATTTTGTATCATACAGTTTTTCAGTTGTATATAAACAAGAGTGCTCAGATATCCATGTTTCAATAGCACATTGACGTATCTAAGGTTTGCAAATCATCTGAATCATCTAGTAGCTTGGACTGAGAATTTGACATTTAGTCTGGCTTTGCCGTGCCTTGCCTTGCTTGCGGGTATATTGTTAGAGTAAATAGTCCAGCTCCCTGGAAAGTTGCCAGTAATGGGTGCAGCAAGCTGTCAGTGTATGTACCATAGAAAGCTTACTCAGTTTTCAGGTGATTTGGCTGGTGCATCAGCATGTCCCCACCTTCTCGGCTAGCTGGTATTTCATTTAGTAAGGGAGATGCCCATCCAGAGGTTTTAGACCAATCAGTGAGTGGGCTCCTCCTAGTGAACTTCACTGATACAGCCTAAAGTAAAAAAAAAAAAAATTCCTCTGTATGAGATGTCATCCTCTGAACTGCAGCCTTTTATTTATTTATTTTTCAGATAATAAGTGCTGCTGCATATGTTAACTGTAAACTGATATTCCTGTTAATTCTAAAAGTAATGGTACGTGCATTTCATTGCTGATGAATATTTTCTCCACCTAGACTTTTTCTATGAGTCATACACATACTTGCCTGGCCAAAGGTCATTTGTTACAGCAGTGTCATGTAGTAGGTCTGCCAAGAATCTGTGTATCTTTTCATCTACAACCTGAACCATGTCTGTGGACCCTTATAGCACTTGCCAGAACCATTAAGAGTTCATTCTTATTTGTCTTAAATGAAAGGTGAAATATGTTAGAGCTCCAAGACCAGTGCAGCCCGAAAAAATAAATCAATCTGAAAGGAGCCCCCCTCCTTCTTTGTGCACCCCCCACACATGCAAATCAGACTGTTAACAAACATTGGGAAACTAGGTGACAGAGGACAAGTGGGATGAACTGGGGGCATAGACAAATGGAAATTAAATCAGGATGAAATAAAGCTTAGTGTAAGTAGTACATGCAAATCCCTAAGAATGTTACTGTTTAGGCCACAATAAGTTGTATGAAATACTTCAGTTCTGTTCTTCCCATAGAACATATTTTTGTTTTCATTTCTCTTTCTGTCCCATGTTCCCCTCACTTTTAATTTCTTTTGGCATCTGTAAAGGTTGCAGATCAGATTAAATGTTAGAATGAATTTGCTTTTTTAAGAAATGTTACTGCTGAAACTGTCCAACTTGTGTAGAAAAGAAACATGCATAAAACTCCCATCTCTACAATGACAATCAAAATCAATGTTTGATTTACAGTTAAACAGTTTTTTACACTTTCTGTTGTGAACATTACAAAGAATATATTCTTACTACAGCTTCCTATGACATATTTTTGAATGTCAGGTTTTGTGAAAGTAAAGGTTGCCACTTTTTACTCAGTAGTTTTGTTCCTGAAGTCTCTTTAGTGTATTGACAGCTTTCTGCTGTTAAAGCAATGGTATCATTTAGTCAGCACCTCTAGATAGGAAAGTTTCAGTTCACGTTTTCTACTGAGGAAATCAGTTAGTCTGCTGCCTATAGTACATATCTCACGTGTCTTCAAATACACTGGACAAATGTGCATCTGCTGCAACCAATTTGAAGATCTTCAGGGATCATAAAGATCATATTTATTGCTCTTTATGGAATATCTGCAATGCCAATTCTATCCAATAGTTCACAAAATCTGACGTACTAATATAAATGCATTTATGAGACCAGTTCAGTGGTGCACTGATGTACTGTGTGATGACCCATCATTGAAGCAGTAATCAAGGAGCCTCAATCCTCAGCACTGACACCAGTGGGGAACGTACACTGAGAGGATGACAAGGTACCCACACAGTATTACTAGATGCAGCTCTCTGCATCAGGTGCAATTTCCCTTAAGAGCACACAGAGACCAAAGTTAGTCTTGGGCTGGTTTCTCCATCTTTTTCCAGATCCCCAGTAAGACCCCCCCCCACTCGCACAGCTATAGAGTTGAGATCTCAGCTGAGTAGCCAAGTCAAGACATGCAGCACCCTCTCTGTCCAAACAGTGCTTCGTGTACCTGCCAAAGTAGCTGACACACACACTCTTTGAAGTTTGATTTATACACATACCTGGAAAAGGCTGGCACAGGTTTACTGGCTATGCCCCCTTTTGCCCAGACTATAAGGTAGTTATCACTACCAGCAGCCAGCTCCTTATCAGCTACTTTAAGGCCCTTAGCAAAGGTGTCCAGTCTTACTGTGTAATGTCACTATTAATACAAATGGTAGTCTGACCAAGAGCAAGGCTATTAGGAGTGGCCCACAGTGTCACCAAATAAATATGCAAGTACTCTCAGAACTTAAATATCTCTAGACAGATCAGCCACAATGAAATGTTTAAATGTATTTAATAATAAATAGTAAAAGAACAAGACAATACTAAATACATATTTACAGTGACATCAGAGTTCAAAATCACAGGAAATATTTAAAATAACATTGCAGGACAGTCACAAATAAATGAAGAAAATATCTAAACTAAGCTTTGCTATATTCCTGAGTATATCTAAGAGAGTTACTGTTCCCTAGAAATTTACCTATAGAGCAAGGCAGATGTGGTGAATGGATCTTCTGTACTTGTTGTCAGGTCAAAGACAGAATACCGAATGCTGTGTCTTTCTAAGAGTCTTCTTAAATTAATATTTCAAATATTACTGCTGGCATTGAAAATGCATAGACAAGGGCTTTTCCTTAGATCTTTTGCAAATTCTGGAAGTCATAAAACAATAAGACACTTCCACATCTCAAGCCTAGTAATTATTTCTCCTTAAAGACAACACAGAGAACTCCCTCTTGTAGACATCCTGTTTCTTGCTGTCATAAAGTAATTTAATTTCTGCTACTTTTCTGAAGTTTTGCTGGACTGAAGTTAACCTCCTGTGTTCCAGTTTCCACTGTTAAAATGCACACATTTAAACAATTACAATAGTGTATGTGCATTTCTGTTCTCCTCCAGCAGGACACACTGTGGATATATCTTTAAGCTCAGTCCTTTACAAAATACCTTTTTAACACACGTGCCTGTACAAACAAGTTTCATATATACATGACATACAGTTCTAATACAGTTGTAATATAAGCATCTTATATGAATCATGTTGATATTCACAAATGGCATATAAATATTTACAAAGTTCCAGATAGCTTGGCTGGCAGTATCTCCCTTTGTCACATTTCTTCCCCCTTTGAAGACTCACGCTAGTTTTTCAAGTGGCCTTTGAGAAACATTACTTGAGAAGGATGAGCCTATCTATGAATACATTACTCTATTCCCTGTCTTGAGATTCCAGCTGCCTTTACATTGCTGACCCCAATGCAGTGCTGTACTGTCATATCATGTGCCTGAAACCCTAGGCTCCACCATAGTAATTTGGGATTTTGCTGGCTGGCTCCCTCTAGCCATAGATCCCCCTCAGACCCCCCCTGCCTTCTACTGCAAATACATAACTCCAGGGCCTCCCAGTCATGGTAAGGTTTCATCATGTTTACACAGTACAGTCTGTGTCCCTGCCTCCTGCCTATCAGTTCTACCATGTAGTTAACATCACTGACTTTCCTTACCACTTTGAAGGGTCCCTCCCAAGCTGCCTGCAGCTTGTTGTGTCTAAAAGGAACGAGAACAATAACCTGCTGCCCTACAGCATACCCTCTAGCTAGAGCATTCCTGTCATACCAGACCTTTTTCTGCTGTTGGGCTTCTGCCAGGTTCTCCTAGGCCCAAGCCCATGAGTTCTCTGAGCCTTGTCCTCAGATTTAGGACATATGCCACAACAGACTTCTTGTGGGATTCACACTCACCTTCTCACTCATCATGAATCAAATCTAGAGGTCCCCTCACCCTATACCCATACAGCAACTCAAAGGGTGGAAAGCTTGTGGATTCCTGGGGCACCTCCCTATAAGCAAACAACAGATGTGACAAATATTTGTCCCACTCCCTCTGGGCTGCAAATGCCCATAGCATGGTCTTTAATGTAGCATTTAACCTCTCCACCAGACTATTAGTCTGGGGATGGTAAAGGGTGGTCTTTAGATGCTTCATTCCACAGTGCTTCCACAGACAAGTCAGCAGGTCAAATATGAAATTGGCACCCCTGTCAGTCAGTATTTCTTTTGGGAAACCTACCCTGCTGAAAATCTCTAACAAAGCATTTGCCATCTTTTTTGCCTCAATGGAGGACAGAGCCATTGCTTAGGGTATCTGATAACATTATCTACTACCACTAGGATATATGTCTTTCCTGTGGAACTTGGGGTACTCAGAGGCCCCACAATATCCATAGCTTCCTTCTGAAATGGTTCCTCAATCACAGGCAAAGATATCAAAGGAGCCTTGATCTTATCTCTTGCCTTGCCTACTTTTTGACACTGCTCACAGGTCCTGCAGTACCCTGTTACATCCCTGGAAATCTCAGGCCAAATAAAAGTTCTGCATAATGTGTCTCTTGGTACACTTTATTCCCATAAGACCTGCAAAGGGAATGTCATGGGCTATGGGTAGAAGTGCCAGATGGTAGGCTCTGGGCACTACCAACTGCTGTATTCTCTCACCCTCTAGCCCTCCCTCAGGGGTCCACTCTCTATACAGTAACCCTTTGTCCCAGTATACAAATTTCCCTTTTCCTTGAGAATCAGGTGCCTCACTAGTTACTTCCCTTAGGCCTTGTAATGTAGGATCTGAGAGCTGAGCCTATCTCAACTCTCTTTTTGTAACCCTTCCCAGCCCCCTTCCACAGGAAATCTGGTATTCTCTGACAGCAGTGCCTCACTGTCAGCCTGGGTACTACTACTCACCTCTGCCCTTGCAGTCACTCTGTCCTCTTGTGGTAGTTTGATACCCTTGTTGTCTCCAGACAGCTTACTGCTGGCATTCTGTCATTCCCACTTACTGGCTTTCCCACTTTTGTTCCCCACCTTACCTCCATGGATATCTATATGCTACATGGCTCCACTGGTTGCATTTAAAAGATTAGTTTAGATGGTTTCTGTATTTATTTGAGACTGTCCTGCAATGTTGTTTTAAAATATTTCCTGTGATTTTGAACTCTGAAGTAACTATGTTTGTTTATTGAGTATTGTTTTGTTCTTTTATTATTTATTATTAAATATAGTTCAACCTATCTTTGTGGCTGATATTTGTGACACATATTTAAGCTCTTAGAGTGCTTGCATATGTATTTGGTGACACTGTACAGGCCACTCCTAAATAGCCTTGCTCTTGGTCAAAACTACCATTTAGATAATAGTAACATTACACAGTAGGACTAGACACCCTTTGTAAGGGCCTTATAGTAGCTGATAAGAAGGTATTGGTGGCAGTGGAAACTGCCCTATAGTCTGGGCAGAAGCGGACACAGCTAGTAAACCTGGGCCAGACTTTCCCAGGTGTGTGTGTGTATTTGTACTGTATATAAACCAAATCTCAAAGTGTGTGTGTGTGTGTGTGTGTGTGTGTGTGTGTGTGTGTGTGTGTGTGTGTGTGTGTGTGTGTGAGTGTATGTGTGTCAACTACTTGGGCAGGGACACGAAGTACTGGTTGGACAGAGAGGGTGCTGGAGGTCCCTCAGCTGAGATCTTAACCCTATAGCTGTGCCAGTGGGAAGTCTTATTGGGGATCTGGAGAAAGAGGGAGAAACCAGCCCCAGACTGACTGTGATCTCTCTGAGCTCTTAAGGGAAATCGCACTTTACTGTGTGTGTACTTGTCATCCTCCCATTGTGTACACCCCTCACTGCTGCCAGTGGTAAGGATTGAGGTTCCTTGATTACTGGGCCAGTGCAGGAGCATCACACCCAAAGCCCTTGGTCAACATTATACTGTTTACAAACCCTTTCAAACATATGATTAAAACTATCAAGAATATCACCCTCTGTAAATTGTGGAAAAAATGTTCTGACCTTTGTTACTTCTGGGGTTCAGTTACTCCCTTCCTCATTACATTCATGACCCTGGCAAAGAGTCAGCATCTCCTTTTCATGTTGCCTCTGCCTCTCATTATCTTCAGCTTCCAGACATCTCAGTCTTTCTGCTGATTATAATGCCATCTGTTTCTCCTTTTCTTCAACCTGCAAACTCCACAGTCTCTCAGCTGATTCTAGTTCTAACTTTTTGGCTAGTCTCTTTAACTCCAAATGGATTTTTTAAATCCTCTGAGGCAAAGTTGAACTGTCCATTTTCTGAGAGTTGTACATCCCCAAGGCCAGTCTGGTTGTCCTCTTGGTTACTGGTCTGTGATGCAGCTGTGACTACAGCTGCAATCATTTCTGCTTTAGTCAGGTTGGCATGCCCCAGTCCTTTGGCTTGGCACACCTCAGCCAACTGGCTCCTTGTCAGCTTGCCATAACCCTCTGCAGATATCCTTGCTTGCTCTCCTTGATTTACTCAGCTAACAAAAAATAAATAAAACTATTGTGATGTGAAACTCTGAATGTTCACTGTGTGGCTTCTTGAGAGTACAAACACCTTCTTTAGTGACAACTGTTTACAGGATACAGGAGTTCAATATCCATAACACTGAATCCCAATATGTGGATATCCCACCACTTCAAGCCAATAAATGAGACACCCCCACCACTGGACTGGTAATCAAGGAGCCTCAGTCCTCACCACTGGCAACAGTGGGGGACATACACTGGGAGGATGACAATGTACACACACAGTATTACCAGATGCAGCTCTCTGCATCAAGTGCAATTTCCCTTAAGAGCACACAGAGACCACAGTCTCTCTGGGACTGGTTTCTCCCTCTTTCTCCAGATCCCCAATAAGATTCCCCCCGGCACAGCTATAGAGTTCAGATCTCAGCTGAATGGCCAAACCAAGACCTCCAGGACCCTCTCTGTCCAACCAGTGTTTCATGTTCCTGTCCAAGTAGCCGACACACACATTCTTTGAGGTTTGATTTATATCTTCTGTACTTGTTGTCAGGTAAAAGAATACAGAATGCTGTGTCTCTCTAAGAGACTTCTTAAATTAATATCCCAGATATTACTGCTAGGATAGCTTGCAGAATTACATAATTTCTTGTCATCTGACTATCTCACATGAACCCCCCCCCCCCCCACTGCTGGAAGCTAGCAATATTTAGTATTTACCTGTGAAAATACACAGACAAGGGCTTTTCCTCAGATCTTTGGCATATACTGGAAGTCATAAAACAATAAAACACTTTCACATCTCAAGCCTAGTAATTATTTCTCCTTAAAGACAACACAGCGAGCATCCTCATATAGACATCCTGTCTCTTCCTGTCATAAAGTAATTTAATTTCTTCTATTTTTCTGAAGTTTTGCTGGACTGAAGTTAACCTCCTGTGTTTGTTTCCACTATTAAAATATATACATTTAAACAGTTACTTTTGTGTGTACATTTCTGTTCTCTTCCAGTAGGGCACACTGTGGATGCATCTTTAAGCTCAGTCCTTTACAAAATACCTTTTTTATTTAACACACGTCTGTACAAACAAGTCTGATATACACATGACATACAGTTCTTATACCATTGTAACACAAGCACCTTATATGAATCACGTTGATATTCACGGTGGTGGTGCTACGGTAGCATTGTCGCCTCACAGTTAGACATTGCCTGTTCGATTCTAGTTTGAGCGTCTTCTGTGTAGCGACATGCGTGAATGGGCGTTCCTTCATTGAAGGTTGTGCGTTAGGCCCGGCAAGCCAGTACGTAAAAATCTACTGCCAGTCATTAGCGGACCAGAGTTCCGCTGTGGCAACCCCTAAACGGGAAAAGCCGAAAGACACAAACAAACATATAATTATTTGCAAAATTCCAGATAGCTGGGCTGCCAGTATCTCCCTTTGTCACACACTGCACAGAATTATTGAGTTTACTGTGTATCTGTACAAAAATCAGCATATAATATTTTCATGAAGCCATGCTGTTTTCCATTTTTTTTATATCTTCTCTGCTGTACAATATAGCAGGTTTTCCACACTCTCCTGTTTCAAAAATCACTATACAATAATATATATATACAGCTTTTGAATCTGTGTCTGTTTAGGTAGCATACCTGAGGAATAGTACCATGATGTAATTTCTGTCTAATGTAAAATTAATATTATTTTGAAGTGTTTACAATTTAAATGAGCAGACTGCGAAAGCAACACATATTTAAAATAATACTGAACTGTGTACAAGGAAAAATACTTCTTTGTAAGGGGTAGGAAGCTAGGAGAAAGCAAAGTCCAGTAGTCACTGTACAGCCTAAGGGCAAACAATCCATGTGTACATGCACAAGGACTAAAACACAGGGTTGCAACACATTAATGGCAAGACAGTCAATATGATGTTTCAGGAATATAAGAGGACATTGATACAAAAAAAAAGTATACCTAGTGGGTAAAACATGTCGCCTTTTGTAGATCTGGGACTGAATATTACAGCATTTCTTGCATTTTGAATGACTGTGTATTTCTCACAAGGAAACACGAGTATCATAGAAATAATTTATCTGTCTTATTTCTCTGGACAATCATAACCCTGCATACTTGCCAGTGACTATGTAATCTTGAAACTACTTTTTACAGCAAACTGAAGGATTATGATACCTGAGGGGAAAAATATAAATTTATACTTGCACTGGTCATGGGATTTATTTCTAATAGTATACACACACAACGTGAGGGTTATTGGATCTCAGTACTGCCTTTTGTTATCTTTATATTGGGTTAAATAATGTGTTAGCAGTGTATTTCCTGAAAAACTTGGTCTTCTGCTATACACGCCCTTCCCTGCTGAACTTCCCCACCTAAACGTAATCAATTGTCTACTTAAATAACTGGGACACCTGGTCAAACTACTTAAGTCAGTGTTGGAACAACATTTATCCTCCTCCTTCAGTACAGCCAGTGCTGACTGTGCTTCCGCTGTCAACATGACAATAGATGCCCTTCAGGTTTCTTGAATTTTTTGCAGATTTTTATAGCATGCATCTTGCCTGCATGCTTGTCAGCCCACAGGAGATTTTACAGCATTATTTCACGTGCCTCCTCAGCCCTGGCTCCGAGGGGGTGTACTTGCACCTACATGTACATTATGTCTTTCCGTATTATTATTTTTGTTTATTGAGATGCAATAATTATAAATTAAACTTTTCATTTTCCTAAAACGTATTCAAACTGTAATATAAGCAGAAAAGCATAGGACCATTGTATCATTACATTTTAATTTAAGGAAACATCCCTTGAAAAACTCAAAAGCAGACTATTTTTTTTCTTTTACATAATGCTAAATGTGGGTCAAAGGTTGAATAACAAACCAGTTTTTCATGTTTTCAAACATCTGAAAATGTAAAACTTGTTCCCCGTGCAGAGTAAATGTGCTCATAGTTAAAATGTTACAGCCTAAATTAGAAGCTCCGAATCTTGGGATGAATTTTCCAAAAAATATTCTTGATTGCAATTTATCCTAGTAATATTTCTGTAAACGTATATCAATCTGCTTGTGTTTTTACTTGTGGGGATGTTTTCCCCTTACATATAGTTGCTTGTCAGCTACTATAAAATGTTTTTACGTGTGTTTTAGTGGATCCTTTTTTCCCCAACTCATTGTAAAATATTTAATCTGTTGCATGGCTTTTCTTCTCTTGTATAGAATTACTCAATCACTGTTTAAATGGCTTTGAATCGGTTGTGGAGATTTTCTCCCCAGGCCTCCGCTGAAAACAAGCCATTGACTCAATTGGACTTTCCTGGTTATCAAAGGACAAATAAATAAATAAGAAGAAAAGTAAGTCAGTGCAATATGTCCTGTGTTTAATGTGAGCCTTTACATGTTGGCTGATGGCGAAGATGACCAAACTTGCACTCTTAGTTCTTCAACAGTGTTCTATCATCTTGAGAATTTTTAACAGTAGACTGCATATGCATTCCGCATAGTGATGAGGGTGCCACATGTGGCACTGTCTGTTGCCTAACGTTGGAATGCTTGGCTACTGCTTTCCACACAGGCATGGAAATATAAAGCCAACCTAAATGCCAGATGCTGGGGGTTGCCAGGAGGCAAGGTGAACAAATACATACAGAGCAGTAGAATTAGCATTAAAGGGATGTTTTGTACATCATACACTATACAATAAGGATCAGTCAAATTTGGTGAGTAATTGGGCATATTAAAAGATAGCCACTGGAGTAGCTTAGAAAGGAGTCAGATAAGTTCCTCGCATCTCAGCTCTTCCAAATTATGGATACAGGTATTTTTGCTTTTTGTCTGCCTACTGCTAAAACAGACTGACATCTTTAAACAAGTTAAGACTTGAAGCAGGGACAAAGAGTTTAAGGGTGGATCTCTAACTGTTAAAAAGCTTTCACACACACACCTTTTGATATCTGTTTATTATTGCTGTACCTATATGGCATGTATCATGTTACTGTATTTCACGTTTCCCCTGTACTTTTTATTTAAATTACTCTCACAGGTTATGCCAGAAATAAGTATTTTTGCTTAGCATGCTTTCTGTACTACCAAAAATACAAAAAAGACAATGTTATAATCATTTTGCCAGAACCTTGTGACATGAATGTTTACTACACTACCAAAAAATGCAAAAAAGAAATAAATTCATACATACATATTTGTCGTGTCATAGCCTTGCAACACACACACACACACACACACACACACACACACACACACACACACACACACACACACACACACACACACACACAGACACACACACACACACACACACACACACTAGCTTCTAGAAATAGTCTATTGTGATATCTAGAGTCTGGTAGATTGACAATAACAGAACTGTGGCTCCCAATATATAGTCTCGAAAAAATCACACAGTGGCCAGAGGATAAGTTCATACTAATGTTACAGTAAATATAGATAAAAGGAACGGCAATGTGTTTATTAAAATGGCATTCTTGTAAGTGGTATTTTAGACAGATAAATGCAGTTATGGCAGTTAAAGCTTGTCAGTGAGCAGCCAAAACCAACTCGCCCATCCTAAGGAAGGGGTAATGGTTGTGTCCTGCAGCTGGAATGTGGCATTCTAGTTAGTCAGAAGCTAGCATTTAGCATGAAGGACAGTGAAAGGTAGAGGTTTAACTAGGTAAACACCATGTAACTGTGATATACAAATTAAAAGATGAGGAGATAACATTTAAGCCAGATGAAAGATGCTAAGTTAAAGGTACAGGAGAATTAGCAAGGAAGGTAAATGTATCTCCAGAAACATATGCTTGTTATAATACTAGCTGTTTAAGCAACAAGTTCTAGTATGAGAATAATGTAAGTCCTGCATCTTCAATTACATGCTTAAGATGTATATCATAGAACAAAGTTATTTAGGGAGAAGGCAACATTATGTAATCTTACTATACAAATCTAAAATCTCTGTCTACATCTATGGAAAGCATTAGACCTGCCAAGAACTTCATGTCAGTCTAGCAGAAACAAAGATGATATTAATATAATCAGCTCTGACATCACTACACAGAAAATGTCATATTGTAGTAAGCAGCACAGAGGTGCTCAGGAAAAGCAGTAACATATCTACCTCATGCTGTGTTGCACAACCAGTACAAAAAGAAAGAAAGTTTTAATCTGTCAATCAAGAAGACTACATTCGTTGATCTGGGTAAGATAAGGTGGCACTCAAATCATAAGGGTAATATATATTGCTGAAAAAGGGTCTATGAACAACACAGTTAAATGAATAAATGCATACCCATGCACACACACACACACACACACACAAATATATATATATATATATATATATATATATATATATATATATATATATATATATATATATATATATGTATATATATATATATATATATATATATATATATAGATAGATAGATATACATACATATAGATATACTTAAAATGTTCTAAACTGAATATCTAAGCACTAAATACCAATAAAAAGTATCTAAACTCAAAAATATCTAAAGGCAAAATGTCAACAGATCTAACACCCAAAACTAGTGCTTTTTCAGAGGAAATCCCCCTGCACCGCCTATCCCCACATGTGGGGGGTTACACTCCCACAGCCCTGCTAATTATATATACCAATTCCGAGGTCATCAGTATAACTTCAGTTTTGTCAACATTTTCCCTTTAGATATTTTTTGTTACTATTTAGTGTTTAGGTATTAGTGAGTTTAGATCATTTTAAGTAAACCCATATCTAGACAGACAGATAGATAAATACACAGATAAAGATATAGAGATTTACAGTTATAAAGATAGAAACTGAATACATGGGGTCTGGTTTGTGATGCATGAAGTATATTCTACTGTAGATTTATAGAACAAGGTTTTTGAGAAGTAGTGAAGCCATAACTCATGAAGATAATTCCTTAATCCTACAGTACAAAACATTTTATGTATCACACAAACCAGGTCCATATATCACAGTTATCCAGTTTTGTGTGTATTTTTAGGTTACAGAAGTGTTCCTCCTTTTAATTTCAACAGGGTACTTTAACTACCTAAGTTTCTACTTAATACAGCTTATAGGGTTTCAGGTAGTTTTTTTATGACTGGAGTAATCTCACAAATAAATTCTGAAGTAAAGTTTATTTGACTATTTTAGTAGTATGGTGCAAGTTATGTTAGGATTTGTTAGTCTTGTAATTTAGCTATAGTTTTATTTAGTGTTTTTTTAGTTGGTTTAGATACCTAAAATAGTGTGTTTTTTTCTGGTTGGCTAAGGGTAGTTACTGTTTTTTTTTCCTTTTATTTTTACTTTTCTGATCTATTAAGAGCAAGTTTATTATCTAGTGTGAGTTTGGTTGCTTTATGTGTGAGGCTGTCTGTATGGATTTTGTGAGTGCTGTGAGCAAAATTATTATTATTTTTTTTTACATTGCATTGAATTACTTAGTGATGAAAGCAGTCCCCCATCCAGGTATTTTTTTACATTCATTTGATGGCAGTGTTCATAAATATGGTTTGGAGCTGAACAGTGCACTCTGTTTAGCATGACAGGCTTGTGCTGTTTGGCCACAGTGTGATTCAGAGGCATAATTAGTATTCATCTGAATTCCATTAAAACCCTACCGCAGACCACTATGAATCTCCTACTGGACAATTCAGGCAACTGGGGATAGGTGCCTCAGTGAACTGAATTCAGATGCATAGCCCACAGCTCTTTTTTGTCTTATGTCCATTATAGGGGAAACTGCATTCCTTATTGAAAGGAATAGGTAAAATGGTTCTAATAGCTGTCTGCACCCTTCATGGAAGTTGTATAGTACAAGCATCTTTGAATCAGTGTACTGTACAAATTCTCTGCTCACAACGAAGCCCACGGCATCCATCCACAGCATGCAGAGGCCTAATTTACAGAAGCCAAACTGACAACATTGCTGTTTGCTTGAAAGTTGCTGTACAGCTGAGCAGAGAGATTTATTCACTGCTCAGATGTGTAGCAAGATTTTAAAAAACACTTGTCATTTGTATAATATTGAAGGAGGTACAAGGCAACCTTGCATAGTACCCAGACCCTTAAGAATACTATCCTATGAGTAGATTTGAGTTGAGAGCTTTTCTGAGTGGGACAGAGTTTTTATGGTGGTACCATTCTTTACATCATATGTTCAGTGTGTAAGCTTGTAATTTTACTGAGTAGTGTAAATATGTCAGGTTTATGAGTAAGTTTGGTAGCTTTGATGGTTTGCCAAAAATGTAAATAAACTGTTGGTGATCTACCAAGAATGTTGAGAAATGTTGATGATATGCTAAGAATTTAGATAGAGTTTTATATACACAATTTACAAAAATTTTATCTAACTCTTATTTAAGGTCTAACATTAGGATAAGTAAGGAATACCTGCGGGTCAGGTATCTAATACATGAAGTATCTTGCTTTATTTGTTTATAGAATGAGTTTCATGACAGATTCTGAAGTGAAGACCAGTGGAAGGGTCCTATTTTTAGTCCCAGGAATAAGCTAGAGCATCAAAACTAGAACAAGAACCTAAAGAGAGGTTTGGGACCTGACCCTTCATGAGCAAATTTCATTGCCAATAGGTCCCCTTATCATAGCCAGCTGCAGGCACCAGCAAACCCTGTGGTCACCGGGGGTCCACTGGTCTTGGGGAGCCCCCAACTACAGCAAATTATCTCATTTTGATATTTGATATTTTTGTCACTTCTTTGTCAAACCAACAAATGCTAGTACATAAAATTTGTATACTTAATAAACCAGGTGGGTAATAATACCTCTCTTTTATAACTCTTTTAAAATTCAAACATATCTCTTGTGATAGTAACTTTGTTTTGTCAACTGGCAGGCTTCACAAGCTCAATGAATGTTTTACTACTGACATAGTACCATTGACTTAGTTAAATCCCGCTGATGGATATTCTCTCCATTAAAACTAACAGCATAGCCAGCTTTAGGCACCTGTAATACCTGTGATAATCCTAGACTGTCCAGGGGCCCCATAAAAGATGCTACTTGTTTGGAGAAAAATGAGGGAAAAAAAACATTAATTTTCCAATTACTTTATCAGCAACAGTGTTGTGATATGACACTATTAGGATAAAGCCAGTAGTCACTGAATGAAGCTGAGCAAAGTAAGTGCTACAGATCAGCAGCCCAGAGTGGCCGATCTCCGTGCATACCTTGAATTGTAAGAGCAGCTGATGTTCCTGATCATCAGGCATGGTTTACTCTTGCAGGGAGTGGGAGTTTTACAAATATTTGAAGAACACCAAATACTATAACGCAACATCTTTGCTCAAAACTTCTGGGCAAAAGCAAAAATAATAGGTTTATACTAGGCTAATAATCACCAAGGTCTTTACAAGCCTAGCCACGCAACCCAATCCAGTTTTGTCCCTGAGTTTCTTGGACACCTATCTAGTGCAGTATGTTAGTAAAGAGGTAGTTAAAGGTTATGTGGGGGAGTATGTTAGTGGGGGGTTGATTTACTTACTCTCGACTTCTGTCCATCAGAGACTTGAGCACCAAATTGGGGGTGAATTTGCAATTTCCTACCAATGATCAAGGTTTCTTTTGAATAGGGTCAGCGATGAACTCTGCTTCATGTAGATGGGGAGCTAAATAGATTAGGAATCCTTTGAAACACACTTCCATCTCTCCAGCATGTTCTATTAAACTTCATGTCAATGGATCTATTGCTTCTGGTGCTGTTTGTTTTGCTGATGTGCAAACGATCCATCAGAGCTGCATCTGAAGATGCCTCATATGCTTGGCATAGATCACCTTTAAGTAACCTGTAGGGACTGAGTGCAGATGTGTTTATGTGTGTGTGTGGGTGGGAGGTGGACAGGTGGAGTGAAACAGTAGGCAGTGCTTAGAGCACCATTTCACCCAAGTGCAGCCCTGTATGTAAAGCTGTTGTAATGTAAGCAACAGTAAATGTCCCTCTGTGAGATGGGCCAACATAGTATGTTACACAGGCCTGTAGGTTACTTATGAAGGGGTGGCAGTGACAGGGTGATACTTATACTGAAGTGTTCAGGGGGCCTCTAACTTGGCATTTGCTGGGGCCCCAAAAATGCTAACACTGGCCCTGCTCTACATAGCTCTCACCCTCATATCTTCAAAATCAAGGACAAATCCAGAATGATCAGGGACACATTTCTAATATTAATACTATTAGCTTGAGAAAATAACAGAATAAGATAATAAGAGAATATGAAATAACCTAAATGTTTCTGAAGTAAAAGACATCTATAACTATAGTTACTGTCATTATTTATTAGGTGTAACCATTACCTTTCCTCTCAAAATTACCAGTTTTTGGAAGGATTAAGACCGGAGGAACAACATTTTTAGCCACAATTAGGGTGAGAGATATGCCTACACAACATCCCTGTAGATCTTATGCTGTCCCTCAGCCAATAAGTTCAAAAGTGTTTACTAGGCTAACAACCACAAGGGCCTTTTTAAGTCTAGCCATGCATCCCAAATCACTGACAAGTCCTGGTACTCTTGATAAGTGTAAGCAGGGATTTGAGAGATGAAGCATTTACAAGCAGGAGCCTAGGAGATGAACCATTTACAGATCGCCTGTGTCCATTAGACACATAGTTGCCAAGCCAGGGAAGAATTTTCTGTCCCCCATCCAATTGTCCAAGTTACACTTGAATTGGGTTAGGGAGGAACTCTGTTTCACATGGATGTTCCAGAAAAGGGGTAGTCTCTGGGATACAAACCTGTCTCTCCAACAGGTCCTATTGATATCACAGGCAAGATTTAAGGCTTTAGAATGGGTAATTCTGCTGCTGTTTGTTTTGCTTATATGCAGGAGGTCCATCAGAGTGGGGTCTGACAATACCCATGTATAGGTTCATAGGTTGATACTAGGCTATCTGCCCTAAGGCATTTATAAGCCTACCCAGAGTGTGTTTGGCTTTCGCCACCCTTTTAGATTAGTTGACTGTGCCTCTGTATAGTAGGTCACAGAAGATAGCCCTTTTAAGGTTAGTTTACTGTGCCTCTGTCTAGTAGGGACACAGAAGAGATCCCAGGGGTAAACCTACGATCTCCCATCCACTCGTCAAGATTTCTCTTGAAGAGGGTCATTGAGGGGCTCTGCCTAACATGGATTGGGATTTTGTTCCAGAGTGAGGAGAGCCTCCGGGATATGAATCTGTCCCTCCAGCATGTCCTATTTATTTCTGTGCTGAGGTTTAAGTCCCTGGAGCATGTAGCTCTAAGGGATTTGGATTTCCTGAGGTGGAGCATGTCCATTAATTCTGGGTTGGACATGGCTTTATACGTCAGGCACAGATCGCCTCTGAGTAGGTGGTAAGCAACTGAGTAGAGCTGGAGTTTCTTTAGCCTAACTGCGTAGGGCATCTGTTTGAGTCCCTTGATCCTCTTGGTAAGGTACTTTTGGGGTCTTTCCAGTTGCTGCAGGTGTCGGGTAAGGTACATCCCGAATGGGGCATTGTATTCAATTATGGGCCTGATGAGTGATGAGTAGAGGGGCACAATGACCTCTCTTGATCTAGATGTGAACCCTTTCGTGATAAGGTGGGCTATATAGAAGGTCTTTCTAACCACTTTGGCAATGTGATTGTCAAAGGAGAGATTGCTATCTACTCAGGTCCCCAAATCCCTAATTACTTCTTCCGTACTTAATGGATTTCTACCTATGTGGTAATTTGTGGGCACTTTGTTTTTCCCAAAGGGGATGACTATGCACTTTTTGGCATTTAGCTTTAGGCCATGGCTCTGGCACCAGTTATCCATCTCTGTGAGACCCTTTTGGAGGATGCTTGTGTCAGTCGGTGAGTCGATTATGGCACCCAGTTTGCAGTCATCTGCGAACATGGTCAGCCATAGTCCTCCCGTGTTAGCCTGTACCTCAGAGAAATATATACCGAACAAGAGAGGTCCCAGGACTGAGCCTTGTGGGACGCCACTTGTAACTGGTTTAGAGTCTGACATGGCACCTGCAATTCTGACCATGTGGGTTCTATCCCTGAGCCAGTTTGCAACCCATCTTGTGACATAGGGGTTGATATTTAAGCTGGTGAGCTTATTTATGATGCCCAAGTGGGGTAATGTGTTGAAGGCTTTTGCAAGGTCCAGGTAGGCTGTGTGGACTACCTTCCCTTCATCTATGGCCTTGGTGACTGTTTCAAAGAAGTCGACCAGGTTCAAGAGGCAAGATCTGCCCTTAACAAAGCCGAATTGGGTAGGATCCAGTGTTTGGAGGTTCCCAATGTCTTTGTTTATGAGTTCCATGATGATACGCTCCATAGCTTTGCAGACCAGGCTAGTCAGGCTTATAAGGCGATAATTTCCGGGGTCCATTTTGGCACCACCTTTGTGGAGTGGGACCACTGTTGCTGTACGCCATTCCTTGGGTACATATCCTGTAGTAAGGCTGAGATTGAACAGTGACTTTATGTGAGGGTTCAGTTCTTCTTGGAGCTCATGTAAGATGCCGCCTGGGACACCATCCGGTCCTATAGATGCTGTGTTTTTTGCTTTGGAGAGGGCAGCTCTCACCTGTGCATCTGTAATGTCAGGGAGGCTACACTCTGTTGGGTAGACATTTGCTCTTTTGGGGAGGGAAGGAGGGGAAAAGTTTACACTGAACCTGTCTGCCAGGTTGTTGGCAATGTCTGTGGGTTCAGTGTATTTTTTGTCATTTTGCACTAACTCAAAGCATATCTGGGAGTTTCCACCCAGGTTCCTGACATAACTAAAGAAGGCCTTGTGATGATCTTTAGCGTCTTGTGCAATTTTTCTTTCGAAGCTGGCCTTAGATGATTTTATAAGGGATCATAGTTTCTTGCTAGTACTGATTCATAGGTTCATAGGTTCATACTAGGCTATCTGCCCTAGGGCATTTATAAGCCTAGCCAGAGTGTGTTTGGCTTTCGCCACCCATTTTAAATGAATTTTGCTATGCCCTTTTTCGAGGTCAGTATACTGTGCCTCTGTCTAACAGTGACACATAGATCAGAGATGCCTTCCTTTTTGGGATTTTGCTCTATCATGTAGTAACTTCCTCCTTCTGTTGTATAGCTTATTTATGGCTGGGGTCCACCAGACAGGTCTCCTGCCTTTGGAGGAGTGAGTCTTGGTTTTATTTGGGATAGCACGATCCATGCATTCCTGTAGGTGTCCATAGAATGTGTTTGTAAAGGATTCTGCGGTTTGGGCCGTATTTTCCACTGGCCCAGGGGCTTTGAAGGATTCCACCTCGGTTTTGAGAAGTGTGATGTTTGCTTTTGAGAAGTTCTTCACCATGGTTTCCTTGGCTGGGGGGTGGGGATATTTATGTCCAGTGAGATTAATTTATGGTCAGATCTTACCAATGAGGGGTATACCTCTATGTAGTCCCCATGTTGGTGATGATCAGGTCCAATATGTTTTCCCCTCTTGTGGGAGTGTTGACCAGTTGTTCCATAGCATTTGAGTTTATAAATTCTAGGAAGCATTGGGCGAAGGTGTTGTGGCTTGAGTAGTGCTCCCAGTCTATGTTTGGGTAGTTGAAGTCACCCAATATAATGGTGTTTGGAGAGACCTTCATATTCTCCAGTGTTCTCAGGAAAGACAAGTGGGGTTCCTGAGTTTGGGAGGGTGGTCTGTAGCAGGCTACAAACTGAAAGGCAGTTTTGCCCACTGTTAGTTGCACATGGATGGTCTCTGATGTTTCGTCCAGTGCCACTAACCTGGAGGTGTGGGTATCTTTGATGAATATGGATACTCCCCTTCCTTTTGTGGTTCGGTCCGAGTTTTGGGGCCAAAAAGCATGGTATGAGGTATAACCTGGTAGTGCTGGGGTGCTCTCGGGAGCCTTGAACCAGGTTTCTGTTACTGCACAGATATCGATATTCACCATACTGAGGAGAGCCTCGAGTGCATGCATCTTGAGGTTTAGACTTCTGGCATTGAGCAGCATTACCCTTAGTTTCTTTTTCCTTGTGTTGTCTATGGAGGTGGGTTTGTCTTTTGAACCTTGCCTAAAAAAGGCACTATGGGGGTGGCAAGAACCTTAGCCAGTATTTGAAAGGCCAGGGGTGACAGGTGCAAGCCATCCCTAGCGAAGCAACATGGCTTGTTGAGCATGTCATCCAAGGCTGACAGACACTGGATCCCCTTTGAATGACACCAATACTTTAGCCAATTGTTAAAATTGATAATTTTGTCTTTATACTGTGGCATCATTCTTGGTGAGGGTAAGATGCTACTCAAGGTCAGGGTCATACTGGCCTGGGCTACATGATCAGAGAGCTCCTCTATGTCTCTTTTCATGTAGTCCAGGGAGGTACGTCTCAAGTCATTCACACCAGCATGGACAATGACGGAGTCATATTTGTACTTGCTTTGGAGTGACCTGAGTGCTTGTGTTATGTGGCGGATCCTGGCACCCGACAGGCAGCTTACAGTGACCTTCTCCTTGTTCAGCCTGGTGAGTGGGACGTCAGTGTGTCTGACAATAGAGTCACCTATTACAAGTGTATTAGGTGTGTTGTTTAGCCTTAAAGGCTGTGACCGTGTGGCACACTGTGAATTATGTGATACGTGGGTATTGTTGTGGGGTAGCAGTTGCTTGGATGTCTGCTTTGGAGGTCTCTGCTGCTTGGGCAGATTTTAATTTAGAGCCTCCGAATATGTTTTTGTGTGTTTATGTGTTTGGTTTGCTGTTGCGATAGGTCTATGTGAGACTGGATTTGTGGTGTGTGTGTGGTTATCTTCTCCTCCTGACTGACTGCGCCAGTACTGGGTTGAGAGAGTTTAGCTTCCAGTTTGGCTATATAGATGCATCTCTCACATATACTTGAGCTTGCTGGGAGGAGGAGAGGGTGGTCTGTGTACATAAGGCAGTTGTAACATTGCCTCAAGATTCCCAGATTCACCAGCTGGACTGGAGAGTAAACCCGAAACTGACTTTTGGACATGCCAGAATAGTATAAGGAACTACTTTTTGACTGATCAAAAAGGACCAATAGGGAGCCAAGTACTTAAAGGGAGTATAAGAGGATGTAGTACTTTAGTTTATTAGTGCTTACTTATAAGATTACTTACTAGAGCAACTGCAGGGCTTTAGAATGAAAATGGAGTGCTTACTTTGAGATTTAGAACAGTTGTAAGGAAAAAAGTGAAGAGCAGACTTTGCGGAGCCAGGAAGAGTTTAAACATGATTAAGCGGCGCTGCCCGATGCAAAATCACGCAAAACTGCGCAAATGCGGGTTTTAAAGCAGGGAAACTGAAAGAGATAGGAATTTACCCAAAACAGCCAATAAGCTACTAGTTTCAGGGCTGAGACCACTCCTCCAGGGACAGATAGGCTGCTGAAAGCTCCCCACTCTCACTGGTGAACAGAGAAGCTTCCTCCTATCCAAGTAAGGATATGGGCAACACAGGAAACTATACCACAGTCCAGAATTCAGCAAAACCTGAAATCTGGACTAATCTAGTTCAGCAAAGGTGGGAAAAGAGAATATTTTTTTTTGTTTTTTTTTTTTCAGGAAACAACAGGAGAACGCACAGAAAACACTGTAAATGCTATAAACAGGCTAGCGCACTTTAGTGTGTAGCCTACAACAGTTATACAATACAAAAACGACTTAAATTGATATAAAACAAGTGCAAAAACTGTAAAAAGCAGAAGACAAATGCAATTTCAACTTTTTAAAGCACAGATCAGTTAGAAATTTGCGTTTTAGGCGGGAAAAGGCAGTCAGAGCAAAAAACAAAGAAAAAATACTTAAATCTGGAAAAGTCTCTCTTGGGTCTCTCTGTTGCCTGTATCACTCTGCAGGACACCACGAGGAGCTGTGCAGAGTTGTATACTGGTGCAAAACCATGCAAATGTGGGTTTTAAAGCAGGGAAACTGAAAGAGATAGGAATTGACCCAAAACGGCCAATAAGCTACTAGTTTCAGGGCTGAGACCACTCCTCTAGGGACAGATAGGTTGCTGAAAGCTCCCCACTATCACTGGTGAACAGAGAAGCTTCCACCTATCCACGTAAAGATATGGGCAACACAGGAAACTATACCACAGTCTGGAATTCAGCAAAACCTGAAATCTGGACTAATCTAGTTCAGCAAAGACGGGAAAAGAGAATATTTTTTTTTCAGGAAACAGCAGAAAAACACATAGAAAACACTGTAAATCCTATAAACAGGTTAGCGCACTTTAGCGTGTAGCCTACAACAGTTATACAATACAAAAACGACTTACATTGATATAAAACAAGTGCAAAAACTGTAAAAAGCAGAAAGCAAATGCAATTTAAACTTTTTAAAGCACAGATCAGTTAGAAATTTGCTTTTTAGGCGGGAAAAGGCAGACGGAGCAAAAAAACGGAGAAAAAATACTTAAATCTGGAAAAGTCTCTCTTGGGTCTCTCTGTTGCCTGTATCACTCTGCAGGACACCACAAGGAGCTGTGCGGAGTTGTATACTGGCGCAAAACCGCACAAATGCGGGTTTTAAAACAGGGAAACTGAAAGAGATAGGAATTGACCCAAAACGGCCAATAAGCTACTAGTTTCAGGGCTGAGACCACTCCTCCAGGGACAGATAGGCTGCTGAAAGCTCCCCACTCTCACTGGTGAACAGAGAAGCTTCCTCCTATCCAAGTAAGGATATGGGCAACACAGGAAACTATACCACAGTCAGGAATTCAGCAAAACCTGGAATCTGGACTAATCTAGTTCAGCAAAGGCGGGAAAAGAGAAATTTTATTTTACAGAAAACAGCAGAAAAACACATAGAAAACACTGTAAATGCTATAAACAGGCTAGCGCACTTTAGCGTGTAGCCTACAACAGTTATGCAATACAAAAACTACTTAAATTAATATAAAACAAGTGCAAAAACTGTAAAAAGCAGAAGGCAAATGAAATTTAAACTTTTTAAAGCACAGATCAGTTAGAAATTCGCTTTTTAGGTGGGAAAAGGCAGTCGGAGCAAAAAAACAGAGAAAAAAAATACTTAAATCTGGAAAAGTCTCTCTTGGGACTCTCTGTTGCCTGTATCACTCTGCAGGACACCACGAGGAGCTGTGCGGAGTTGTATACAATAACAAACTTTTTAAATCACAGATTCGCTAAAAAAACTAGCGTTTTAGGTGGAGTTAGTTAAGACAGCAAGAAAAGCAGAAAAGTGATACTTGATCACTCCAAAGTCACTATTTTGTCTCTCTTCTGCTGTAGACTCTGCAGAACACCTGGAAGGCACTTGCTGAGCGGAATACAAGCGTAAAAACTGTGCAAATGAGGTTTTTATAGCAGGGAAGTGAAAGAGATAGAAATTAGCCCAAAATGGCCAATAAACTACTAAATTCTTGGCTGAAACCACTCCTCCAGGGACAGATAGGCTGCTCAAAGCTCCCCATCTCTCACAGGTGAACAGAGAAACTTCCTTCTATCCAAGTAAGGTAATAGATCTCCCCTCAACAGCATGTAGGAGACAGAATAGAGGGATAGGGCCTTGAGGCAGTCTGCATACAACATTTTACTTATGCCCTGTATTATTTTAGTGAGGAACCTATGTGGATGTTCCATTTGTTGGGCTATGCCTGGTTAGGTACATATCAAAAGGGCATTGTACTCAATGATAGATCTGATGAATGCTGAATACAGTGGAACAATGACTCCTTGGAGACAGTTGCCATACCTTTGTTTATAAGTTGTGCAACATAGAACGATTTCCTCACCACTGGAGACACATGATGGTCAAAAACTAGATTACTGTCTGTGTGTGCCCCCAAGTACCTGACTACTCTAAGGAATGTGTTGTCAATATGATGGTTACTAGGGATGGATGACTTAATGAAGGATACTGTTATGCATTTCTTGACATTTAGTTTTAGTCCATGGCTCTGACACCAGTTGTTTGTCTATGTCAGCCCTTCCTGGAGAACATTTATGACAGTGGGTGATTTCAGTGACAGCTCCTAATTTGCAGTCATCTGCAAATTAGACCACTGGCTTTGATTTCACAGAAGTAAATGCCAAAAAGGAGTGGTCCGAGGACTGATCCCTGAGGGTCTCCACTTGTGACTGGCCTCTTCGTAGAGGTGAACTCCCCAATTTTAACTTCCTGGGTCCTGCCTGTGAGCCAGTTGTCTATCCACCAGGTGACATATGCGTTTGTTCCTAACCTATTGAGTTTGTCAACAATGCCTGAGTGGGGTATTGTTTAAATGCCTTAGCCTTGTCAAGGTAGGCAGTGTGAACCATTTTGCATTCATCCATTGCTTTAGTGACATTCTCAAAGAAGTCCACCAGGTTGAGAAGGCATGACCTGCCCTTGATGAAACCAAACTGGGTTGGGTCCAGTATCTGTTGGTTTACAATGCCGTTATTGATCATTGCCATGATCTACATACTTATGGGTCTGTAGATGGCCCACCTTTATGCAGAGGAATAACTGTTGCTGTTCTCCATTCATGAGGCATACAGCTTGTTTGGAGGCTACAGTTAAACAGAAATTCCAGAAGGCCTGATAGGTCATGTTTTATGCTATTTAGAAGGCATTCTGGGATATTGTTTAGGCCTATTGATGCAGTGTTCTTGGCCTTAGAGATACCATTAAGGACCTGTTCCCTAGTGATAGTAGGGGGAGTTATATTTGATAGAATTTCCTCAGGGAAGGTTGAGGTGGAGAGAGGGGTAAAGTTGGAGCTGAATTTGTTGGCCAGTACGTTTGCTATATCTTCCGGCTCAGTATAGGTGGCTCCATTTGCAATGAGCTATGCAGACAATTGTGTATCGCCTTTGAGGTTGCAAAAATACGCTTGGCCTGGTAGGCCAAATTTACCTAAAATTTGGCTTTGGTAGGCTTTATTTTTCCTCTGATTTGTTTGTTTAGTTTGATCAGAGTGCTTTTATCCTGCTGGGTGCTATAGCCCCTAATTTTTGCCATGATTTTCTTCCTTCTGTTATACAGCCTATTGATTTTGTAATTCCTCCAGGGTGGCTTGTTTTTTGGGTTAGTTCTGTACTTCTTCCTGGTGGGTACAGCTGTCTCTATGCAGCTATTAACATGCTTGTATAGGGTTTCTGTGAACAGCTCTGCATAGGCAACAGTATTCTCAGGGTTTATGGGGGCTTCAAATTTTGCAAGGTTATCACATAATAGTAGAAAGTTAGCCTTAGAGTAGATTCTGAATATTCTAGGATTAGCTGGGGGTCCAAGATTTATTTTTATTCCAAAGGAGACCATTTTGTGGTCTGACCTTACCAAAGAAAACATTACAGTAGGGGGTGTGCTTCAGTCTTCCATATTAGTGAGGACCAGATCCAGTTTGGTTGCACCACTTGGTATATTGACAATCTGGTCCAAGTAGTTTGTGTTTACAAAATCCAGGAATCTCTGTGCTTGTAGATTTGGTGTCTTATAGGATCTCCAGTTAGTAGTGGGCTAATTAAAGTTGCACATGAATAGGGTATTGGGTTGGATGGTGAGTGTTTCTAATATGTTTAAATGCATGGTATGGGTTTCCTGAGTTATAGCAGGGGACCTATAGCTTGCAAGGAAGTGGTATTGGATTTTGCTTATTGAACATGGAGTAGCTCAAGTGCATAGTCCTGGTTGACCAGCCTTGAGGTATATTTATTTTTTATGTAAATCGAGACACCTCCTCCTCTAGTCTCTGTCTGTGTAGTAGCTAGACTAAATGTGTGGAAGGCATTATAACCTTGCACTGTCAGTGTGCTGTCCACAACTTTAAATCATGTCTCCGTGACCGCAAAGACATCAGCATTCTCTAGGGTGAAGAAAGTTTCTAGGGAGTAGAGTTTCATGTTTAGACTCCTGGCATTGAGCAGTAATACCTTTAGATTTTCTTGGTTTAAATTTGCTATGTCAGAAGTGCTTTCAGTTTTGCATTGCCTAAAAAAAGGCACAATGGGGGAAGACAATGTTTTAGCTAATATTCAAAAGCCTAGTGGGGAGAGGTGCAGACCATCCCTAGCAAAGCAGCATGTTCTGTTGACCATCTCCTTCCATGCTGACAAATATTGCACCCCCTTAGAATGACACCAGAAACTAAGCCAATTATTAAAGTCATTCATCTTTTGTTTGTATTGTGGCATCATTCTTGGAGAAAGTAAAATGCTGCTCAATCTTCTTTTTCTTTCGGCTTTTCCTGGTTAGGGGTCACCACAGTGAATCACCTGTCCGCTCATGATTGGCAGTGGAGTTTTTCGGTGTCGAGTTGCTAGCCCAGCACCCAGCCTTCCACAGAAGGAACACACACACATGCACGCCTAGGGCTAATTTAGAGTGTCCAGTCCAACTACAGCATGTCTTTGGGATGTGGGAGGAAACCGGAGCACCCGGAGAAAACCCACTTGACTACAGGGAGGACATGTAGAGTCCGCACAGAAGGCACCCCAGCCGAGGATCGAACCAGAGAGCCTCTTGCTGTGAGGCAGCAACACTAACTGCTGCACCACCTAGTAAAATGCTGCTCAATGCTAGGCTCATACCAGCCTGAGACACATATTCTGAGAGGTCCATGATGTTTCTCTTCATATATTCTAGGGAGGTACGGCTCAGTTCATTTACACCCACATGGATTATGACTGAGTCATACTGGAACTTGTGGCCCAGTGACCAGAGTGTGTGCATAATGTGCTGGATCCAAGCCCCTGATAAGCAATTGACTATGACTTTCTCCTTATTCAGCATGGTGAGAGGGACATCAGTGTGCTTCACAATGGATTCTCCAATCACCAAAATGTTGGATTGTGTGGTGGCTTGCCTTATGGGCTTAGAAGTAGAGGATACATGAGATGTGGCTGTATGTCTTGATGTGGGTGTTTTGAAAGAATGCATTTAGGGCTGCTGAGGGTATTTGTTATGTGTACTTCATCTAGGAGGTCTTTGGGGTTTAGGAAGGTTACATTTAAGTGCCTCAGCATATGTGGGTCTATATGTCTGCTTTGAATTGTGCATGATGGGTGCAGCATGTGTACTACTGACAAACTAATTGACATTAGGAGTACTTTTATGTGAGAGATTTCCTGCAGTGACATTGTGTAAATACATCTCTCACATATCTTCAGTTTGTTTGAGAATTAACTGGTTGTCAGTAAATATGAGGCAATGTCTGTCTCTTCCATGGATGACTGTTATGCCTGAGCAGCCATTAAAGGAAAAAGAGAAACTATAGATGTTATCCCCCCTCATTGAAGTGTGCATTTAGACTATTTGTCTAGAAGCTGGACCACACAGCATGTATATTATTATAGCTAGCTCATTAATATTAAGACTATATCTATTTCATGTCCAACATCCCTCTTTTTTTCGTTATACGATATGGATATCTATGAAGTAGCATGCTTTATTTCACACTGATCATTTTAAAATTAATCTTAGTTCTATACTAAGCATTTCATGGGCTATTTACAGCAAAATAAAATATATGAGTACTTTCAAACACATTTTAATAAATGAATCTTTTCAGCCCTTTTTTAACTCTTGCACAATCCATATTTCTCTGGTTTCTTCAATGGTCTTCCATAACTGGACAGTTTGAGAGGACTATTTACAATGGATGCCTGGTCTTCATTTTGAGGTAGTTTTTGTTGCACTGCAACTTAACTCAGACGTACAACTTCAAGTGTCTTCTCAGAGTGCTTGACTATCAGATTACTCACATTTGTTTATTTATATATGTATGCACGTATGTATGCTTGTAACAGCATTGCTTGCAAAACTTCCCATAATTTTAACTTTGACTTATACAAATGTCAGTGATTTCTTGTGTACAGCTTTCATTCTTCCCCATAAACACCACAGGGTCCTAATTTGACAGCTTTATCAACTAGATTAATGATGTGGGCTTTACTTAACTTCTATATTCTTATTTAGTTTACAACCTGTATATCTTACAGTCTTCTGATTATTTTTTTTTACTTCTGACAATTTGTTTCAAGCATTCTCTTTACTTTGTATTGCTTTTCAGATATCAGTAACATAGATAAAACAGATAATTTTATTTTCAACTTTCTGCCCATTGAAATTTAAGTTGATGGAAGAATGCATCCCTGCAATGGAATTTTCATGTATTCCAAGCCTACAAGAAGGCCTCCTGACAGCTTTTGCTTCTATTCTTTCTTATGATATTCCTACCTGTTTGGATAGTTCTTCCCACTTGTCTATTAGACTGCGAAAAGTATGCACTGCACATTAATATATTTGAATTCCCACTCTTGTAGATTTGTATTTTAGACCACTGTCAGACATGAAATATCCAGTATCCTCTATCTTGAGAATATTAGCTTTAATGCATTAATCATAGATGTTATGTCTGACAGTTTATTTAAGAGAACTTGGAATAATAATCCACATGGGTAAGATATATGGTTTGTTTAAGCTAAAACACTCAGAACACATTTGACTTCACAGATATCAGGTTGGGGGTATGCTAGCATCTCTTCCTCTGCACTGCTGCTATGGTATGTACTGCAACTGGCACAGATCTGCAATATTTGTTCTATCTGTGTCAACATTCATGGTCAAGATATGATATCTGTTCTTTTTTTTCAGTTTGCAGCTTCCTGAAACAGTTTATGCATTCTGTTAAGCAATTGTTTTCTCCATTCACAAGAAAATATTTTGTCAGCTTTGAATAACGAGATCTAAACATAATTTGTTTATTCCTTGAAAGAAAAGTAAGATTGCATTTCTTTCCTTGCCAATGATGTTTACATAGGCTACTTTCTCATTCTAATATAACCCATATCGATGGAGTTACTGCATTTCATCAAGTCAAATGGCATCAGTAATACTCAGTCCAGGGATCTGAACCTCTTCTGCAACCTCAACAGTAGAGTTTGGAGGGACAGGTATATCTCAAAGAGGATGCTTCTGCTGTGGAATTGATTCCTCATCCACAGAAAACAAAGCTCATCCCTGTACATTTTCAAGTGCAGCTTGGATCTATGAATGGGAAACAGAAAATTTCCTCCAGGACTGCCCCTGTACTACTAATGGACAGAGGACACCCTTAAATGCTTTCTCACATGCATGGGCACCCTTAATTATCTATGGCATGATCATAGTTATTCTCACTAGGGATAATATATAATTATCAACCAAGGGATAAATATGGCCTATCTATCACCAAATGGGATAGGTTAATTCAAGCAGCAAAAGAGAACTTCACTAGGTTTGGAATGGTCCATAGCGGCAGCTAGTGTAGTGCTTACCTATGAACCTATAATATCATTCAACAACTGCATTTGTAACTCATCTTCTGCAGATCTCTGAAACGTTTATTGTTTTTCTTTGGATACTAGTAACTTCAGAAGTGCCTAAAGAATATTTACATTTCTTTATAAATATTTTTTCATGCATCTCTGATAAACCTGCTGCATTCTCTCGAACTGCCATGTGTATTTCTTTGCTTTTTCTGAATTTCATGTTCAGATTATATTTCCATAAATTAAATAGCACCCTCTGAAATCATGGCGGTGAATGATAAAAAAGACTTTCTGAATATAATTTGCAAAGGTTTGTGGTTTATATCCATGTGAACTTCTTATAGGTTCATAGGTAAGCTCTAGGCTATCTGCCTTGTGGGCCATTTTAAGCCTAGCCAAATTTACCTCAAAGGTGTGAATCAGACTCTGTACCTTGTGTCTGTGAGTTAAACCCTTTAACCATTATGCCAGTTCCCAACCCCTGCTGGTTGAAAATTGATAATGAGTAATGCCAAGAAGAAGAATCATGAGTATGATCCTGCCTGAGGCATAGGCAGGGTTAATGAGGATCATGAAACCACTCATGATTCTCAGTAAACATGTATGCCAACTGAAGAGTTGGAAAGTTGGCCTGAAGTTTGGAGCAGAAGTCCACTCAAGTGCCAAGCAGGCAAGGTCCACAGCTGCATATGCCACTTGATAGAAGATTGTGATGATACCAGTTATAGTTTTCAGTTTGAGCATGCAGAACCAGCTGAACTAACCCCCAAGTAAACAGAACTGTCAGCCACGGATTGCCTACTTTGGATGTCTTCTTGGGTGGAGAAAAGGGGATTCCGAAAGGTCATCTTTGCTGAGAGCATGCATAATACATGAAGCTCCAATCAATGAGCTCATGGAAGCAGACAGTAATGCAGAATCGATTCCGATTGTCACAAAGGGGGATCACACATTGATCTTCTTGAAGAAACTGTAATCCTCCTGGAGAGGAACTCTTTCACACATGAAGCTAACCATGAAGAAGTGAAGAAGGTAAACAAAGAAGGTATACAACACTGCAATGATTGCTCCTTTTGGAATTGAACTACTTGGATTTTTCAAATCTCCTGACATATTAGAATCTGCTATGATTCCTATGCATCAATTAAACATCACTGCAAATACAATGGCAACTATCATCTTTGTGTTCATAGGTTCATAGGTAGGTAGGTACTAGGCTATCGGCCCTAGGGCCCATACAAGCCTAGCCAAAAAATGTACCCTGGCTTTCGCCACCCAAGAAAATTATTTTCCTGTGCCCCTGTTGAGCAGAGCCGCAGAAGTGATCCCCGGGGTGAATTTCCCATCCAGTCATCAAGATTTTTCTTGAAGAGTGCTAATGAGAAGCTCTGTTTGACATAGATAGGTAGTCTGTTCCAGAGTATGGGAAGTCTCTGGGACAGGAATCTATCCCTCCAGCATGTTCTGTTTATTGTGGTGACAAGGTTAAGGTCCCTAGAGCATGTAGCTCGGAGGGATTGGGATTTCTTTAAGTGGAGCATGTCCAACAGCTTTGGGTTTGACATAGCTTTGTATGTTAGGCAGAGATCGCCCCTGAGTAGGCGATATGCGATGGAGTAAAGCTGTAGTTTTTTGAGACGGTCTGCATAGGGCATCTGTTTGAGGCCAGTAATCCTCTTTGTGAGGTATTTCTGTGGTCTTTCCAGTTGTTGTAGATGTCTTCTGAGGTACAAAAGGGGTGTTGTACTCTATAATGGTTCTAATGAGTGATGAGTAGAGGGGAACAATGACCTCTTTTTTTCTGGATGAGAATCCTTTTGTGATGAGATGAGCCACGTAGAAGGATTTCCTGACCACTGTGGCAATGTGATTATCAAAGGAGAGACTACTGTCCACCTGTGTCCCAAGGTCTCATCACATTTTTGGCATTAAGTAGACTACCAGCTATGTGGTAGTTCATGGGTACAGAGTTTTTACCAAAGGGGATGACAATACACTTTTTGGCATTGAGCTTCAGGCCATGGCTTTGACACCAGGTATCTGTCTCAGTGAGGCCCTTTTGTAGTTTGTCCACATTGTTATGAGTTTTGATTATGGCTCCTAGTTTGCAGTCATCTGCAAACTTTGTTAGCCAAAGACCTTCTGTGTTGGCCTGCACTTCAGAGAAGTAGATACCAAACCGGAGAGGACCCAGGACTGAACCCTGTGGTACTCCACTTGTCACTGGTCTGATGTCGGATTTGGAATCCACTACTTTCACAGTGTGGGTTCTGTCCATGAGCCATTTGGCAACCCATCTTCTGACATAGGGATTTATACCTAGTTTAGTGAGCTTATCTATATTTCCAGAGTGGGGGATGGTGTTGAAAGCATTGGCGAGATCTAGATAAGCTGTGTGAACCATTTTACCCACATCTATGGCTTTGGTGACTGCTTCAAAGAAGTCAATCAGGTTTAGGAGACATGATCTGCCTTTTACAAATCCAAACTGAGTAGGGTCCAGAGTTTGGAGATTACCAATGTCTTTGTTTATGAGTTCCACGATGATACGTTCCATGGCCTTGCAGACCAGGCTCATCAGGCTAATGGGGCGGTAGTTCCCAGGGTCCGTCGTGGCTCCCCCTTTGTGGAGTGGGATAACTGTAGTGGTGCGCCATTCAGTGGGTACAAAGCCTGAGGTGAGGCTATGACTGAACATGGTACTTAGGTAGGGTGCCAGTTCATTCTGTAGTTTGTGTAGAATGCAGCCTGGGATATTGTCAGGTCCCATGGATGCTGTGTTCTTGGCTTTGGAGAGTGTGTTTTTTACCTGTGCAGCCGTGATTATAAGAACTTTGCATTCTTCTGGTATAGAGATGGGCCCTCTAGGGGGTGAGAGGGGGGGGGGGTAAAGTTAGCACTGAACCTATCTGCTAGGATGTTGGCAATATCAGTTGGTTCTGTATATTTAGTGCCATTATGCTGTAACTCAGAGCAGATCTGAGTGTTCCCATTTAGATTCTTGACATAGCTATAGAATGCTTTGTGGTTGTCTTTAGAGTCAGTGGCAATTTTGTTTTCATAATTAGCTTTGGAGTATTTTATGAGGGATCTCAGCTTCTTAATGAGGTTGACCAGGGAGTTCCTCCAGTCATGGGATTTTACTCTTTTTTGCAACAGTTTCTTTCTTCTGTTGTAGAGTTTGTTTATGGCAGAGGACCACCAGAGTGGCTTCCTTTTTTGGAGGATAACATCTTGGTTCTATTAGGGATAGCATGATCCATGCACTCGTGTAAGTGCTTATAAAGTGCATTTGTGTAAGATTCGGCAGTCATACCTCTATTGTCTGTCTGCATGGGTGTCATGAAGTTTGCCACTTCTGTTTTAAGAAGTGTGAAGTTGGCTTTTGAGACGTTTTTTTACGATGGTTTCCCTAATTGGGGCTGAGGGTGGGATGTGGATGTCTAGGCTGATTAGCTTGTGGTCGGATCTGACCAACGAGGAATTGACCTCTGGTGTGGAACACCGGTTTGCCATGTTGGTAATGACCAGGTCTAGGATATTGCTGCCCCTGGTGGGGGTGTGAATAAGTTGATCCAAGGCGTTAGAATTTATGAATTCTAGAAAACGTTGAGCAAAAGAGTTGGTACATGAGTAGTTTTCCCAGTTAATGGTGGGGTAGTTGAAATCGCCCATTATTAGGGTGTTGGGTTGTACCCTAATACTTTCCAGTGTATCAAGAAATGAGGAGTGTGAATCCTGGGGCATGGTGTGGGGTCTGTAGCAAGCTACAATTTGGATTGCGGTCTTGCCCACAGTTAGTTGCACTTGGATAATCTTGGATGCATTATGCTGTGCAACTAGCCTGGAGGTGTGGATATCCTTAATGAATATGGACACGGCTCCACCTTTAGTGCTTCTTTCTGGGTTTGGTGGCCGAAAGGTGTGGTATGAATTGAAGCCTGGTAATGCATTGTATAATTTTGTACATATTTATCAAAGAAGTTATCTCTAAATGTGGAATAATTAAATCCACTGTAGCTGGTGGTAAAGTTTTTGGTCCCAGTTGTTGCTGTTTGAATAATGTGGATCACTTGAGGCTTCACTGCAAAGAATCTGACAAGAATGGTTATGAGTATGAGAGTTACAAGAAGGAATGTAATAAAGGAGGCCTTGGAGTAGATATCAGCACCTACCATGCAGTTGATAATACAGAGAAGGAGGATAATGGAGGGATACAGCACACTGTACAAATAACCCCGTGGAGGTTCATGGGTCCCTTCTGCCAATGAACTTCCTGGAATATTCCAAACTCATTGAGGATTATTTCCACCAGCCCCAAGATGGACACTCCACAGGCACATACATTAGCAAGGTAGATCATGAGGCCAATGCTTCCCCCAAATTCTGGGCCAAGTGTATGACTGATCATAAAGTAAGCACCTCCTTCCTGCACAGTTTCATTTGAAGCAAATGGCACTCACTGAGAGTACAATTAGACTGATTATTATGTAGGTAATAATCATCATCAGGATGGCTTGAAGAAATCTTGCATGGATTATGACAAAATCTATTCTCAGGAAGATCACATTGCTGAATGTAGACAGAGCAGCAGGTAATACTAAGTGGACAGCTTCTTGTCCTAGTCACGCAGGGTCCCAGTGCTGCTCCACAGAACAATCTGCCCATTATCAGTGGCTTCTTCCTGTCCCACATCATCTCCCAACATACTAAACAGTCAATAGTTTAATAAGTCCTCATTCAACATCATAATTACAGCAGGTGTTTGCAAAACAGAATTTCTGAAAATAATAATCATGGTTCTGTGTACTCCCTCCCTCCCGGCATATGAATCTGATGATACTTCATGAAAGCACCACCCCTGTATTCATGAACCACAGAGGTGACTAATCCATCCACTTTCAATGCCTGATGCCAATGTCATGGGACCAGTGGGATCAAGGATGAAGATGTCTCCCTCCAGTGATGGTCGGCATAGCTACCTCCACCCTCATTCCTTCTTTACCATAAATATATTTATGGAATTCCTCACAGCAGTACTCTGCTGGTAATAGTTCATTTTCTATCTGAGCTTATTTCTTACATGTACCTGTAAATGTTCTTAACCCAAGGGTAACTGGCCTGTTCTCTTTTAGAATAACAGCTCCTATAACATTCTGACTGACATCTACTTGCAACATGACGTTTCTTCACATTGTAGTATTTTAATGATGGAGCATCTATAACTTTTTTCTGAGTATTTCACACCTATTTTACTATTCATAACTCATTTTGCAGGCTACAGCTTGTGTTAATAGTTCCCTTAGACGTAGTTACCTCAGACATATCAAATATAAATGAGCATCATTTTTAACTTGTGTAATGCTCTTCTAGCCTGTGTATTTTTATAAACATCTTTATTAAATCACAACTAAAAGAGTGGCACAGGTATACCCAGATTAATATAAAACAAAACAAACCACAGTAACATTTTTTTCATGCAGTATACGCATATATTTCTTTTAGTACAGTTAGCATTCACTTGAGCATTACATAAAATGTCCATTTCTTACACTGCCTTAAACCTCACTCCTCCTCCTGAACACTAGCATGTGTAGCTCTCACAGATTCCATTTACATCTATGTAAGTTGCTCTTTTCTTTTTCTAAGGATAACATACATTTCTTTTATCCCCTTTACAGTATTCAGTACTCAAGTTACAGATGGTTTAGATTTCATTTTTCATTTTCTAGTAATTGCTTTTTTGGAAACCAGTAGCATTGAAATTAGTAAAGCCTTCATATGCCTTGGCAGTTTAGATCTAATGTTGTTGTTTTTCTTTCAGCTTTTCTCAGTTAGGGGTTGCCACAGCGGAACTCCGGTCCGCTAATGATTGGCAGTCGATTTTGACGGTGCTGAGGTGCCAGCCCGACACCCAACCTTCAACGAAGGCACGCCCATTCACACATGTCTTTCGAATGACAGTCGACTTCAGAGAGGACATGCAGACTCCACACAGAAGACGCTCCAGCCGAGAATCGAACAGGAGAATCTCTTGCTGTGAGGCAACAACGCTACGGCTATTTCCTTAGTAACAATAACTCCCGCAACATTCCTGACAAAAACACTCTGTAGGGAGTTTTTAAAATCTGCCAACTTGTTACATTCCCAGAGCCCATATTCCCAATTACCCCTCTCTCTCATTCCCGGGTCTGTATTAAAACACTGAACATTTGAAATGTCGAGTGTTCTAATATCGACCCGTTTTCAGCTGAAAATATCGAAGTAACAGGAAACCGAATTCTTTCCTAGGGAAAGAATTTGATTGCCTGTTTCTGTTACTTTGGTATTTTTAGCGCTCTGGTGGAAAGTTACGGGTCAGGTTCAGGTAAGTGTGCGATTGTGTGGACGTGTGGGTTAGGGCGGGTTAGGTGAGTTAGGGTTAGGGTGCGGGTGAGGTGACTGTGCAATAGTGATGGACCTTAGGGTTAGGGTTTGGGTTAAGGTAAGTGGATAGTTAGTGGTGTATGTATAGTTTAATGTAGAGTTAGGCGTAAGAGTTTTGGTGTATGTGTGTGGATTGCTGTTTGTTTGGTGTGCTTGTGTTGTGTGTATGTGTTTTGGAACAGCAAATTTTTTCCCTAGGAAAAAATTTGCTGTTCCGAATGTTCAATGTTTTTTTTTTCAATTGCTAGGGTTCGATATTAGAACACTTGACATTTTGAATGTTTGATGTTCTAATATAGACCCTCATTCCCTTCACACCTTCAGCATTTGTATTCTACCTAAGGAAAACTCATTTGATGGCTTCATAGGGTAACAAAATATGTATGCAAACACTTCCAAGCAAAAATCCTAAACCTTCTGCACTTTATTGCATGCTCTGGAGCCATGCAGTTTTCTGTCCATTGCTTCTTTGTAAATTGCCTCATCATTCTCTCTCTTCTAACCTCCTTTTTACTGATACTTAATTTACCATGCAATATTGTGTATTTCCTACCAATTATCCATTTTTAACAGCTGCTTCAGTTTTACACTCAACTAAAAATGCTACTGTACCTATTTTTTTCACTTAGCACTCCCCTATCCCTTATTCTGCATATATTCTGTTATCATTCCCTGGTAGGGAAGGCAGTCTCTAACCTGCAGTCTAAACTTCTGCTTGGCTTCATCCTACTCTGTTAACTTTCACTCCATATTTATTTGCTCTCAGTGCCTTGGTTCCTTTGTTAATTTTCTACAGGAAATTCCAGTCCCCTCTTGTCTATTTTCTGCATCCCTACTTTGTCATCCCTACTGGTAAAATCCCATTTCTCCATTCCTGTGTTGGCTTAGTTCTTATATCACTTTCTGCCATTTTATGAACTTAATGTTCTGAATGGTTGACATTATTCTCTAACAACCTGTATCCAAAATCCTACTATCTCCTTATTTGTCATAGTCCCCCTGCTTCATCATTATCCACTTGCACTTTGATTTATAATTTGTGGCAAGCACTAAAGTATTCCTTCAAATCAGATAATCCTAAACCACCTTGTTCTGGGGGGAAAATCAAATTGTTCCATTTAACTGCTGCACTCTTACTCTCCCAAATAAATTCCTCCAACTCTTTATTATTATCCGCAACTTCTCCTCGGGTTGCTAAAATATGCCTAAACTGCATATATAAGCTTAAAGGGACTAAAAACTTTTTCACTCCTTGTATCTTGCTATCCATATCCATAATCAAGAGCTTCCTCTTTCTCAGTGTTTGTATTATCTTTTATTTACATACCTGGTTACTCATCCTATCATTCATTCAGACCACAAGCTGTGGGCAGCAAAATAAAAGGAGGTGGAGTTGCAATATATATATAAAAGATACACACACCTTTAGGCTGGTCAAACAGTATGATGCACAGGAAATACTCCAGGTGCAGTTAACAATTGGCAAGACCCCTATTCAAATCATAGCTAGCTACAGGTCTCTGACTCTGACTCAAGATTCCCACTCCACCTACCTGGACTTCTTTGAATCTATCAAGATTCAACCCTTTACCCTGATCCTTGGGTGACTTTAACTATCCAACAATAGACTGGAAAAAATACTTATGCCAAAATACAAATGCACAGAGAATCCTAGAGTTTGTCAATGCAAATGCCTTGGACCAGTTGGTTGACACACCCACAAGAACTGAAAATATCTTGGACTTGGTATTAGTTAACATGAGTAACCACTGCAGCATCCCTACAGTGTTATCATCCCTGGTAAGATCCAAACACAAAGCAGTCACTTTCAAAGTCACCACCCCCCTCCCCCCAGCTAGGGTCAAGCAAAACAAACTTCTCCAAAGCTGATTACAAACTCCTGAGGGAAGGTGTAAACAGCTTCACAGCCCTCTCCCCCTCCATGGAAACTGGCACATATGTCCAAATTTACACCAAAGTACTATATGAGCATTTATGTAGCTGCATGGAATCAGGAATACCAGACAGGACAAAATCCTCCTCCTCAAGGAAGAGTAAACCTGTCTGGTGGACATCTGCAATAAATAAACTCTATAATAAAAGAAAAAAATTGCTGTCCAGGACCAAGAAGGAGCAATTGTCTAATTGGAAGCACTCTCTCCTTAGCCTGAACAAGCAAATAAGAGCACTAGTGAAATCCTCCAAAACAAACTTCAAGTCCAAACTGTCCACATCTACTAAAGACAATCATAAGGCTTTCTTCACATATGTCTGCAATCTCAAGCTAAGCATCCAGATCTGCTCAGAACTGGTGGTGAAGGACACCACATACACAAACCCTGTAGATATAGCCAACCTGCTGGCAGAGAGGTTTAGTGAAAACTTTACTCCACTGTCCCCCCCCATTAGTAAAACAGGACATCCCCTGTACCTGCCCCCTCCCCTTATCTCTAGGGAGCAAGTTATCACTGCCCTCTCAAAGGCAAAAAATACAGCCTCCACGGGACCCGATAACATCCCAGGCTGCATCCTACATGAACTCAGGCAGGAACTTGCAGCACCATTAGGCACCCTATTCAACCAGCAGCGGCCTTAGGTCAGCTGGTGCCCTAGGCAAAAGGGCTCCACAGCATCCCCCCACACCACCCAGGTGCCCCCAACCTGGTCTACCTACACCAAATAAATGCTGTAAAAGTGCGCCTGCTACAGCGGCGCCCTAGGCGGCTGCCTAGTTGGCCTATGCCTAAGGCCGGCCATGTATTCAACCAAAGTCTGACTGGCTTCATCCCAGCCGAGTGGAGGACAGCTACTGTTGTCCCTTTGCACAAAAGTGGAGCATCCACTGATCCAAGAAATTATAGACCCATCAGCCTAACTAGCCTTATCTGCAAGGCCATGGAGCGGATTATTATGGACCTCATTAACAAGGACATTGGCAACTTCCAGACACTTGATCCCACACAGTTTGGTTTTGTCAAGGGGAGTTCATGCCTGTTAAATTTGGTCAACTTCTTTGAGACACTCACCAAGGCCATAGACGAGGGGAAGACAGTGCACACTGCCTACCTTGACCTGGCCAAGGCCTTTGATGCTATTCCACACTCAGGTATAATAGATAAACTCTCTCAACTAGGCATCAATCCATATGTTACCAGATGGGTAGCAAACTGGCCCACTGATAGAACCCATCTAGTCAAAATAAGGGAAGGCACCTCAAGTAGTAGACCCGTAACAAGTGGTGTACCCCAGAGATTGGTCTTGGTGCCTCTGCTGTTTGGGATATACTTCTCAGAGGTGCAGGCCAAATTTAGTGGGCTATGGCTGACCAATTTGCAGATGACTGCAAGCTGGGTGCTGTCATCAATTCCCCTACTGATGCGGACCTCCTCCAAGAGGGTCTCACCCAAACAAATGACTGGTGCCAGAAACATGGCCTCAAACTGAATGCCAAAAAATGCATCATCATCCCTTTTGGGGAGAATGACATCCCCACCAATTTTCACACTGATAATATGGCACTAAGCACACAATCAGTTGTGAGGGACCGGGGAACCCAGGTTGATAGCAAACTGTCTTTTGACCACCATATTGCCTCCATTGTATAGAAAGCTCTCTACGTGGCCCACCTCATTACTAAGGGTATCTCATTCAGAGACAAGGTGGTCATAACATCCCTGTATTCTTCACTTATAAGACTGATTATTGAATACAAATGCCCCTTTCGGCATGTACCTTACAAAGCACATGCAGCAGCTGGAGAGACCACAGAGATTCCTCACCTGGAGAATCCAGGGTCTCAAACATCTACCCTACATTGATAGGCTAAAAGCCCCATCCCTCTACTCGGTCTCCTACAGACTCCTCAGAGGTGACCTCTGTCTGGCATACAAAGCCATCTCAGACCCCACCCTGATGGGACTGCTACATATCCACAAGTCAAGCTCCACTCATGTAACCCGCACGTTAGACCTCAACCTGGTGTGTGACATCAATAGGACTTGTTGGCAGGACAGATTTGTGTCCCAGAGACTCCCCCTTTTGTGGAATAGACTCCCTCTCCACGTAAAGCAGAGTACCTTATTAAACCTTTTTAAGCATAACCTAGATAACTGGATGTGGATTACAGGTGTCCCCTATAGACTCTAAACCTCCACTAACGTGTAAGGCTGAAATCCTTATTTCCAAATTGCATCTTAATAAACATAAATCCATCTATATCATCTGTGTTATACACCCCTGGGATTCCACTTGTGTCCCTGCTGAACAGTGGCATAGAGGGCTGACTTGTTGGAACATGGGCTAAATTCTTGGCTAGACCACTAAGGGCCTCAGGGCCAGTAGCTTAGTAACGTCTTTCTATGATCCTACGATTTAGTCTCTTCCCACATACCTTTAGCTGCCATAACAGAATCCTTTTTAATCCATATACATAAATACTTTCTCATATTACATCCTCATGAATATGGGTATTAATGAACTAATTCAGGTGTGGGCATGGGGTTTACCTCTATAGCTTTTGTTTAATCCTCATTAATTTTATATCCAAAAAAGACCTGATACTGTCTCAAAATTATCCATAACACCCAATAACTCTAGTGCTGAAAATGCCAAATAGAAGTCTAGCAACTCTGTTTCTTCCTAATCTCATATTAAATGTACACATTTTAGAGCTTCCTTCATCTGAATTTTGTTTGTCTGAATAATGGTTTGTGTCTTGTACTGGAAAAATGGCATTTGGCACTCAAGTCCACTCGCATGTTTGGAAGCAACAGGGATTATTCTCTTTCAACCACTTTATTTTGATGCAAATGTTTTTCTTCAGGATCGTGGCCATATTGTTCACCCATTGTGTTTCCTCAAATTGTTTCTTAATGATCTATGATATCCTTTGAAGGTTATATTCTAATTTACTGCTGAGAGCTTCAACTACTTTCCTTATAGAATGTATCATTGGCATAATATCAGACTGTATTTGTACCTAATATTCTCCTATCAAATTCCTAAGCCTGTAAGTAAATAGGAATATTCGTGCAAGATATCATTACTGTGGCTCTTCAGCATAGTTGAACTATCCCTTTGACTGAGCAATTTTGTATAGATGTTTTATTTTTTTTTACACTGAGTAGATTTTACCATTCCTAGCTTCTCACAAGCCAAAGAATATAAAAAGGATAATTTTCTTTAAGTTTTATGGTTTGAAAAAGAATCTTATACTTTGTATTTTTGTATGTACATGTCAGTAGTTTCTGACTAAATGTGGCCAGCAGGTCACAGTACACACAATTTCCTGCTCACTTTCAGTGTATCCCAGTGCTTCAGAAATATTTTCATACAAAATATTACTGTGTGCACCCCCTTTAATTCAACATTCAGCCTGTTAGTTCCTAACATTTCTCAGGTATATTCAATACATTCCTACCTCAATGTTTCTCTTGTAGTTTTATACTTCACTGTCTCAAGTCTTTTGATTTCAGTAATAGTAACATTTTTTTTTATTTATTTTATTTATTTATTTTACATTTGTTAACTGGGATAGTCCAGCTGGATATATGTCCATTTTCAGTGGAGGCCCGGGGAGAAAAGCTCCAAAGAGACAATTTTTACAGAACATACAGACAAACTTGGGTACATATTTCATCTAGATCCATTAGGATATCTAGTTATTGACACTTATAGGTATAAACTAAAGACACTTATAGGTATAAACTACAGACAGATACAGTTTACAATAGTCATTAAACAGTTTTACATTGTTCATACTAACACTGTTATATGTATGTTATCATACCTTTGATGTGGTATACATTTATATGCAAGTAACAGATAGGACTCTAGTTTAGGACAATGGTTACAATAGTACTGGAGTGGATCAGGTATTAGTCTGGAGTTAAACAGGGACATAACCATTTGTTGCTGAGGTTATTGTAGATAGCTTTTTTAAATGTAGGTAGTGAGGTAATCAGGGATAAGGATGTAGACAGGGAGTTCCAGATTTTGGCCACGTAAGAAGAGTAAAGGGAGTCTCCAGCATGATTGTTGGATCTAGTAACAGTTAACTGTAATTTGTCAGTTGAGCGGAGTTGCCTAGGACAGGAATATTGTTGAACAATGGTAGCCAGTGAAGGTGATATATTTTGTTGATAAAGTATTTTGCGAGTAGTAACCAGCTGACTATAAATAAGTAAGTTTGGTAGTTCCATCCAGCCCAAGTGCTTTAGGTTTAGGCAGTGATATGTTCTGTAAGAGCTGTTGTTAGCAAATTTGGCTATCTGATTGTAGCAGGTTGTCATTTTATTGATTTCTGTTTTGGATAAGTTAATCAAGATGGGTGAGGCATACAGTAGTGTTGAGAGAAGGTGTGTACATGCAATTGTAGTTCTAGCATTATGGGTCAGGAATGCTTTATGTTTGTAGAGGCTACCTAGCTTTTTGTTAGTATTTTTAATGGCCAGATTAATGTGTACATCAAATTTGAGCTTATTGTCAATAGTAATACCTAGTAGTTTTGTCTGGGCTTCTGGTGATATGGGGGTACCGTCGTTAGAGTGGATAGTAAAGGTGCAGGTGGGGGCAGTTGTAGTTGAGGGATGAAATAGCAGGAGCTTGGTTTTTTTGGGGTTGAGTATCAAGCCATTCTCAGTGAGCCATGTTTCCACTGAGTGAAAGTTATCCTGTGTCTTTTTGTGGAGGTCTGGTAAAGTAGGGGCGTTACATATTATAGTTGAATCATCTGCGTATTGTATAAGGCTTGAACCTTTTGCAACTGAGTGGAGATTATTTGTAAAAACTGAGAACAGCAAGGGGCCCAGTATAGATCCCTGAGGTACTCCGGGTGTTACAGGTAAGAGTGGAGACAAGTTATTATTCCATAGTACTGCCTGTTGTCTATTGTTGAGGTAGTTTTTAAACCAGGAGACTGATGAGTTATCTAAGCCTAGGCTTACAAGGTGGGAGATTAATGTCAAATGCCTTTGATAGGTCTAGTAAGATGGCTGAAGAAAGCTTACCATTATTCCTGTTGTGATTAATGGTATCTATAAATGCTAGCAGGGCGGTGGTTGTGCTGTGTCCTGGCCGAAACCCATGTTGTGTATGAGATATGAGCTCTTGATCAATAAGATGTGTCATTAATTGATGGTGAATACATTTTTCTAATATTTTAGCAAGTGGGGATAATATTGCTATTGGTCTGTAATTAGATATGTCATAAGAATTTTCCCCTTTGTGTAGGGGTATGATATAGGCAGTTTTCCAGATCAAGGGTACTGAACCTTCTGAGATGGATCGGTTTATTAGAATTGAGACTGGTTTAGCTATTTCATTTGCTGCAACTTTTAAGAATTGATTGGGGAGGGAATCTGCTGCTAGTGTTGTTGGTTTTAGTTGAGATAGTAGTTTTCTTATATAGGAGGTTGGGGTGGGTTGTAGCTTAAATGTTGGGCTGTTGTCAGGTTTGGGAGGGGCACTTGTAGTATCTGTATAGGTTTGGTTTTGGGCAAGGGCAAGTACAGTCTCAGTAAAGAATGAGTTAAATGATTCAGCTATGTTTTCTTTTGTTAAGCCTGTTGTTGGGGGTGGGGTAGTGGTTTTTCCAGGGTGTAGTAACCTGTTTAAGCCTGCCCAGAATTTTTTTGGATTGTTCGAGTGTTGGGTTTGATGGGTTATAAAGTAATTTCTTTTATCTTGCATTACTAGTTTCTTAGTTAGATTTCTTATTTGTTGGTATGTTTGCTGTGTTGCTGGGTTTTTGTTGGACCTCCAGGCTGTCCAGGCTCTATTCCTTTCTTTTATTTTTTGCCTTGTTTCCCTTGATAACCATGGAACTGTTTTAGATTTAATTCTGGTAGTTCTTGGAGGGGCATGCCTATTTAGTATCTCTAGGAAGGTAGAGTTGAAGTGTTTGATAGCTTTGTCTAGGGGTAGATAATACAGTTGCGACCAGTTGTAGAGCTGTAGATCTTGTAAGAAGTTTGATAAGTTGAAGTGCTTTTTGTTTCTTATTGTTTGGAGTATAGGGGTTTGGGGGTGGTGGGAGTTATATTTGAGTAGGAAGGACTTGTAGGAAGAACAAGTATTTAATTTGCATGCTTCTATTCAACGACATGCATATTGTTTAGCAGCGTACATATTTAGAACACATTTGTTTTTGCGTGCTCTAGCAAAATTCCCTATTTTAGCACAGACTACAAGATTGATTAAATGCACAAAACTCTTCCCCTCTTGCCTATACCTACTACACCTAGTGCACAAAGCATAACATTTAATTGCATGTTTTTCTGCCTTCAATTTTGGATTCTCATATAACCATACCCATAATTTCTGCAACACCCGCCCCCCATTTTATTTCTTATTTTGCCTTATTATCTGATTCACATATCTCTCCTACTTCCCCTTTCTTGGTTAATAACTTTGTCTACTAGTGATTTCACTTACTCTGCACAGAGCCATTCTTTTGATAAGATCATATCTGTTTCTCTAAATAATCTGCTCATGTTTTTATTATTGTACTACAAACCACTGTGTTTATTATTAAGAAATTGTACAGCTCACCAATTTCACAGCCTGTGTTTCTATTCTTCATTTCATTTCAGTAATACAAACAGCTATAATATCTGTCCAAATTTATGCACCTGTAAAAAACAAATAGCAGATAAAAGGCAAATTATTTTCATATTCACAGTAATTCCTGGATTTCTCCAAGTGTTGCTATATTATCTTTCTCCTCAACAAGGAAAATAAACAAGTTAAATATTGGCAGGAATGCAACACACTACTTTTTCAGGCTTGTGGCTAATGCATTCACTGAGACAAATAAAGCAAAATTCTCTAGCCAAAGTTTCCAGTTTTCTGTCACATTTCATTGAAATAAGAGAATTACAGTAGATGCAGCTACAGCATATTTCTACTGAGAAATAACTTCAAAGACGCTTTAAAGGACCACTACGGGAAAAAAATTAAAATATATATATTTTTTAGCTTTTCCTTAAGTTTGGCTGATTGCAAACCTGTATGCACCAGACAGAAGTAGTTACTACTAATTTTGTTCTTTTTGTAACTCTGACTGACCTCCTGGGGGCAGACATCCTGATGAGAGTTTGTTTTGTTCTAAAGACATAAGTCCACTGTTTCTGAGATTACAGTGCCCATAGCTGGGCTGTCATATAAGACTTCCATTCACTTAGAATGGAAAAATAGGAAAGAGACGCTAAGTTTGACAGGCCTTAGTAAAAGTATCATTTACTGTCACACAGTGCTTTTTACAAATGCGTTTCCTTACGTTGTCTTACACATTCTGTGAAAAAATCTTCCCGAACTGCCTGCTCATTGCTGAAATAACAGAGTTTATTTAGACATTCAACTTTCATCTGTTTCAGTTCATTCTCAAGTTACTCCTCCCATATTCCCACCTCTGCTAGAAGAGTTTCACATTTCCTGCCCTGCAAGGTTCAGCTAATTTGAATGACAATACACATCAGAGTTGCTTGCAGTCAGCCAGGTGTGCCTCTGAAACTGTTCATAGGTTCATAGGTTCATACTAGGCTATCTGCCCAAGGGCATTTATAAGCCTAGCCCATAGTTATTTGGCTTTCGCCACCCCTTTAGTTTGAATAAAACTATGCCTATTATTTTGCTGTGCCTCTGTCAAGCAGTGACACTGAAGTAATCCCTGGGGTATATCTGCGATCCCCCATCCATTGGTCAAGATTCCTCTTGAACAAGGCCAGCGAGGTGCTCTGCCTCACATGTACCGGGATTTTGTTCCACAACATAGGGAGTCTCTGGGTGATGAATCTGTCCCTCCAGCACGTTCTATTAATAACCGTGTCAAGGTTTAAGTCTCCCGCCCTTGTGGTTCTGAGGGATCTAGATTTTTGAGGTGAAGCATATTCATCAAATCAGGGTTTGACATGGCCTTATATGTCAGGCACAGGTCACCTCTGAGCAAGCGGTATGAGACTGAATAGAGCTGGAGTTCTTTCAGTCGGGCAGCATAAGACATATTTTTGAGACCCTTTATCCTTTTGGTGAGGAACTTTTGGGGCCTTTCCAGCTGCTGCAGGTGTCGGGTCAGATACATTCCGAATGGGGCATTGTACTCAATCATAGGTCTAATGAGTGATGAGTACAGGGGGACGATGACCTCCCTTGATCTAGATGTGAATCCCTTCATGATCAGGTGGGCAATGTAGAAGGTTTTCCTAACTACTTTAGCAACATGAGTGTCAAACGAAAGGCTACTGTCAACCTGGGTCCCCAGATCCCTGATGACTTCTTCTGTGCTCAGTGGATTGCCACCTATATGGTAGCTAGGGGTAACCTTGTTTTTCCCGAAGGGTATGACTATGCATTTCTTGGCATTTAACTTTAGGCCATGGCTCTAGCACCAGTTATCCGTTTCTGTGAGGCCCTTCTGAAGGATATCTGTATCAGATGTGTTTTCGACTATGGCACCCAGTTTGCAGTCATCTGCAAACTTTGTCAGCCATAACCCTCCTGTGTTTGCTTGTACTTCAGAAAAGTAGATGCCGAACAAGAGTGGACCCAGGACTGAGCCCTGTGGGACACCACTTGTGACAGGCTTTGAGTCTGACATGGCTCCAGCAACTCTGACCCTGTGGGTTCTGTCACTTAGCCAGTTTGCAACCCATCTTGTGATGTATGGGTTTACATTCAAGCTGATGTGTTTTTCGATGATACCTGAGTGGGGTATTGTGTCGAAGACCTTTGCCAGGTCAAGGTAGGCTGTATGGACTGCCTTTCCCTCATCAATGGCCTTGGTGACTGTCTTGAAAAAGTCAACCAAGTTTAAAAGGCATGATCTGCCTTTGACAAAGCCAAACTGGGTTGGATCCAAAGTCTGCAAGTTCCCTATGTCTTTATTTATGAGTTCCATTATGATCCTCTCCATGGCTTTGCAGATAAGGCTTGTCAAGCTAATGGGACGGTAATTTCCAGGGTCAGTGGAGGCACCGCCCTTGTGAAGTGGGACCACAGTCGCCGTGCTCCACTCCTTGGGTACGTATCCTGAGGTGAGGCTAAGATTAAACAGCTGTCCTAACTGCGGGTTTAATTCCTCATTGAGTTCGTGGAGCACACAGCCGGGGACACCATCCGGTCCCATGGATGCTGTGTTTTTTGCTTTGGAGAGAGCAGTTCTCACCTGGGCATTGGAGATGTTTGGGGGGCTACAATCCTCTGGTATAGATATCTCTCCTTTTGGGGGGGGAGAAGTTTGCACTGAACCTGTCAGCCAGTATGTTGGCAATGTGTGTAGGTTCAGTAATCTTCACATCATTTTGAACTAATTCTGAGCATATCTGGGAGTTTCCTCCTAGGTTTCTAACATAGCTAAAGAAGGCCTTATGATTGTCTTTTGAGTCCTTGGCGATTTTTCTCTCAAAATTTGCCTTGGATGATTTTATGAGAGCTCTTAGTTTTTTACTTATAATGATCAAAGGTGTCTTACCTTTCAAGGATTTTGCTCTATCTTGTAGTAGCTTTCTCCTTTTGTTATAGAGCTTGTTTATGGCTGGGGTCCACCAGACTGGACGCTTGCCTTTGGTACAAAGAGTCTTAGTTTTGTTTGGGATTGCCTGATCCATGCAGTCCTGTAGGTGCTGGTAGAAGGCATTTGTAAGTGATTCAGCGGTTTGAGTAATGTTTACCACTGGCTCAGGGGCCTTAAAGGAGACCACACTAGTTTTTAGAAGTGTGAAGTCGGCTTTTGAGAAGTTTTTCACTGTGGTCTTTTTTATTTCAGGTGGGGGCAGGATGAGGACCTCCAGCGAGATTAGTTTATGATCTGATCTCACCAGTGAGGGGTATACTTCCGGTGTTGAACATTGTGATCCCATGTTCGTGATGATGAGATCAAGTATGTTTTCTCCTCTTGTGGGGATGGTGACTAGTTGTTCCATGGCATTTGAGTTTATGAACTGTTCCCTCATCTCTCACCTTACTGCTATCATCTGAATAGCACTTTCACAGTAAGTCATGGTAGAAATATGCTTTTACAATCCTTAATGTAAAGGTCTTTTAAGTATTCCTCTGAACACGTCTGTAACATACACAGATAACAATTAATCTGGGCCACTGACAGATTTAGCTATGACTGCAAATTCATACTCTAACCAAAATGAATACTCATATTTGATTTACACAGAATTGCAGTCCTCTACATTTTTATCCATCTGTTTGTAGTTACTACTGCTGTTGTGTGCACATATTCATTGCTGGCATGATGTTTTTGAAACAACTTGGTATATTCTTTACTTCATACTATACACTGCCTACTCTCACTGTTCCATACAGTGTGCACACTGTTCTTACTTCCTCTCAAAATTGTTTTCTTTTCCAGGTTGCCACAACATGCTTTTCTACTCATCAATATACAAAAATTAACACTTTTCTCCAGGAAGCTATATAAACCAGACTACCTCTAACAGTATGGTTTACACAACAGTCATTTTTTTCTGTAATTGTGACTGTTATCATATGAATTTAGTTCTTACAGCAGAGATCAAGCATGAGAGGCCCTTTATCCCAGGAACATCAACAGAGCAAATGAGATGTTAAAAGTGTAAACACCAACTAATATCTGTAACAGGGCTGGGTAAATTTGGCTTCATTATAAAAGGGTGCAAAGGGCAAACTTTGGGTTTTAAATAGCTGAGCTGAAACAAAGTACAGGCAAGCCAGCAAATGTACAAACAGCGCATGGCAACAACACTGTATAAATACAAAGATTATAAGAGACTCTTTAAAGTTTGATAAGACACCTTTCAGCTATCTTACCATCTACAAGTGCATAACTTGTGGCACCAGATGAATAACAATGTCTCTGGCTTTCAGTACAGGAAGGGGCAAGCTGAGCTAACAGGTATCATGCTGAGGAGATGAATTAATTATGCAGACATCAAGACTCCTCAGTGAGTAACTTCAACTGACTGTTCAGCAGCATAAGATGAAGAAGGAGGTGTGATGCATATGTGTGGGAACCCTAAGTCACAGACAACAGCTTAGCATATTCACAGGAATCTTAACAATAGCATCAGATGAGGTATGAGCAGAGTCATTTAGGAAACAGTTTTTAAACCAAAAGAAGAAGTCAATGTCAATAATTACCTGTTCATAGGTTAGTACTAAGCTAACTGCCCTTGCGATCCATTTTAAGCCCAGCCAATTATCCCCTGGGAGACTCAAACCCTGCACCTTGTATTTGTAAGGAAAACACCTTAACCATTAGGCCACCTTCCCAACCTGGTTCTTCTGTCACCAAACAGTTACATTTAAGCATACACAGCTCACCAGAAATTAGCAACAATCAAATGGACAGACATATTTCTGCAGTTACTATTCCACTATACCATCTGACTTTACATTACAGGTTTCCTTACAGGAATTCCAGACTGTTCATGAAAATCACATAAAGTAAGGCACGTCAACAAATGGATGACAGGCATTATAGTTGACCGACTATTGTTCAGACCACACTGTGGCAGGTTCACACAACTATGAAATATACTAAAGTGCACTCATCAGACCACATAGCAGTACCAATGTGGCTTCCAGGTACAGTTTATAGCACAATGTCAAATGTCAGGTATGCACACTTTATGAGAAATTCTTCTTCCCGACAATGACTACATAGACATGCAAGCCTTATCCAGAACATGTTAGATGAAGTGAACCCACTGTTGTGTATTTGTGCATACTGACCACCTGTAATGCATTACTAAAATTGTATGAAGCACCACTAGAAACCCCTTTCTTCTGAACTGTCACTGTAGGTCCATCAAATCATGTGTAACAGCCTGGCATCAGTGTCTCTAATCACTGATGACAACTGGGCAAGAACAGTTAGGGAGAAAAGATATGACCCTTGGTCATGTGTATAGTTCTCACAGACTGCACATTTAAAACATCTTCTACTCTCAGTGTATATTTTCAAGAAATTTCTTCCTTTTAAGACATCACCATGCTCCTGTTTTTGGTGCAAACAAAGATAGGTGTTAAATTTGAATTTTACTGCTTACTCCTGTTAATGTTTATCCACTACCAAAAACAAAAATCATGGTAAGGTTTGAATGCACTCCATAAAGTGTGCATGTGCCCTCTATTGGCTGTGTGACTACCATAAAACTTAGCAGCCTTACGTCAATAAGCTAATGGCCGGTCGGTCTGTAGTTCCTCATTCTGGGTTATCTTTGGCAGCTGTGTTGAGCTACAACTGGATGCATAACCAATGAACCTGCAAAAAATGACCTGTCAATTGCTACTCAGTGTAGGTTCACTGACAGGACACAGTTTGGAATGGATGACAGGATGCTATGGAGGAGGATGGGCATCCACTGTTTCCAGGGGACAGGATGGAAGGGCAGTGCAGCCAGGGCACTTGGCTTGGGATCCACAGTCTACTTCTGTGTAGGAGAACAGGCTAGAAATGCTCTGTGAATTGTGGTAAGAGAAAGGGTTCAGAAGGCAGTTAGGGATACTGTTTGACTAAGTGACAGACTCATGGCAATCACATTCCAGTGTAATGATAGTGCAGTACTCATAATCTCATCCTATGCCCCACTGCTGAGTTGTGACAGTGAGCCAAAGAGTGCAGTGAGACATTAGTTTGCAGTACCTACTACATAAAGCTGCACATCATGAATCAGTTTAGATAATGAGTGACTTGAATGCACATATCGTGACAGACAGAAAAGGAAATAATGACTGCCTGGCTCCACATGGGTGAGGCAACAGGAATACTGGAGAGACCATTCTAGACCTCTGTCTTGCAAATGGCTTGATAGTAGCCACAACATGCTTCATTAAGAAGGACAGTCACAAGTTCACAGACATGAGTGGCCTATACCAACTCAGGTAAAGTTCCCCTAGTGAGGAAAGGGAACTGGGATATGAACATAGATTGTATAGTCTTCCTCAGTGAAACAGGTGGCCCACAGCATAAACCACTGGTTTCCACAATCAGCTGTAAGCAGTGGGCAAAGAGGGTGCTAAGGTCAACAGCGACCATGGTGAAGACCAGGAAGTTGACTGGAGATAAATTATGTCAGTTCAAGTATACAGTCATGCCTCTACCTTCCTAAGAAGTGTTGGAAATAGGTCTACAGGAAGAATGGCAGCACCTTAAACCAGCATGTGTCAGGACTACTGAACAGAGTTGTGGCTTGTCCATGTATGTCTATAAGGTACATAAGGAAAGCATGTGGTGTAATGCAGCAGTCCAGGATGTCCATGAATGAAATACAGAGTACAGAAAGAGTGGGACATTGGATTAACCACCCAGGCTAGGAAGGAATGGAGGTTGACTAACAAGGAAGGTAAAAGAGCAGTTGCATTAGCACAGAAAAGGGCATTGGAGACACTCTGCCAGCTACTGCAGAGAGACTCTGTAGTTGTCACAAAGACACTAAAGCAGATTGAAAGGCCACTGCACCCAGATAAAGAAAACTGACTGACACACTTCACAAGGGATGGCAAAGCAACATGCTCATCATTCCACAGGACATCAAAGGCAGACTGAGGGAGTACTTACAGCAGCTTAACAATCACATTAACCCCACAGATGCTGTATTTCCCCATAAACAGGCTACAACAGAGACAAACAGGATACCACCCTGGAAGAAGTAAGACTTTCACTAAGGGAAATAAAGTCAAGGAAAGCAGCAGGCTCTGTACAGGTCACAGTGGACATCTTACAGATGCTGGCTGAGGTAGGGGAGAATTGGCTCCTGAAGCTACTTGTAGCAGCATGGAGAGAAAGTCGTACCCACAGGTGAGAGTCAAAGAGTCATACTTGTGCCAGTTAACAAGAACAAATGGGACATTCACAACTGTGATCCATACAGAGGCATCATACTGCTGTCACCTTACATGAATGTTGTGGAGAGGGTGATTCATAAATGGATATGCAGGATAGTACAATGTAATAAGGGCAATGAGCAGTTCATATTCAGATCAGGATGCAGCCCAACTGACCCGATGTTTGCAGTCAGACAGTTGCTAAGAAGCTAGAGATGAGGAAAGAGTCCTAATTCTCATTCCTATGCTTTGGTAATGCATTTAAGATGCCAAGAACGCTGCCTTGGGCAGAACTGTAGTGGTTCAAAGTCCTAGAATCATTCTTAGAATTAGTGCTGTCTAAGTAGAAGGACCAATGACTCAAGTACAAGCAGTTTCTGTCTCACATCCAGGGCAATCGATGCACCCATAAGTGGATCTGTTTTTCTGTGTAATTCCGAGTAAGTTATAGAACATCTCAAATTGCCAGTCACTAATACCAAGTAGTAATTTTTCTAGTGGGAAAGACACAATGCCCTTTCTGGAGAATGAGGTGATGCAGATGGAAGTGGTGCAGTTCCCTGGTTATAAACCATATTACCCACAACTTATCTTGCTCAAGGTTTGTAATTTTCCATAACTATAGGTTTGAGGTGACTGGCATCTGTTTCAGGGAAAACCCTTGATGCATCAGTTAAAACAATTTTAAAAATAGCATTTCTTATTGACTTTGCGCAAACATTATTTGGACTAACAAAATGTATTTACCTCTCACTCACATATCTCAGTAGCTGACATTGGAGGATTTTCTCATGAGAATTTGTTTTTCGTGCATAACATGGCAACACCAGCCATTGAATGACAGCTAACATTTTTATGTGAGCCATTAGCTGGACAGCAATATTGGGCATATGTAGAGGAAGTGCAAAACAATTGTCTCAATCCTGAAATGTGCAGTACTCCCCTGTAGTAAATCTTATCACATAAAAGGATTTTTTTTTCTTTTTTTTTTTAATAACTGATCAACTCTCGTCCTCCTGAAGTCAAGGACCAGTGAGTCTAAACCTAAGTATATTGCACATAAAAAGGGTGTGTGATGTGTGTGTGTGTGTGTGTGTGTGTGTGTGTGTGTGTGTGTGTGTGTGTGTGTGTGTGTGTGTGTGTGCGCGCTCGTCTGTAAATTAATACACAAGTGCCTATGATGTATTACTTCTATTTCTTCATATGAACTTTTTTTAAAGGAACAATGTTTTTAATAAGTAAATCATGTGTACATGTTGGCTTTTCACTCAGTGTATCATTTTGTGGCTGTATATATGATTAATAAAAATGGAAAAAAATCTGTTGTAATCCTCAATGAGTATTATTTTTTGGTTTTACACTACTACTGAAATTTTTTTTTCAGGACTGGCATCTCTCTTAGACTAACTGTACAAAATTATTATAGAACTGCATACAGATGCCTTCTTTGATAGCCTGACACTGATGATTACTTGAACAATAACATTTCACTGATAATATATTACATAGTGCATATTCAGATTTTGGAGCTTTCCCCTGGGTCACATCTGCATATGGCCTGGTCAATTGCACCATGCCGACACACACATATATAAAGAGATACCTATGCACACTTGCATATGTATATGCACACAGACATATATATATATATATATATATATATATATATATATATATACACACACACACACACACACACACACACACACACACACACACACACACACACACACACACATACATATTATACACATACATATATATCTCAATGCCATTTTGCACAGGAACTGTAAAAGGGTTCTCATCCAGGAAAAAAGAGGTCATTGTTCCCCTCTACTCAACACTCATTAGACCCATTATAGAGTACAACGCCCCTTTTGGAATGTACCTCACAAGCCATCTGCAGCAGCTGGAAAGGCCACAGAAGTACCTCACAAAGAGGATTACTGGCCTCAAACAAATGCCCTACACTGACCGCCTCAAAAAACTCCAGCTTTACTCCATAGCATATCACCTACTCCGAGGTGATCTCTGCCTAATATATAAAGCTATGTCAAACCCAGAGCTGTTGGACATGCTATACCTAAAGAAATACCAATCCCTCTAATCTACATGCTCTAGGGACCTAAACCTTGTCACCACAATAAACAGGACATGCTGGAGGGATATATTCCTGTCCCAGAGACTTCCCATACTCTGGAACAGGCTACCCATCTATGTCAAGCAAAGTTCTTCATTAGCACTCTTCAAGAAAAATCTTTATGAGTGGATGGGAAATAGGAATACACTTCTGTGTCTCTGGCACAGGAAAATAACTTTCTTGGGTGGCATAAGCTAGGGAACCTTGTTGGCTAGGCTTACGTAGGCCCTTGGGCCAATAGCCTAGTACCTACCTATGAACCTATGAACTTCACACTTAGTAGGATTAAACCCACACATTAACTCATATGTACCACTGGGAAGGGTCATGGCTTCATACAAAGAGAAAGGGTGCAAAATGCAAAGTTTTGGTTTTAAACAAATGAGCTGTAACTTCAAAGTACAGTCAAACCAGCAAATGTACAAAGTGCCCATGGCAACAACACTGCAGAAAGACAGAACATCATAAGACACTCTCTAATGTTAAAGACAGATAAATTTTGCAGATAACACACATCTTTCACGTGTCTTAGTATCTACAAGTGGCTAACTTGTGAAACCAGATGAATAACAAAGACTCTGTCTCTTAGAAGAGGAATAGGCAAGCTGAACTAACTGGTATCATGCTGAGGAGATGAATTCACTATGTAGACATCACGACTCCTCAGTGTAACTTCAATTGACTGTTCAGCAACAGAAGATGAAGGAGGTGTTATGCATATTCATGGGAACTGTAAGTCAGACAACAACTTAGCATATTCACAGGAGTCCAAACAATAGCATCAGAAGATGCATTTGAAGTATCACTGATGAAACCAGTTATTAAACTAAAAATATACATTGATATTCAAGTCATGCTTGATTCACAATACAGTTATGACTCCGGAAAGTATCTCCAAGCAAATGTACATCCCTATATGTGCAGTGTCCCTTCCACTGGCCTAGGAAACAACCATGTTTTCCACATGGATGTGTGAGTCCATATCAACATCTTGTTAGATGAGGACATTTTGATGTTAACATAATGGAATTATTAGACATCACAGTTGAGATCAGTACCATCTTGTACCATCAGACTATCAGTTGCTGTTTTCTTAAAATGGGTACCATACCAACCAACTCAAATGTGGAAGAAGGGGTAAGAGATTGTGTTATGACAGGCTCTTTAACTGTGTCAAGTGGTTTAAGACAAAAGGTCCAGAACTGATTTCCAGGCAATTAGTCTTTTTTGGCTACAGAAACATTCAGGAGTTAAAAAACCTCTTCCCCACTGGGTTAAAGGAACTATTCATATACCCCCCCCCCCCAATGAAGCATGTGTTGCAGGACAGGAGGGAAGATAGGGGTTAGGTCTCTGGACATGAAATAATGAATGTCCTGTGCAAGACTGATCTCTTCCCACTGAGTCAGTCTCAGAACCAATTTGTGTGCGACAACCTGTTGCCAAATAGACAGAAATGCATAATCTGACTTTAAGGAAGTGCAACAGAATGCCAGGGAGGAAAGTGGTAGAATGGCCTTTACATGTTCATTCTGAAGTCATTGCACCCATCCCCTACGATGATTAAATTAGTCCATATAGCCCAATGCGATTACATTCATGATAGCAGAACTCTGGATAACACTATAATACATTTGTATCAATGCAAGATGCCATCAAAACTTGGACACCATGTCATGATTTAGAAAAGAAAGGCATTTGACTTAGAAAAGACTTTTGAAAGTGAATTGATATTTCTGGTTCCAGGTTTTGGTCTATTCAGGATTCCCCAAAAATGTATAGCACTTCTAGAGGATTTGTACTTGGATTAAAAAGACAGAATTCCGATTGGTGCTAGTGATTAAATATTTGGCAGTTAGTGCAGAGGATTACAGCTCTGAGCTGTTAATGAGCTGCTTCCTGTAATCAAAGGTACAGGGTTTGATTCATTCGATCTGCATTTGCCTGTTCTGTGACTCTGACAAAATCACGTGACCAAACAACACTTCCAGATAGCTCCTGAAAAGGGGCACTTGTGTGCACTGGGCTTACCTGATTAGCAAGTGTATAAAATAAAAAAAAATGGTGCTAGTTATTCCAAACCATTTATTTTTTCCAGGGCATGTATCAGGGCTATTCACTGTTGCCAGTGCAAACTGCTGTGTACTTACAGCATCTAGCCCAGCTTCTTAGAGACTTACCGTTATATGGGTATTAGATTTGTGGACTTAAAAGAAGCAGGTGCTTAGAACTGAAATTTTTCTTAAAAACTACCCCTGAAATTGCCGCAGAACTTAGTTGCACAAAGAGCAACTAGTTTAGGTGTTAAGGAGCACTGCCTCATGATTTTAGTCGTACATAGCCTTGTAGAAGTCTATTCTCTCACATTACCCAAGCCAGCATGTTGTAAACCCATCTTGTACCATCCCCTTGTAGATGATATAACAAGGACCTGTAAGCATGGATATATACTTTCCTATTATCTTTGTAACCAGTTTGGTGAATATGGGCATCCTAAGGCAATGTAGCAGCTGTCTCATGATTACTGACTACCAACTAATTTTTAAACAAACTTGATATATTGTATGGCAGACATGAACACAATGTTAGTGGAGACAAGGCTCTCACAGCTAAGCACTTATAATTCTAATCAGGTTGTCAGTAATACACCACAGTATACCCACCACTCACTGTATGGCCCAGACACTTACAACCACATATGCTGTGGCTCTTAAATCCAACCTTTCTAAACCCCAAAGGCCTCCCAGACATTTCACTTACCAAAAATATCCTCAGCAATCCCAAAATCACTCTACCAAAACAACACTCACCACGATACATGTATCCACATTTCACAGGTTTTCAAGTTCTAATCCCATAAGGCAAGACACCACACAACCCAATATTTTGGTCATAGGATATTCCATTGTGGGACACACAGATGTGTCACTCACCAGGCTGAGAAAAGATAGAGTCACAGTCAACTGTCAATCAGGGGACAGGGTCCACCAGGTCACCCATGCACTCAGGTTGAGTCACAGGTACCTTTATGATTCAGTCATATTCCATGTGAGTGTAAACAACCAGAGATGTGCCTCCCTGGACTATATGAAGGGACATGATGGAGCTGTCAGACTATATGTCTCAGGCAGCTATAAGCCCACCATTGAGCAGCATTCTACCTTCTCCAAGGATGATGCCACAATACGAACAAAAGATGAGTGATGTTAATAATTTACTTAGGTTTTGGTGTCATTCACAGGGGGTACAATATTTGTCAGCATGGAAGGATATGGAGGCTATGGTGAACAGACCACAGTGTTTTGCTAGGAATGGTCTGGACCTGTCCTCTTTAGGTTTTTGAATATTGCCTAAAACACAGTTTTTCCCAATACTACCTTTTTTATGCAATGCCAGCCTAACAAACCTTTTGATATAGCAAAACCAACCCAACAAAATCTAAAAGTGTTACTGCTCAATGCCAGGATTCCAAACAGGAAACTATTCTCTGCAAGCTCTCTTCAGCCTGGAAAATGTAGACATTTGTGCAGTTACTGAGACATGGTTTAAAGCTGCAACAGCACCCTGGCAATGCAGAGCTATAAAGCCTTCCACACATTTAGACCAGCTACCTCACTGGAAGGGACAAAAGATGGAGGTGTCTCAATTTACATCAAAAAGGAACACACCTCAAGGCTAGGCTAGAGTATGACATACCTGAGATTCTCCATGTCCAACTTACCATAGACAAAGTCTCATACCATACATTAACAGGCTATAGACCCCTCCTTATGACCCAGGAAACCCATGATATGTATTTATTTCTACCGGAGAGACTCCCCATTCGACTGTATAACATATTCATGGGTGACTTTTAACTCCACTATAAAACAGGAATCATACAGTGACCCCAAACATGCAGGCTCAGAATATCCATCAGCCTAACTAATCTCATATGAAAACCATGGAAAGACTTATCATCGAAATGATAAACAGTAACATAGGAAACCTTCAGATACTGTATTTAATCTAGTTTGGTTTCGTCAAAGGCATGTTATGCCCACTCAACCTGGTGAACTTCTTTGGGAAGGTTACCAAAGCAGTAACGAGGGCAAAATGGTGCATAATGCTAACCTTGACCAGGCAAAGACATTCAACGCAATAGACTACTCAGGCATTGTAGACAAATTCATGAAATTAGATAAAACCCCCTCTGTCATCAACTTGGTAGACAGCTGGCCTCACAGGAAGGACCCAGGAAGTTAGGATAAGGGTTCTACTCCAGAAAGAGATCACTCACTCACCGTGTCCCCCAGGGCTCTATACTGGGTCTGCTCCTTTTTGGCATCTACATTTCTGAAGTCAAGGCCAACATCAAGTATATCTGGGTAACCCAGTTTGCAGATAATTGTAAAGCAAGTGCAGTCATAGAATCCTTCAAGACACAAATACCTTCCAGGAAGGCCTGACATGGACAAATAACTGATGCCAGAGCTGCTCTTTAAAATTCAGTACCAAGAAATGTATAACAGTATCCATCAGGAAGTTGGTTACCCCTGGAAACTACCACATTCATACTACATCACTAAGAGTAGACCCAGTTGTCAGGAATTTGAGAACACGTGTAGGCAGTAACCTCACCTTTGACCACTATGTGCCTATGGTAGTAAGGAAATCATTCTATGTTGTACAACTTATAAACAAAGGTATGGCATAGGTCCAAGGATGTCATTGTTCCTCATTATTCTGCCCTCATTATGCCAGTCATTGGTTAAAATGTGAAATATCTAAATGTGAACCTTAGTGCAAGCCTACTACTAGTCTGAGCCACATGAGCTATTTACAGCCATCAAAAATTGTTGAGCTTATATGCATGCTTTTGGCAGCTGTACTACTCAAGTGTAACGTGTAACTCAAGTTTTATTGTCTGTATACATTACTATTCTGTTGTTCAACTCTTTTGTAAAACAGACTGCTGTTACATTTTTTTGATTGAAAAGTTGTGACTTTTTCTGTAATTTTGTTCTATGTATTGGAGCTTTTCTCCTCGGGTCTCCACTGAAAACGGGCCACAAGCCCAGTTGGACTAACCCGGTTAACAAATGTCAATAAATAAAGAAATAAAATAATGTAGCTGGAATGATTCAATGCTTGTGAAATAATTGTGGGATGAACCTCTATCTCCATCTTGTTTTGGGAGAATGTCAAACGTGACCTCCCCATCAGACAGCTTTGTATTTACGTTCTAAGTTAAGACTGTCATGCTCCAGCAGCCCAACCCGGCATTTATAAGAAACCACTTTTAAGTTCTATACACTGAAATAGTAAAAGTACACTCACTCCTCAATAAAACACTAAGAAAGTCTTGTAAAACAGCTTCTGAAATGAGCATGACTGCCTCAACAAGCAGTGCTAAGAACTGGTTTGCTCCATTTCCAGTTTCCCCCATATTTCGGACACTTGACGTGTTCCGCAAATCGCGTCTCACAGTGTGAGGGTGTTTTAAACAGCTTAAAAATCAGGTGAAGGTAGACAGAAACATTGCAGCTATCCCATTTGACCAATGTTGCTCAGTTCTATAGCCATTACCCCTTCAGAATGTATAAAGATTCTCCTTTACTTACACTCCTTTACCAACGCTCCAGTCCTTCTTTACAGCTCAGTCTCTTTGCCCCAGTATTATAGGCTTTGTCTGGATTTGTTGACTCAACAGGTCAAGAGATGAAGAGGTACAGCACCATTTATTGAAAGATTTTTACCAATCCTGGAATACCATGGAATGCAAATGTATTTGACCTCCTGCTGCTTCTGCCACAGATTGATCACTCACTCTTCGCAAGCATACACACACACACACACACACACACACACACACACACACACACACACACACACACACACAAGCTTCTATTTCTTGTAGTCTTACATTTCTTGTTTTCTTATTTTATACTCTCTAAACATCAACAATTTTGCTTAACTAGTGCAAAATAATGGTATCCATTAGTTTTCTAAGAGTGGGCGATGCAGTGCATTACCTATATTAAAAAAAATACTGGCATAGCTCTCCAGTTTAGTTTTTTTGCAGGATGACCAGATTTCTGCCTCATACCTTCAGTCTTGCCTCATAAAATGTACTGTTTGTTGGCAAATGACGCATGGATTTAGACTGAGGTACACATATCCTATTTGTGGATACGAATTATCTGAGAAGGCCAAATCACACATGCGGACAACCACTAATTTGCTAGAAAAGCACAATATTATGAAAACCAGACCACATATATGAGGCAAAAGTCTGAACATTCTGCAAAAATCTGTACTGTTGAGAGTTATGTTTAGCTGTCATTCATGCAAGCATACATACACTCACACACGCAGACAACCACAAACACACATGCACAAACACTTGCATTCATACTCAATGTTCTTTGCTAAATTCTTACTTTACATTTATATTCCCTAAGCGGCAAAACCGCCATTTAAGGAGTGTAACATAAATGCTTGATCATCTCACTCATACTTTCATGCAGGCATATAGTCAACCCCCCTTCACCCCCAAACACACACATGTACTTTTACACTCCTTAAATGGCAAAACTGCTGTCTAAGGAGTGTAAAAAACTGCTTCATCGATCTCACTCATACGCTCATGCAGGCTTGCAATCACACCCCCCAACCATCACACATGTGTGCTTGCTTCTATTTTTTGCATTCTTACATTTCTTGTCTTCTTATTTTACATTCACACATTCTGAAAGTCTCAGAGAAAAAGAATCATTGATGGGGAGATGCAGGTAATTTCTCCACTGAGTCTGAATCAGAATTCTGATGGAGAAGCTGTATCTGTTCCATCATATTCCTTTCTGGAATTAATTTCTTGAATATGTTCAGGAAAAGAGTGTATTACCTGATCAGCACTAAACACTCCAAAATATTGTTTCTTTGTGTTCAAAACCACCACACCTCCTATGTGCTTGTGTTGCTGCTTCAGAAAAAAAAAAGAGCTGGTTTCCTGATAGGATGAATTTGCACAGAAATGCCTCCTGCTACAATAAAATAGCTAAATTTGCCACCAATCGTCCTCATAGGACCCACCATTGTTATAACTTAAAGCAATTACCCTGGCTTGAATTGCAGAACTACCTAATATACTCACAACTAAGTACAGCACAACAACTCATTCGTCATCCAGAAAAATGCCCTGTGCCATAAAAGTTATTACTACCCTACTGTCCAGCAATGGACCTCCATTCTAGTGACATTCTTATTATTTACAAATAAGTCAAATAATGTTGCAGGAGACTCGCTCTACCCCCAATATAGGTTCATAGGTTCATAAGTAGGTACTCGGCTCTCGGCCCAAGGGCCTATGTAAGCCTAGCCAACAAGGTTCCTTGGCTTACGCCTCCCAAGAAAGTTATTTTCCTGTGCCACTGTCGAGCAGAGACACAGAAGTAATCCCCGGGGTGTATTTCCTATTTCCCATCCACTCATCAAGATTTTTCTTGAAGAGTGTTAATGAAGAGCTTGGCTTTACATAGATGGCTAGCCTGTTCCAGAGTATAGGAAGTCTCTGGGACAGGAATCTATCCCTTCAGCATGTCCTGTTTATTGTGGTGACAAGGTTTAGGTCCCTAGAGCGTGTAGCTCAGAGGGATTGGGATTTCTTTAAGTGTAGCATGTCCAACAGCTCTGGGTTTGACATAGCTTTATATGTTAGGCAGAGATCATCTCGGAGTAGGCGATATGCTACGGAGTAAAGCTGGAGGTTTTTGAGACTGTCAGTGTAGGACATTTGTTTGAGGCCAGTAATGCTCTTTGTGAGGTACTTCTGTGGCCTTTCCAGCTGCTTCAGATGTCTTATGAGGTACATTCCAAAAGGGTAACGGTAATCAAACAAAGTCATTTCTTGATTTTGATAGTAAAACACACACACACACACACACACACACACACACACACACACACACACACACACACACACACACACACACACACACACACACACACACACACACACACGCGCACACACACACACACACACACACACACACACACACACATGCACGCACGCACACACACACACACACACACACACACACACACACACAGTGTCGAGTAGAGGGGAACAATGACCTCTTTTTTCCTGGATGAGAACCCTTTTATGATGAAGTGTGCCATGTAGAAGGACTTCCTGACTACTGTGGCGATGTGACTATCAAAGGAGAGACTACTGTCCACCTAGGTCCCAAGAGCTCTTATCACACATTCAGTGTTAAGTAGATTGCTGCCTATGTGGTAGTTCATGGGTACAGAGTTTTTACCAAAGGGGATGACAATGCACTTTTTTGCAAACCTGACTAGTCCTATACCTATACAAACTCAACTTACCTATCTAGTCCTTACTATCCTCTGTTACATCTTCCATCTGACTATACTTTTCTTATCTACCTTTTTCTACATTATTTATATCCTCTTTACATACCTTTTCTTAAGTAAATCCATTCTATCTTCATTACACATACCTGTTTCCTACCTAACCTGTACTCTGTCTCCATACACTCTACTCATACTATTTTTTTAACTCTTAACCTCAGTGTACATCCTTTTAAAATCCTCCAGGCTTTTACTGCACTGTACCAATGTCAATGACTTTTTTTTTACTATGATAATTGCTGTTTTTTATTATTACAATACCTGATGTTTGTGTATTGTTTGTACTTATACTTTTGAAACATGTCTTTGGAGCTTTTCTCCACAAGCCTCTACTGAAAATGGACATATATCCAGTTAGACTAGCCCGGTCAACAAATGTAAAATAAAATAAATAAATTTAGCTTGAGGCCATGGCCCTGACACCAGGCATTTGTCTCAGCGAGGCCCTTCTGTAGGATGCCCACATCATTTGGGGACCTGACTATGGCTCCTAGTTTGCAGTCATCTGTGAACTTTGTTAGCCAGAGGCGTTCTGTGTTAGCCTGTACTTCAGAGAAGTAGATACCAAATAGGAGAGGTCCCAGGACTGAAACCTGTGGTACTCCACTTGTCACAGGTTTGAAGTAAGATTTGGAGTCCGCAACTTTCACAGTGTGGGTTTTGTCATTGAGCCAGTTGGCAACCCATCTTGTGACATAGGGATTTTATACCTAGGTTAGTGAGTTTAGCTATAATTCCAGAATGGGGAATGGTGTTGGAAGCCTTGGCGAGATCAAGATAGGCTGTGTGAACCACCTTACCCTCATCTATGGCTTTGGTGACTGCTTCAAAGAAGTCTATCAGGTTTAGGAGACACAATCTGCCTTTTACAAACCCGAATTGGGTGGGGTCCAGAGTCTGGAGATTACCAATGTCTTTGTTATGAGTTCCATGATGTGTTTTTTACCACATGTCCCACATGTTCTTTCATCCACATCCTAAGTAGTCTTTTGGTTTTTCCAATGTAGTATGCTTCACACTGGGAACATAGAGAAATGTAAACCACGTTGGGGGTCTCACAGTTTAAATGGTCTTTTATGTGAATAAATAATTGTGGGGTGGTGAGATGTACCTTGGTGGCTTGAATGACAAAATCTCACCAGTGGCATTTCCCACATTGGTACATGCCTGGGAGTGCATGTCGAGCATGTGCCTGCAGCCTCTTTTATGATTCGAAAGTGGCTTTGAGGGATACACTCTTTTTGTAGCAGAATTTGGATGGTTTCCAAGTATTAGGGCTAGCTGTGGGTGCTCCGCTATGAGTGCTCAGTTTTTAAAAAGGATGTCTTTGATGCTGGTGGTGTCTAGAGAGATGGATTTGGGAAACATTGGGGTGGTGTCCTCTGCTGCCTGAGCTTTGGGGTGGAATCTGTGTTTAAGGATGGGTGGGGCTTTGGGGTGGAATCCGTGTTTAAGGATGTGTGGTATATATGTCGCCTCACAGCAAGATGTTGTCCTGTTCGATTCTCAGCTAGAGCATCTTCTGTGTGGAGGCATGCGTGAATGGGCATGCCTTTGTTGAAGGTTGTGCATCAGGGCTGGTAACTCGGCACATAAAAATCCACTACCAAAACATTAGCGGACCGGAGTTCTGCTGTGGTGACCCCTAACCGGGATAAGCCGGAAGACACAACATTTTTTTTTTAAGATGTAATTTTTCAGTATTATCAGATACTTTCAATGTCCTGACATCATGTAATTAACTGATGGCCAGTAAATAAGATGGTGGCACTTTAAATATAGTCTAGCCTCACTGAGGTGCATTTTCAGACTGAGGCTTTTCTAGAAGCTATACCACAGGATATACAAATCACTGTAGGTAACTCATTAGGACTAAAGCTATATACAACCCATATCTAACAATGACTATGTCTTTGGAGAGCCCTTCAGAGTTTTGAAAAATAGGTAGACCTGGCCTCTACCCTATATCCTTTCCCCAGAACTAGCTTGCAGAAGCCAGAGTAATTTTGGTTCATTACCTTTTGCAGTCAGTCATCTGTGATGTCATCAAAGCAGTCTAAAGGCATCCTGACTTTACCCCTTCATTACCAAGAAGGAAGATTATCTCTACATTCCACTGCCTGAGAGGGCAGAGCAACTTACAAACATCCCAGTGCTAGCCCATGTGTGATCACAGCAACCCATTATATGCCTCATAGACAACAGCAGGTTCTCACCTTGCTGCCAAGCAAGGAGTCCAGAGCTTCCAGCAGGTGGGGCAAGAAAGTGTACTTACTTAATAGACTGGGCACTCAGTTATTTACTTATAGACTGGGTGCTCAGTTATTTACATCACCCATCTCATTTTAGTCTCATCTGGTAAAGAAGACTCTGGATAGGTTTGAGGACTTCCTTGAGTCTGGGCTCAAAGGAGACCTTTATGAGAATCTGTCTGTGTCTTCAATGAGAAGGAACCACATTTCCCACTTTAGTTTTGGCTGTGTTAATGCCTTGACTAATGTCACATGCTCAGGTGTGTACCTCATAGGATGGAATGGCTGAGACTGATCTCCTTGAAAGAGAAAATCAGGAACAATATCCCCATTTCTTTGGACAGGTATGATACCTTGTTTCTGACTTTCTAGAGAAGAAACAGTCACTCACTTCTCTGGAGGATCTGTATTATCTTCTCTTCTTCCTCTATCCTTCTTCTAAACAACTGCAACAGAAGAGGGTCTTAGTCTCATAATCCCCCAAGGTTTTCAAGGGTCATAGAGTTTTGTTCCTTATCATGCTGGCTAAGCCAACCAAGAAGACAGCCAAGTGGACTAGTTCTCTTTATTACTGACTCCGGGATGGGACTGCACATTGGGATAGTGGTTCTTTAAGTCCACCATAACAAAGGTTCAATAGGCTCTAGACTTGGTCTTTCTTAGCCAAATTTTGTTGCTTATTTCTTTTACTCCAGGAAGAGTTCTGCTGGCAGAGCAGTCAGTTTCAATGGACCACTTGTGACACACCCAGACACTACTGCTCAAAGTGGCTGTAGAGACTGTCTCAGCATAAAATGGGACTAGATTTTTTTATTTTTCAACTATATATGGACTAGCAGGGCTGATATGATTTCTCATCTCATTCTGGATCTCAACAATGTCAATTAGCACATCCAACACATCTGGAATTGAGTGGTCACCCTGCAGGGACCATGCTACTTCAGAGTTTCTGTACTATGCCACTGAAGGTTGGAAGGATGGCCTAATGGTTAAGGTGTTTTCCCTACAAAGACAAGGTGCAGGGTTTGAGTCTCACAAGGGATAATTGGCTAGGCTTAAAATGGCTTGCAAGGGCAGTTAGCTTAGTACTAACCTATGAACCTATAAGTTAATATTTGCATTTTGGCACTTCAGCATTTGGACCACAAAGATGATTCCACTGATATGCTATAGGTGGACATCAATTCCAGTACAAAGGGTTGTCCTTTGGACTTTCATTAGCACCCAGCATTAATTAATGCATTGGCCATGGAACAGAAAGTAGTAGGAAAAGAGTCTCATCAAATTCCTATACTTAGATGACTGAATCCTGGTTTTCTATCCTAGGGAGCTTCATGGTAGTATTCCTGTTACTATGGGTGCATTCATGGAAGCAGCTTCTAGGGATACTAGGCCCAGATTCAGACCCTGTTGCTCAATCTGAGCATAATTGTGTCATTTGCATGTTTGAGGATGTGACTACTACAATAGGCCATGAGGTGTCAGTGTCTTCAGAGCTACCTTGCACTCACAGATGTACATCTAGTATTGGACCCTTGTCCCCAGACCCCTGGGTGCAGAAAAATTCTCACTGACCTTCTTTCTGGTAGATATTCCCTTTTTATAACTAAATTCATCACAGAATCTGACAATGGAAGCTTCTCTTGCAGGCTGTGAAGCTTAGTAAGGCTCCCACATATGAAGGATGAGTTCTATATTAACTGGATCGAGACAAAAGCAGTAGTCTTGACCTTAAAGACAATGAAGAAAAAACTGCTTCCATTGTCATTCCTTATCTGGTCATGCAACCAGTCCAAAAACAAGCAAGAAGTGCCAGGTCATACCCATTGTACAGAGTGGTCATACTCATCTGGCAGTGGACCATATACCCCACCATCACTCTCTCTCAGTAGTTCACTTCCTCTAGGAAATAAATGATAAAACGCTTTCACTCATTTCTCCAATCCCTGCACCTGGAACTTTGGATTCAGAGTCTGGGCCTGGTGGGGAAGTTCAAGATATGGGGCACACTGCAGAACAACCTATTTGCAAGTCAGGAAAACATAATCGTCCCCATTCTTCTTTGATGCATTTCCTCTGACACCAGATTTCCTATATGCAGTCCCACCACTTCCTCTGAATTCAACAATTCACTGCAAAGTTTAGGGTAGAAGGACAAAAAATAATCGTGTCATCCCTTACTGGATGAGAGAGGAGTGTTTTCAGGGTTAAGGTTCCTGACAATAGAGAAGACTAGTCATCATTCTAAACAGTGGGTTCCTTATTGTTGCAACAACAACTGACTCCAGTTTGATTTTAGTACAATCCCAGTAAATGGGCAGTACATGCCATTTACACTTGTTACTTCTAGCTTTTAATATACACTATGCTTATATGATGTATTTCTCTGCTATTCCATAATATATGCACACAATACACTTAACTGCCTGCACCTTTACTATGATGATGTGACCATTTGTCAGGTGGTGTATTTCATGCAACACCAAAAAGTGTGAAATGTGTGTGCTAGAGTGGGTATAATTAGTAACCTTCAAAATGCATCCCATGATCCCACGCTCACCAGGCTAGTTATTCCACATTTTTGTCTAACACACACACACACACACACACACACACACACACGCTACATCTGAGAACTGCAGGCAGCTCAACATCTTTTATACAGTTCACCAGCTATACACAGACACACCACACTTAGATAACATTCAATGAACACAGAAACACACTATTATATGAGTGGAAGTGCCTGTTGTGCCCCTGTGTGTTAGGAGTACCACGCTTTTCTGTATGCAGTGCCAACTAAAAAATCCCTGCTGCTAGTATTAGACACATTAGATTTAAATTATTCTCTTGATTTTATTTATGTTGAACTGCTGGCCTTTACCCAGGGGCGGACCGTGCTATTGGACTGCCGGACTGCAGCCCCCTCAACTTCAAACTAACAAAATAAAAAAATAAAAAGAAAAAAATATTTTAAAATTTTGCGGACTTCGCACATGCGCACTAGTCCAGACTGCTGCTGCATGGAGCATGCACAGATTGTCTCAGCAGCAGTCCTGATTGAGAAACGTGAACAGGAGCGCTCTCACAAGTCTATGCAGTTTTAAACTGCATAGACTGCCTGGGAACTCACTGGGGAAATGCGTTGGGGTCGGACTGCAAGGTTGGCAGTCAGGAGAAGGATCTTGGGTCTGGTGGATTGGAGTTTGCTGCAGGGGAAGATCTCGCGACGGGCAGGGTCGGATTTGTGCGGGTGTTCAGCTGCACTCTCGTCGGGGGTTTTGTGGACAGGGACCTGGATTTAATGGCGGTTTTGCGGACAGGGATTTACTACAGGACCAGGTAAGTGGATGAACAAGGTGAGTGTGTGTGTGTGTGTGTGTGTGTGTGTGTGTGTGTGTGTGTGTGGTGTGTGATTGATGACAGTGATGAAGCCATAGGCTGCCAGCTTTAGCGACATTATCTACAGTCTGCAAAGTACACTCAAGTCTGGGCGTGTGATATAGATACTTATATTCTACAGGGGCATGACCATTTGTTAGGAGTTGTATACAGATATATACCAAGTTTCATTATCTTTAAGAATGTAGCTTCCCTGAAATGTAATACCCTGCCACCCTGGACAGTGAATGTTTGTAGATAGCATGATGGATGCTGTACCGACTGGTCACAGCTGCAGAGGAGTAGTCAGAATCCCTAAAACTAAAGCTTAAAAAGTGTACCAGGAGCATCCCTAGCTACATTTGCCATACGCTGTATAGGTCAGAGTCACTTAACTGTTAGAGAAACATGCACCATATGTTACATCTTCCTTTTTCAGAAAATAGCAGAGTTATATTTATTGTTCTGTACATTAAAGTTAACTTTATTCTATGTTCGCTCTAATTACATGTAAAAAGGATTCAGACTTTATTATGCACACTTTCAGTATATGCAGTTATTTCAGTTCTTTGTATCATTCCTGGAACTATGTGAATTTCTTTCTGCCTTTTTTATTGGTCTACCATAGCTGGAATACTGACGGCAGAACTGTTTTGGCATAACAGTTATTCAAAACTTTGACATAACCTTTTGACCTCTGCTCATGAGCAGTTCCTTGAGGCTTTCTTTTGTTTCATTTCTTGTGACTCAGACTTGGGGCACTTCTTTTCACATCAATGTGGACAGACCTGATATTTGCCACTTCAATGCTGTAGTTCTTTTTGAGTATCATGGTGTACATCTATCCCTGTATGAGACATGTTTGGCTTGAGCAGATACTACTGTTTCTTCTGAGATGCTTTTTGTGTGAAATACAGATACTCAATAATTTTGGATGATCATGCTGTCTGACTGCTATTGGTTCTGGCTGCCTTTCTTCATATATGATGAATCTTGACTTTATCTCTCTTTTAAACAAGAAATGTCTTCAGTATCTGTCATAATTAAACTAGTTTTTTTTTACTGATTCTTCTTTTCCTATACCTAATGGTGATTTTCAAAAATTAACAATGACATAGTTGAGTTGTGGGGGAGGATTGCATTTCAGTTTGTGTGCACAAAATGCAGGTGATCAATAATCTTGGATGATCATACTCTCTGAATGCTACTGCTTCTGGCTGTCTTACATAATTCTGATAAATCTTTACTTTACTTTATCTCCCTTTTCTAAAGAATAAAATGGCTCAGAATAAAACTAGTTTTTTTTTTTACTGATAATGTTTTTCTTGTACCGAATAGTGATTTTTCAGAAAGTGTCAATGATATAAATATAGGGGGAATTTTGCCTTTCAGTCCATGAGACTTAAGCAAAACACTTGTCTCTTAGGATGGAGTATTTCTGTACTATAGTAAAGATAGAAGATGAGACTCATAGCAGTCTGTGCAATTGTTCTCTAATGTTCTCAAAATGTTTACAGTTTGTAAGACTTTCCACTTGGTCATTTGGCTGAGGATAATGTAGCTTTGATGTAACATACTGAAACGTCTGATGTTCTGAAAATCTTTTAAACTCATAAGCTTGCATTCTGTGGACATTTATATGACACAGTTACCCTTATGATTCCATTTTTTGAGAATATGTTGTAAAAAGTCTGCTGACAATATCTGATAATTTCACAGCATCAGGAAATATTAAATTGTAGTTTACACTGAATAGATATACTCTCATCAAGGAAACGGGTTGGCCCCATAACAGATAAATAATTGTCTTCACCATAATCTAGTTTTTCTTCAGCGCTGAATTTCTTGCTGTAGCTGTACTGACACCCCTTACAAAACAAAACATAGCAAGTGATTTATTTATGTCTCATAATCCTTAGCATCTATTACACAAGATCTCATCCTGAGAGGTTTCTACTGATTTAGAAAATAAAAAGTACATGCTATTGCAAAACAAAGCAAGGAATAAGATTATATTTATTTCCGATAAAATTGTTGCATTTTTAAAAGCAGGATAGAGAAAGTCAAGCAGTTGATTGTAAAATTAAACTGAATGCCATATGACTGAAACCAAATCACAGAAAAAAAAAATGAAAATTCTCTAATATACATTTTACAAACTATACATTCTCATATATATATATATTTCCAAGGAGTCTACCTGCATATCCCCTTAGAACTATTTACTAATTCATACTCACACCAAGGTCACACAGCTTTGTGCTAAAAGAAAATGCATTGTTTTCTCAGCAAAATCAAACATATTTGTCATCTGCAGGACTGCCTGACCTCTGAGTGACAATTTATTATTAGGCGTGTGGGGCACAGCTCATTACATGGAGGTACAAGAGGAATACAGCTTCAGTATAAAGTTTTTAGACGTTTGGTTTCAGACAAATGGTATTAGGTCTTTTGCTAGCATTCAGTCTAATGTCACCACTGTAGACAGTGCATGCAGAACACTTATTTGTTTGCCATTTTAGACACTATGAAAGAGAAGTGTAGTGAAATCATAAGTCAGTCTACCTGTAATATCATGAAAAGCTTTACTAGTAGTGACATATTAGTTTAAAAATTCTTATTTCTGGTAATATATTTCTGTCGGCTTGTTTAGGAATTGTACTGCTACTGTTTATCGTACTTTGTTTTTCATAAGCTACTGCATACACAGAGTACATATAATTTGTAATATTGGCAGTCATTTTCACAGAATCTGAAAATGTTTACATGTATGTATACAGAAGTGTGTGTGTGTGTGTGTGTGTGTGTGTAAATGCCCCAGTTGCTATATACTTGTGGCTAGAACAAACTCATGGTGGTGGGGTAGGGAATACCTCAGGATTGAACCCTGTACCTTGTATGCAGGTGTTAAGGACCTGAATTCCCTACCCACCACCATTTGTAAAAAAAAAAAAAATGCAGATTTTTGCCTCATATTTGATCTGATCTGTTCCTCATAATATCTGTGGTTTCTAAATGTTGCAATGCTTGATATTTGATGGTGCAGTGGTAGCATTGTTGCCTCACAGCTGCAGATTCTCAGATTTGATTCTTGCCTGGGATGCCTTATGTGTGGGGTCTGCATCTTCTCCCGGTGTTTGTGTGGGTTTGCTTTTGTGTCCTCCCATGTTACAAAGACATGTCTGCATTATTTCTTCCTGGGCCTCTGCTGAAAATTGTTTTTTGTTCCAAATCAGACTGTCCTGATTAACAAATGTTAAATAAAATTGACAGGCATTTGAATTTCAGACTTCAGGTTTCTGAATGTTTAATCCCTTACATGTTTGATGGCACAGTGGTAGCATTGTTGCTTCACAGCTATAGGTTTTCTGTTTGATTCTTGGCTGGGGTGCCTTCTGTGTGGAGTCTGCATCTCATCCCTGTGTTTCTGTAGATTTGCTCTGGTGTCCTGCCATTTTACAAAGATGTGTCTGCAGTATTTCTCCCTGGGCCTCTGCTGAAAATTGTTTTTGTTCCGTCAGAAGTAAAATTGACAGGCATTTGAATTTTAGACTTAATATTCTTCAGAAAATACATAGTAACACAACCTTTTATTCTAGCAATTTTCTAGCAATTTTCTAAGTTTATAAGATGAATATTTGAAATGTGTCCTTATTTTTGGGACTGTATTACCCCATTATTGGCTTTGTCCAGGTTTTTTGTGCTAAGGTTGATAGCTATGGCAAGAACTGAATTCACTGAATATGTTTGAGGGCTGTATTCCCTCATTACTGGGTTTGTCCAGGTGTTTTGTGCTAAGAGGTTGACAGCTATGGTGAGAACTGAAATTATTAAATGATAGCCATTTAAGTTTCAGTCTTCCGCTCTTTCACAAAGCAGCTGATTTGGCGTAGTGATATGTTGCTCTGACTCTTTTGCACAGGGACCTTGGCAGTAAAATGCATGGTGGTAACACAACATTTTATTCTAGCAACTTTCCAAGATTATACAAGCAATGTTTAATGTGTCCCTGTTTTTTGGGCATTTAACCCCCCCCCCCCATAAATGTGGCTTTTTCCAGATTTCTTGTGCAGCGAAGTTGAGATGCAGTTGAGTATTGAGTAGAATTTACAAGGAGCTGAGAGCTGCAGGGGAAGAGAAGTTTAGTGTTGCTTATGCTAAGTCAGTTTGCATTGTTAATAGCACAACAGGTTGTGTACTTGCTTTTGATGCAGAAGGTTGTTGGTTCTACTCCCACAAGGGGTGAATGCTGCCGTACTGAAAAAGTTAAGATACTAACTATGAGCCTGTTATCAGTTTGCCATCCATTTCCTATTGCAATATTATTAGCTTATCATTTTAATGTAATATAGGCAATTTATTCCTCAGGGGCATCAGACACTTTATTTTTCGATGAAACCATGAAATATAAAAGTGTTTGCTAGCAGCAACCTCTTCATTAGTTACAGATTTATTTAATGTGGAATTATTTAGATGACTTTTTTACTTCAGAGATTGTGCATATTTACTGATAATGGTGGACTGTAGAATTGTGCATATTTACTGATAATGGTGGACTGTAGAATTGTGCATATTTACTGATAATGGTGGACTGTAGAAGTTTGAGTAGACTTTTATGATGGAAATGTTCTGAATTGGGCAGTCTTGTCATTATTGGTGCATGCATTTTGTTTCATAGTTTACTGGAAAAATGTTCAAAACAATAGGAAGGTGTATCAAAGAGCACATGTATGTTTCATATGCAAGGGGCCTATGATTTGAAAACAGCCCAGAATTAATCTTTGTCTGCCACTGGTAAAATGTATTTTCTTTGAATGTGGGTTTCAATGCTGTTTCAATGAATGTGAGTTTCAAGGGCAGAGAAGTTTTAATGCTAAGTTTGTTTAGCAGATGTCTTAGTGTTTGTGCTGTAAAATGCAAAATAAAACTTTCAAATGAAGTCCAAATCACCATAGAAGTAAATCAGTATGCACATTAGTGTTTATGGTAAATTGAGTCAAATAGCCAAGTAATGGATCATTGGAATGGCTGCAGGGGGAGGCTCCATTCAACCATGATTTTGTGAGGGGGAAGGGTGGCAAACTTAGACAGCCCCAGCTGAACTATACCTCCCAACTGTCCAGATTTTCAAAGAATGAATAGATTTTTGCTTCTTATTTTTGGTTTGTTCCTCATAAAATTTTGGTTTTCTGGCAAATCATTTAGGAATGAAGTCACTAAATAATGACAAACTGAGTTTCACACTTCATAACCTTCAGAAAAATGCATGCTGAAGTGTAAGACCTGTTCTTCTATACAAGAGCAATTTTTAGTACTGTTTATATGTCCTCCCCCCCCCAACATTTTTGGCCTTGTCCAGATTTATTGCATTAACAGGTTGAGAGGTACATGCAAATAAATTGCTTTATAGAATTAGGCATAGCCAAACCTCTCAACTGTCCCTGATTTTGGCTCAAAATGTTGCTCTTCCTTTAATAATCCCCCCGCAAAATAGCAATTTTGGAAGAAAACATGGAGGGTTTACAATTAAGAAATAACTGTAATAATCAGAGTTATAGATTACTTTTATTTTAGAAATGCATGTAGATTCTTTTATTTTGTCGGCTGCTCAAGTTAGCAGTACTAATATTAAAGTGTCCCTTTTTTGACAGGTTCCCAGCTGTATCATGTGGCTATTTTATATTTTTACATCACATTTTTGGTCCATTTTTCATAAAATTGTGGGGTTTTTTGGCAAATTAGTGACAAATCATTAAAGACTGAAGTTAGAAAATAATGACAGACATTTGAGTTTCAGATTTCATACCATTCAGAAAATTCATACTAATGCAAGACCTATTCTATTATCTTTCTAAGTTTATAAGAGCAATATTTAAAAATTGTCCTTATTTTTGGGCCTTTGTCCCACTTCTATGTATGGCTTTGTCCAGATTTCTTGCTCTGAGGTTGAGAGGTATGACAAATGTGTCAGGGCCATCACAGTCAGCCAGAGACATTTCAAATTGTGACATACTTGTTGCACCCCACTCCCCCATGTAGTGACTCTGGATGTGTCGAAGCAAGGCAAGGAGTAGTTATGCAGTGTAAATGTGCAGAGTATCCCCCCCATCCAAGGTAGACACAAGTTCTAGAGTGGCTTTTCATCTGTCCTTGATTTTTGCAGAATGGTCTGGTTTCTGTCATATTTTTTGTACTGTTGATTTATGCTTGTTACTCAAAGTGCCTGTTGCTCTGTGTTTTAAGTAGCAATACTTTAATGACCATCAGGTAAGCTTGGCTGAGATTGTAAGATGCAAGTAAGCTTTAATAAACATACTGTTAAAGAATTGCCAACATTGAAAGCCTTTCTGTTGTTGCCATGTAGAGAATACTTAACTAGATAATGTATACGCCTTGGGTATTGAAATGCATATGACAGTATTTGTAATAAAGGACAGGATTACATTATTTTAAGAAGCTCATTACACTTGGAGACTTCCAGTCATCTCTGCAGGCTTTACCTGTAAACTAAACAGAATGCCAATCGTGTGGTCCATAACCTGTACAGTAATATTTTTAAGCAATGTATCTTGAGCTTATTTCTTGTTTGCTTTTCATTTTTTACTTTTATCATGTTTACCCCATGAATCAAGTAGATAGTTGTCAGGCAGCAGGTCTTTTTTTGGATAAGAAACATTTTTACAAGTGGGGGCATCAGAGATTTCTACTTTCAGCATGTTACTTGGTACTTTAATAAAGCTCAATATAAATTATAATTAGAACTGCAGTGCAAGAAGTGGTTTGAGTGCTGCTTGTTTTTCTTATACTTGATTTTGACTGGCATTCCATTAATGTATTTAAAAAGTAATTTATTTTTTCATGCCTCACAACCTTTTTGTTTCCATCTAGATATTAAGTAAGCTGTCATGCAGCCAATGCACTGAAATATTTTTATTCTTCTACACTTCATTTTGTCTTGATTGGACTCTCATAATGACGGTTTGGCACCCAGGGCAGTGTATTTAGTTAGTTTTTTTGTGGTTTTAAGCATAGCTCCTCCCCTTTCTAGTTGGCCGCACCCCTTCCCATTGACCCCGCCCATTCAGCTGTCTCCTGCAGCCCCCCTTTGATTTGAAGTCACCAGCCGCCACTGCCTTTACCCCTTTTTACTGCACACTGCAGTTCTTGATGTACAGTTGCATACCTGGTCGTTCAGCATTATACACATATTTATTTATTTATCTATTTATTTATTGTCATTTGATTACCAGGAAAGTCTAACTGGGCAGAAGCCCATTTTCAGATAAGGCCCAGAGAGAAAAGCTCCAAAGTATTTCAAAACATTTTACAGTCTTTAAATATAATACAAAAAAAAACAACTACAATTTAAATAATTAAACTGTAGTTTGCTTTAAACTGTCGATTGCATATATCTCTGAAATGTTTAGATGACATTTATGCTGCCTTAATTGCATACCAGCATTACACAGTGTACACTTATGACACCCTAAAAAGCAAGAATGACACATAGGATATGGCTGAAAAAAACAGAAAGTTTATATATCTCATTAAATTCCTTTCATAATTGTTTCTTGTAATGTTTAAGCTATAATTATTCCAAACGAAGCAGCAAACAACAATGGAACCCAAAAGTAGATAATTCCACCTTTGGCTTATCTACTTTTAAGCTATAATTATTGTCAAAACCACTTATCATATGTACCTTTGACGTTAGGGATCATGCACCTAAGGCATCCAAACAGGCTGACTGGAGACCAACAGTAGCTGATGACTGTTACTATTAGATCTATTGTCATCATCTCTGCTGAAAAACTATCAACAGCCTGGGCTAGAGCAGCAGCCTCAAACTCAAATGACCATGAGGGCTACATGAAGACTAGTACACTCAATCAACAGCTACATCATACTACAAACAATTAATTAACTAATTAATTAATGTGACATTATTATAGTAGTATTATAGTAACAACTTGAATGTCAAAATATGGATAATGACCCTATAATGTTTCTAAAATACAGCAAGCACTAGCATTAACTTGTCTCACATATATAATATCTTGATGGAATGTGGCCTTTCTAAAGGGGTAGACCACCTTTGACTGTTAAGAAATCACATACATATAATGGCCACAGTAATGTACCTGACGTTGTTGCTGTCAGCTACATATATTGGCCACCTGCCAGAAGAGCCATATCAACGATATTTAACAGTAACCGTGTAACAGTCGTTTACTTTCATGCATAACGTGCTCCACAAAAGATATCAATGGCCATTTGATAGTGATCTTGCAAATGCCTTGAAGTGCCCCACACAGCCTACTTCCACACTCCTCAAAAGATAGCTACATTCTGTGTACCCCCTGTAATGTCAGCTTGTGATGAAAGTGAAAGAAAGAATGGTCACAATAATTCATTTCTACTTGTTGCTCTCAGATACATAGGCAGTAACTCCACCACAACCAAATCAATGACTATTTCATTCTGATTGCATTTAGATATGGCTATGCATGTTTTACTTAGTAACTATACCTCACTCAGTAACTAGACTTTTTATTCGAATATAAAGCATCAATACAATTTTGTGTTACGTGGTTCAAAACAATACAACTGTGGAATAAAATAATTTCAATACAGATTCTGTAGATTTGCAGCTTTAGATAGTTAAGGAAAGATTTAGAGTTTAGGAAGGAGTTCTGTCTAGTACAGTATGTCAACAAGAACAACAAACCAAGTGGTAGATGTCAGTCTCACTCAGGTAGACTTTGTGATGGATATGTAACTGAATAAACTGGGCACTGGCAATTAACTCCACAGTCTACTGTGTTTTTTGGAGAAAACCAGGTGCAGTGGAAACTTTGTGAAAGCATGATACAGGGGCAGAGGTTTAGCTAGCTTTTCTGGAAACAGTGTAGTCCCCCACACCAAGTGTTTTAGTTCTAAAAAATGGTCTTTCCTTGCTTGCTTGGTCTTGCTTGCTACAAATAGCAAGCAGCTGCTATATTTTATGCCACATCTGGAGTGCTAAAGAGCTTCAGTTAAAAAAAACTTCTTTCCTTTTTAAACTGTAGCAAAATGCTTACTACATGTAGCAAACAGCTTTCTGAAGTTTATGCTACATAAAGAGCACTAAGCATTTCAGTTCTGATTACAAATGTAATTCTGGCATTTGAATGTCAGTAAAGCCCTGCAATGAAGCCCAGTCAGCATCTACTGATCATGCTCCCTAGTACTTTGCACCTGATGTAACTATCTTCTTCACCCATACTAGCTACACCACTGTGCAGGGACATTGGTATTCCAAACAACATGCTGAAACATGGTTATAGTCTGTAACTGGAGGGAGATAATTACAAGGTAAATGTTAATAATTATTGTTTATGAGTTGATGCAGAATATTGTATCCCATTGAGTCAAAAAGTAAATTTACTAGGATAATGTTTCCCTTTAAGAGCATAAATTATGTAATACATATTTAAATGCAGTAATAAAAAGGCTGTAAAACAATGTAGGCCTAAAAGGTCTAAAATGATGCTCCAAACACTAATGGCTCAGAATTCCCATTATGTGGTTTTGTATAATTTATATGTGGAGACCAGTCATCTAAGAGTGTAACAGAAGCTTCATTTGTATACACACTGATGACCAAAAAATCCCCAGATACATTTAGTGAATTTACAGGATAAAAGAAAAATAATTCAGAATCTGTCAGAGCAATATTGGCTTATTGTGCTTCTTACTTCTTCTAGCAGGGCTACCAGGTACCTGCCTTATTTGCTTAAGTTAAATAAATCCAGTATTCATTAGAAAATTGACCAGATCTAGCATCCCAAATAAGATGCTTAAGATGTGTTTTTTATGTTAATAATACGTAGAAAGAATGCAAGTGGTTTTGTAGAAACTAAGAAATGAGAATTAGTGAGCTCTCAATTCTGAATTATGATGCCAGTCACAAAGGGCATACATAAAAGACAGAGGTAGAAAAACACCTGTAGCCAGTTCAAGGGGTTTCCAATAACAGTGAACCACTAGTTCTTTCATGCTGCATTTTTGCTTATTATATGTGTGTGTGTTGTTGCAGCTCTGTAGGTTCTTGCTTCCATCTGCACTTCCACAATAACAGTTGTTTATGCATGGCTTTCTTCCACCAAGCAAACAGATCCATCAGTTCAGAAATGCATAGAACTTTCACTCTTTTTCGAAGGTAGATATTCAAGCTGCGATTGGCTTATACGTGATGCTGTACAGCCAGCATAGAAGTACATGGTGCTGCAGATAAAAGCAGAGTTTATCTCTTAATATCATGTTTTTTGCCAGAAGAAAATGTCTGTGAGACCTGCAGTTGAAAGTGCACTATATAAATGGCAAAGATGTGCTAACACAGGCAGTGGTGCCCCAGACCTATAAGCATGTGGAAATGCTACTGAAATGCGAGTACTGTGGCTTCTGTTGTGGCTATACTTACACTGCGAGAATAAGAATGTTATATCTGTAGGTGTGTAACTACAAGTCACTCAGCATCTTCACTTTCTGTATATAGCACCAGGAATATATTGCTGTGCAGAAGTATCCACAGCTATTGTAGAATTAGCAATCCATGGATTCCCACATCTGCAAATCAATGTACTACTTTTTTTTTAATTTTGCTCCCCATAGAGCTGACCACCATCTGTTCTGACCTGATCCTCTCCCCAGTCCCTGGGTCCCTGAAGCCACCTTTTTCTCCTGCGCCTAATCTGATAATCAGAGCTGGAGAAGACATCAAAGCATCTAAGTGCAGCATCATCCTACTATACTGTAGAGTATTTTTTATTTGATTGTTATTCCTTACATCCATAATGCAAGTCCCATGTATGCAATGTTCAGAGATGTAATTTGTGGAATTCTATGGATGTTTTCCAGTGTAGGACCTCTTCTGTGAGGTGTGCATTCAAGCTAGCTCCATGGCATAGGGGGATAAAGCCCTGACTGTAAGTCAGGTGACCCCAGTTTGACAGTTATTGTGTAATGTAATATCTCCAATGAAATTCACACAGGTTTGGCCGTTCCACTATTTATTGACAGGCGTGGTATCATTGATGGAGATGATGTCAGTAAATGCCATGCCATGCGATCATTCATGTAATAAATTATAGAATACACTTAAATCATCTGAAAGGTTCCCTATTCATTATACAAGGAATACATTCACTTATTAAGGAAACATACCGGGGACTAAAGCTGAAACTGTTTAGGGCCGGGGTAGAGAATGCAGTCTGGTAAATTACTGGTACAGACATTGTCCTCTCATATTTCACTCCACTGCGGAAGCAATACAACACTGAACCAGAACCATATCTGGACCATTGCATGTCCTCAGTCTTATCAGTAATAAATACACTCCTTTCAGATAATGTGCCAATAAGTGCATCCAGCTCTGTTTGTTCTAGGCTTAGGTAGAATCCAGTGGCAGGACAGTCGGTAAACAAGAATGGTGCCTAAAAACAACAGTACAAACCTGAAGGAAGATGCCTCTACATTACACTTTAGTTTATTAATGGTTTGTGACAAACATTGTGGGTGTGATTAACTGCTTTTGCCAGTGCTCCTGTAAGCGTGGTTAGCTTTCTTGTGGGTAGGATTTGCTAACGCACATCTTGGGGGTATTACACTACAGAATAACTGTAATAATAATAATAACAATAATAGTGGCTCAGATGCCTGTTGGAACTGAACAGCTGGAAGAGGAATTATAAGGCATTGGCCTGCTTACATCTTCTAGATGAGGGGACATGCAGGAGACATGGCTGGTTTGCAAGCTGCAATAAAGATACCACGGCCAAAACAGGATGCTGCTGTAGATGAGTGTTCATAAAGGGGCACATTGCCACATGAGTGGGGACATTATCCTCATGGTAAGATTGCCACATGAGTGGGCACATTATCCTCATGGTAAGATTGCATGTTTAACCGTTAGGGATTAAAAAAAGAAGAAAACCTGCACTAAGTCACACCCACAATGCCTGTCACGAGCTGTTAATAAACTAAAATGTAACATAGACACTTCTTGCCTCATGTTTCTCCTGTTGCTTGGAGGGACCACCCAAGGATGATAATGATTCTTTTTTGTTTGGCAGATGGCACAGCAGTTAAAGTTCCAAGCTGCAATTCCTGTGGTACAGTATTTGATTCTCACAACCCTTATTTGCCATGTGTGTGACCTTGAGCAAGTTATTTAACCAAATGTTGCCCCTAGGTCACCCTAAAAGCAGACTGTGTGTCCACTGAGCCTACCTGGTTAACATATAGGATTGTTATTATTATTATTAGTAGTAGTATTAGTATTATTACTAAACTACAGTATGAAAGCTTCTAACCAGGCCCAGTCCCATTGTTTGCATACAGTGGCTCACACCCTTTAGAACCTGCACATTGGGGAATTGGCCATCTCTCCATGTGTACGGGCAGTCCAGAATGAAGGCCTCCTGTCAAGCGTCATGCTGGAGGGGGGAGTTACCATGGTTCATGGAACCAATAGGATGATACAATATGGTAGTAGACCATGCAAGACTAGATCTCAGTGAAGCAAAAAAAATAAATAAATAGATATGCAGCAGCAACCAAAGTACCCTCACTTGGGATAGGTCAGCCTAAAAAATGCCACTTGTTTTCTGTTTCCCAAGCCAGATTTTCAAGAGCCAGGACAGTTAATCAAACCCAGGACTTCTGGGCTCCACTTCTCTGTAGCAAAGTGCTTTTATGTGATTATTAAGCAACAGCTGCTGCGGCTGCAGGGTTCCTGTCCTTCAGGTCCTTTACACATAAATGTCTACTTTTTAATCAACTGGAATAATGTAGGCATTTTTTTTTGTTAACAGTCACAGGTAAATATGTACGTACTAGAAATGTATTACAATACACCTGCCTTAAACTGAAATTTTGCCACACAAAATGCATCTGCTTTATATATTTTTTTTTCTTGTTTTTTGTAGTGGTTGTTGGAGTGTTTCAGTATATAACCACGTTTGTATTATTTTTGAGAAAGACAACACATTAGTAAATGATCAAGTTTATCTGGTTAGTTATAAATAAAAAAAAAATATTCCTACAACATGAGGCAAATCATTGCACCTGAAGTATCACACAAAATATTTCACATACTTATTTGCATTTCAGATTCAAAACTGGATGTATGACATGAATAAGACCTATTCAGACCTTGTACATATGTTCTCCATCGGAAAATCATATGAAAAAAGGCCACTTTTCATTCTTCGGGTAAGGACAGTAGAAAAATATTAATAGTTAACACACGTCTTCTGTCATTTAATATGAAGCATAAAACTTTCCAGCATGTATATGAATCAACATTTTTTCTGCCACTGTAATGATACTTTTTTGGCATAAAAGTACTAGAAATAGACAAGCTATAATATAAAAATGCAAAAAGATGACTTTACCAGAGAATTAGTACAACATATTTATACAGACACCCCATGGCATAGATAAAGCATTATGGGACAATTGTGGAAACTCATGATAATTTTTCATTTAATTCTATGTCTCCCCTGGGATTCAGAAAAGCCACATCTGTGATCTTTGGTACATTGTGTGTGTGTGTGTGTGTGTGTGTGTGTGTGTGTGTGTGTGTGTGTGTGTGTGTGTGTGTGTGTGTGTGTGTGTGTGTTGAGCTTCAATGCTTATCTCCCATGTATGTTGTCATGCCATCATGCGTGATGGGCAGCTAGTCACAGTGACCACAGTACAGAACCATGGTCAGATTCTGTCAGACCTACTCATAGCCAGACTAACCTACAAGCAGCAGATGTAAACACTGAATGTGCCCAAGCACCAGTGCTAGGCAATGAGAGGCCACATGCACAAATGGGAAAACTACAATGACAATGCACTGATGCAGTTTACAGCAACATATATGCAGAGAAATGTTCCATGAAGTTAATAAAAAGTTTCTTAAAAAATGAATGAAAAAGAAATGCCCCATGAAAGGAAAAATGTCAAGGATGGCTAAGGGTAGACTGCAGAAGCATCACTATAACAAGAGAAACCAAGGACTTGGGCAGAAAGATGCAAAGAGAGCTGCCTACCAAAGCAGGGCTGCAATATACTTGAAAGTAGAATAATGTGAAATTTAGACAGCAGAGTTGGAATGCAGTAAAGTAACATACTGTACTAATGTAGACCAGTCCTCACAACATCAGAGTTTGATCAGTGGGCTTGTACTTTAATGTGAATATCATTAAAATGAAAATATGAAACCCTGAGTGGAGTTTACCCACAAGCTTAGTCCACTTGCATTACATCCTCAGTTCATTAATAAGGTGGGCTACAGAAACACCCAGACTGAAGGCACCAGAAAACATGCATTTCAAGAGAATGAAACACATTTGTTGACTGTCAGCAAGAAAAGAAATATACTCCTCAAGGGACATGAGACCTTGTCTTTCCTAATGATATTCAATCTTCCAGTGCATTTGCATGGGGAGCCACTGAAACACACAGACTGAAGGTATCAGAAAATACACATTACAAAGGAATGTGACACATTTACACACCATGCATTGAATATTATAAAACAACATACAACCCTTAGAGGATTAGATCCCTCCATCTACTGCACTAATATTGCAAAAATCCTTTCATGAGTAAAATGAGCCATGGAAGCAGTTAAACTAAAGGCATGAGCTTTACCGTGTTTCATATTTCATGGTGACGTATAGCAGTGCACAGCTCATTTATATGACTGGTGTCAAAATCTGCAGTGCGTAAGGATTGAACTTCATTTTTGCCATTTAATGAGGAGTGCCATTTCTCTTTGGTTATATACAAGCATCAGCGTTGCTCTCTGTAAACTGACATGCAAAGTCTGACCACAGAAAGATTATTTTTTTATGTAATCCCTTTTTGGGCATGTGTGTGTGTGTGTGTGTGTGTGTGTGTGTGTGTGTGTGTGTGTGTGTGTGTGTGTGTGTGTGTGTGTGTGTGGTATGCTTATTTATTTTTTGACAAGGCTAAAGGTTGGAAATGGGAGTATAGGCAGAAATGAAAATGGGGACAAAGCAGAGCATAGAGAATAAAATGAGCAAACAAAGAATACGAAGGATGGAGGTGGGGTGGGGCATACCTCTCGACTTCTTAGCTCAATAATTCTGAATAAATCCAAAAATTGTTGCAATTATTTAATTACTTCAATCTTCAATAATTTATCAGGAAAAGTAGACCTTGCCAATCATGTGTACATTAGTCAAATGTCTGGAAAGATGAAATGTTTGGGTGCGAACATTTTCTGTGGGACAGATGTCTTTTTTTTGTAGAGAGGGTAAAGCTGGGGAAGGAAGTCAGGAAGTAAGAAATTGGTAAGAGAGGGAAGTCAGGTGGCAGGGAAAGACAAACTTGACTGATAGTGTGTGGGATAACACAATGAGGGAAGGGGAACACGATAGTGAAGGAGGTGTTAGACAAATAGAAGGTAATGGTGAGCAGAGGACTGTACAATATATGCTGTGGGCATAGATACAAAAGGGACAGGAACACCAGGTTGGGCGATAGGACTGGGTGCTTGAGATGTAGTCTCTGCCAGCTAAATTCAGTACGAGATTACTTGTCACCCTGGGAAATTTCACCACTGGGTCCTGGCTCAGAAAGTGGAGTCAGTGCTGGGCAGGGGACAAAACTTGATAAGTCGATGGAACATGGTCTTACTGCAGCAGATGCAGGCATCCAACCTCCTGTCTATCATCTCCCTCCACAACCACAGGCAGCTCTGATGGGTGACAAAATAACCATCTTCTCTTGCACTGCTACTGGTAGGTACCATAGTACCACCCTCCAGTGCAGGGTACTTGATGCAAATGGTACAAATCAGGCAGAGATTGTGGAGGCAACTATGGCAGGCTGAGACCCTGATGTGTTGAGTGCCTCTGGCATGGTGGTGGTGGGAGTGGCGGTACCGCTGTCACCTGTGGAGGGGGGTGGAATTTGAGTTCCATTCCTACATCCTAAAGAGATCTTCATTCCTCATCAACATTTTTAGATTACAGTTGATAAGATTCCTCACCATTCTTGCATCCATACTTGAAAAACACTGACTGTCGAGTACATCTGGGACACTGCAAACAAAACTATTTTTATTTAAAGAAAAGTAAGATAATAAATAAATGAGTTAAGCGCTTTCATCCATTACTTGACATGGACTTCATCAGAACTTGTTTTTCAAGTTTTCAAGTTTGGAGTTATTCTGACTTGCAATACCACAACTTTGTATTCTTGCATCCATACTACGAATAACCATCATATCTGGCTTGTTTTCAAAGGAACACAGAAACGTATCGCCACAACCACTTTTTTCGTTCTCAAAATTGGAAGGTACCTGCTGCTTACTACATCCACATCTCTAGAAAATCAAATGAGATGCTCTGACTAATCATGTTCCTTCTAACATGTAAAGGGTAAAAACTCAGCATGTAAATAACTATTAACAATCACATAGTTTTTATACATCCTAGTAAAATAAATGGCAGATATTCACTCAAAGGTCAGCCTTACAACCAAATAAAAAATATTTTACCTGCTGATATTGTGTGTGATCCTCAAAAAAAGTCAGTGCCGCTGTTAACTTGTACAATAAAATGTCCAGACTTGAATTTGTTGAAGAATGCTTTAATTGAACTCTGTGAAGAATTACGTCCAGGTCAGGTTACGCTTTACACTCTCTATTTCTTCCAGGTTATGAACCTGACATCAGTTTTCCAAAGCAGGATTTTGACCTTCTGCAGTAGATTATGATAGCGGACAAAATGATTATTACAAGGTGTCTGCGGAATAAAGGCTGCTCTGTGGTTAAAGATCTACAGATAATCTTAAATGAAATAAAGACTTTGGAATGTCAACTTGAGAATAACTCTAGTAGTGCTAAGATGACTGTTAAATAGACTAGAAGGCAGCAAGATAGTGGGTCCTCATGAAGACTTACAGGACAAGAATTAATGGATTCTGTGGAGCACCATTATTAGACAAGTCTCTGATATGGCATACTACTTGATTATATGTTTCATGTGTACAGTCAGGGCTTTGTAGGGGCATGGAAATTTGAAATAAATATCATACTTAGTATGGACAATGCTATAGTACTAGCTATTGATAGCAGATTTGCTCCTATGACAATTATGTGAATAGCTCCCTTTTCCCTATCTTTTAACTATATGATTATTTTATTGATTGTACAGCTTCAGTATTCACAGATGAGGTCATCATGGATGTGTTATTTTGCTTTTGTTTGCATTTTACTCCTTTTTAGCCTGTTATTATTTTTGTTACTCATTGTTTTGTTAGATGGCTTGCTGTAATGCATTTTATTGTATTTTTTTCCTGAAGTTTTTGTATGTATCATTTAAAAAAAAACTGTTTTTCAAAAAAGTGCTCATTGTCCTGGGGCACCCCCATTAGTTAATAGCATGTTTGTTCTGTAGAAGTATATCTCATATAGGCTGGATTGATATACACCTTGGTTATTGTCTGTGGTCCCTTCTCACCCAAATGACAGGTTCAGACACATTTGCTTATCCCAGAAGCACCCTCTCACTGTCCTTTAATTGTGGTGTTCTCAGTATCTAAAGGACCCACATGCATTTATTTTAAGAAATGTTCCTTGTCCAAGAGCACTGTTACATGCCACCTCACCTTCCATCTATTTATTCAATGTCCATTGGTCAAAAGGACCTTCACCAACCATAATGTAACCCACATTGCTCATTGTCCAGGAGAAACCTCTCATAATCCTACCTTGGCAGAATACTGATTCGCTAGACAGCATCAGGTCAAATTGACATAAATCTGTTTTATTGATTTGTGCAATGCCGAAGTACTAGTGAATGCCCTTTTATGAACCACAGTTCATTAATTACTACAAGTCAGAGTTAGGCATTTATGCTAGTTTGTACTAACTGATAATTTCTTCCTGAATCCTACTCATTGTCCAAAATGTTTAGTCGCAAATCCATTAAGAGTGAAATAGAGGTTATTTCTGGGATGAAGTGCAGCCGACTGGTATGCAATAAGTACCAAAGTGATAAATTAATATCTTCTAGTGTACTGTCACCATGTTCTGTCACCATATCGTTGCCTAATGTATGTGCTTTCTTAGACTGCATCATGATTTACAAATAACTGTTCTTACTACCGCTAAAGCTTTCTCCCCCCCCCTTTTTTTGCATTCTATAGCTAGGCAAAACAAGCCAGACGTACAAGCGTGCTGTGTGGATAGACTGTGGTATCCATGCTAGAGAGTGGATTGGACCTGCTTTCTGTCAGTGGTTTGTTAAAGAGGTAAGAATATAGTTTGTTTATTCATTCTCTAGTTTGAGCTGACCTTGCAATCCACTATTTCTCAGCTGTTACAATTACATGCGAGATAACATTAATTGTGCTGTTATTAATATAAATACTCATTTCCCTAAATGAAACTGTGGCTGTGTTTCTAGAAACTTTAAAATTTTTAAAAGGTAAGTAGATATTGCTTTGTATTTTACCCTTTTTGAAGTTATCACAGGCAACCAGAACTCACAGATGTCTGGACATGATCATTCACTCCTTATGAAACAGACAAGGCCTGGATATTAAAATGCTAGAGCCATTATACTGAAGGGATATTTTTGTCTTCTAACTTCTGACCCCTGCACACAGACATCAGTGCAAGAACTATACATTCCCCACAGCAGACATCTGATTGTGTCCCTGAGTATGTTCCCTGTCTGATGCAAATCCTTTAGTCTTCTTCTGATGGCTACCAGCCAAAGTAAAATCTGCAAACAGCTTCCAAAGTAAAGATAGCTGTCGTATTTCCATTTAATAGTCCCAACTATATACCTGGTACCACCAGCCCATTAGATGAACCACGGTTACTGTCATCAGTGAATGGAGTCCCACTATGTACCTCTGGGGTAACCAATCACTTTCTATTCTGCATGGTTATACATTTACAGTGTTACAATGAAGTAGAAATTATATTCGATAATTATTTTTTGCATTGCCTGCGACACTGCACTGTTTATTGACCACAGCATTTATTTCCACACCAGCTCATCATATTATTATTCTGATTGTGGCTTGATCTAAAACCATGCAAAATCACTCTCCTACAGTCAGATGAGTATCAATGCTGATGTGGTATGACAGGGAACAGAGTTACAGGAATCATACCAATACTCAGATGTACCACCTATGTGCCATTGATATGCAGAAGTCATCTCTCTGCGACCGAAAAACCCAAATGTAGAATACCCCTACCATCACAATGAATATACACTTGCAACAGACAATTTCACCAGACCACAGAAAAACAGCACCAAACCTCACTACTGAACTTATCATGGCTATCTTCATGGTGAGTAAAAAAGGAGATCTGTCAAAATGACCAGTCACATGGCATGAAATAGTATACATGCTTTAGATCTGATATATTTCCTCTTTAAAAAAATCACTGCACTAATGAAATCTAAAAAGACAGCAGTTTCCCTTTCCAAAATGTTGTCATGCACTACAGTAGCCCCAGGGCAAAACATTTCCTTCTCAGGTAGCCTTGATAGACTAGTAAATTAATTTCACTATCTAGCAAATCCATCATCCCACCATTGTCTGTCATCCCCAAATTTACCACTAAATATGCAGCAGCTGGAAAATTCTCCCTCCTTCCTTCCACAAAGACAGCTGCCATCTGAAGATGAATGACTCTTCCCCTGGTGTTATGTGCAAGCTTACTGTTTGACAGTCTTACTGACCATCAGTGCAGCAGTCACAAAACTCTACTTGAGAGAGTGTCACTTCAATGAGCTCATATTTGGAGGCATGCTCTTCCATCTGTAAAACAGAAAGCTGAGAACCATAAATCAGTCATCAGATGTAAAGACATAATTCACAGCCATATTTTAAGTTTTTTTTCTTTTATACAAAATATTCCTATGTGTTACAGTTTCATATATATGATAAAGTAACATCCCTTTGCCTACATTCCCAGATTTCACAATAGCTGGCGTCTGTATTTCCTCTTTGCATTTTTGCTTTCACTAGTCTCACCTGGCTATTTATTATGTGCGCTAGAAGACTGTCATTTTAACGGGGTCACCAGAAAGTACAAAGTGAATTATTTGATTACTGGGATGCACAGAGTAAATTACATCATTTATTTTACAGATGAACTGATAATGTGATTTGTTACCATATTACTTCTAATTAAATCCAGTTTGTTAGCTGTAAAAATTAATTATCATTAGCAATCTGTAAGTGTATTTGATACAAAAATAGTGGTACAAGTAAAAGAGTAAAAGTATAAGGACTCAGACACTAATATTTAAAATGCATAACAATTCTCATACTTAATGATAATTCCATCTAGACACAACCAGCTATATAAACACTAGATTTACATAGTAGCATTATCACTTATTTGTACTGAATGCCCTTCCAGAAAGGCCTTGACCACATTTGCAAGTATACATTGATTACTAGTAAAAGTAACATAAAATTATTGAATATACATGATTCTCTTTTTAATAAACTTTTTCCTCAAATAACCTAGCCTCATACCACTTGATATCCTCAGCCAATGTAGTAACTGCCTTATGCTTACAGATCATGATCTCTTACTCAGCACTAATACTTGTGTCTGAGAGAGATGCAGATATCCAAAAAATATGAAGGCCTCACTGTCACAAGAAAACATAGGCTGTGTGTAACCCAATTTAACACCACATTCTACAACAAGCCACAATAAAATGTCTTAAGCTGATACTTTATAAAAATACTTGCCAAAGACTCCGAGACCTATGAAGACTAGGCCTCCATGAAAATCCTACACCATATCACCTTCAAACACACCTTTAAAAAAGAGTTGCCTACAGTCAAATTACCTCAAATCCATTACAACAGATCACTCTATTAATTAAAATGTTTTAGTGACCAGTGACTCCGTAATTAGGCACACAGATTTTCCATGCACTAGGTTTAACAAAGACAAAGTAAAAGTGAGCTGTCTTTCTGGTGCCAGGATTACTGTTATCTCAAGGCCCCTTAAGACTCCTTCACTTGACAAATACAACTACACATGGTGGTGATCCATGTGGGAGTGAATGATCTGAGAAGCAAAACCTGAAAGGGTAAGCAGCGAGAGACATGTCAGAACTCTCTATGCTTCTCACAGATGTAGGCAAGACACTGGTCCTGAGAAGAGTTTTTCCTTCCTAAAGAATGATGCCTAGCTACAGACAAAAGATAGTTGGTTCAACAATTGGCAAAATAACTAGTGTTATTCCAGGTACCCACTATATGTCAGCATGGGACAAGATGCTTGGCAGTCCTACTTGCTTCGAACAGGATGACCTTTTTCTATCATTCCAAGGTTTCTGCTTACTGGTAAAAACCTACATTGTCCCTGTAATCCAACATAACTAACATATTAAATCCAAAACAGGTTCACATTAAGGTGTACTGCCCAATGTCAGAAGTCTAAATAACAGGCTGCCTGACCTTAACCTTGAAGTCTCCTGCACTTGGTGGACATCTGTATTTGTGTAATTAGTGAAACTTGGTTCATATGTAGAGAAAGCCTTCTCCTTCCATAGCTAGGTTTTGCACCCACCATAACTTCAGGCCCATGGCAATTGTGGCAGCATTTCCTTATGTGTTAGGAACCATATCATCTCCAGACAGATTACCAGAAACCCTCAAACACATTGAACTCCCAAGCACACTAAATAGGACCAACTGTCCGAGTAGAGTCTGTTATAGGACATCCCCTTACGTCCACACAAAATTACCTAAAATTCCTAAATGTAATTGATAAAAATCCCCATAAGCAAGAACTACATTATTCTGTGAAACTTTAACTACTGTTCAAACTTGAATACCTATAACTCTAGTTCTTAGACTTAATAAACATAAACTCTCTGAACCAGCTTGTTGATGAACCCACTAGGAGATATAAAACTCTAGGCTAGTTTCTTATGAATATGCCTTCTAAATCCTCTATTTCCCTGGTACCTATTTCCCCAACTAAGTCAGATCATAAACTAGTGTCTTTCGCCATTAAAATCGCTAACCCCCCTGAAACAGATATCTCAGAATTCAAGGATTTCAGACATATTAACCACATCAAATTCTATGATGAAGTTTCAAAATCCACTTATAGTGACATCAGCATTAATGTTGGGACAGCACATAGCTTTTCAAAGGAGCTCTACACCCAGCTAGATGTGTAGAACTGACAGTCCCAAATACATTTCTACATAATGTGAAATGCAAAATCAAACCACTAAGCTTGGTGGTCCACCAGCATAAACTGGTCTATAAAAAACAACTCCTTAAAGTTTACAGCAGATCAAAGCACATCATATCAAAGATAATGTCAGAAATATTGTTAAAAACTTGTAAGATTTTATTAGATCTGCAGAGTTGTCCTTTGAACTTAGGTTAGCATCTGAAGCTGAAGACAATTACAAATCACTCTTTAGTTATGTTAAGAGACTAAGAAATTGCACCTAACATAGCTTTGGATTTATTAGGAAAAAACACTATCTATTCTGTCCCTGTAGACATTGCCAACATATTAGCAAACAAATCCAATGCAATTTTACCCCAGAGATGTTCCTCCAAAGTCAATATATCATGGAATCTCTCAACCTCCCCATTATCAGTAGAGCATGTGTAGTGAAGGCGCTTACCAAGATCAACACTACTTCCTCCATGGGAACTGACAATGTACTGACTGTATAATAAATAGCACTAACCAAGCCATGACAGAGTGTCTCCTTAAACTGTTTAACTGATCTTAGCTGTGAGCTTTATTCCTGAGGTTTGGAAGCAACAGTAGTGATGTCACTGCATAAAGGTGGCCTTACCACTGTCCCTGTGAATTGTAGCCCTATCAGCCTGAAAAGTCTCATTTACAAAGCCATGGAACATATTTTTACTAAACTGATAAACTATGATATAAAAAATCTCATCAGATTAGAACTGCAGCATTTTGGCTTTGTCAAGGATAATGCCTGTCTAATAAATTTAATTAACTTGTTCAAAGGTTCACAGGTAAGTGCTAACCCTTCTGCCCTTGTGGGCCATTTTAGGCCTAGCCAATTTCCTTTCCAAAGGTGAAAATCAAACCTTGCACCTTGCATCTATGAAGTAAATACCTTAAACATTATACTAACCCCCAACCCTCAGAAGACTACCACAAGTTGTTGACAGCAGTCATGCACTCCACACAACATACCTTGAGCTGATCAAGGCATTTGACACTATCCCCCATCCTGACATAGTTAATAAACTTAACACATTAAAAATATATCCCTAGGGGCATGGCCAAGATGGTGAGCAGTTAACAGCACTGTTTTTTTAACTCTGCTTTATTTTAACATCTCTAACAGGATTTTTACTAAAAAACTCAAATAGAACATTTCAAACGTTGATGGATTTATAGTTGAACATCTGCTGAAAGATTTGCTGCAAAAATAAGTTTGAAACTATTTTAGTTGCTTTTTCCTGTCAAGAAAACTGAAAAGAACTAATTGTCTCAGAATGAGCCACTCTAAGCCCGTTGTTGCCTCACAGTAAGACGCTGTCCGGTTCGATTCTCAGCTAGAGCGTCTTCTGCGTGGAGACATGCGTGAATGGGCGTACCTTCGTTGAAGGTTGTGCATCAGGGCTGGTAACTCGGCATGTAAAAATCAACTACCAATCATTAGCGGACCGGAGTTCCGCTGTGGCGACCCCTAACCGAAAGACACAAACAATGCAAAAAAAGACATACAGGCTATATTAAGTAAAATCAATGAATTGCCTGTAAAGAGAGATACATTAAAAAGCAAAATAGACAATTTTAAAGAGGAATGTAAAAAACAAGCTGAAGTGCTGAGTGAATCTGTTAAACAACAATCATCGCATATCTCAAGTATAGAAGAGGCAATGTCTAGTTTTGATGGAAGGTTACTTGAAAATAGGAACAACACCAAATTTATTCTGAAACAAAACAACTTATTCCAGGAAAAATAGAAGACTCAGAGAACAGATTTATGGGATTCCTGAAAGGGAAGAGGGAGATGGTATGATTCAATTCCTTAATACCTGGCTGCCTAAAACTTTGAACCTGCCCGAAGCTTCTTCCTTTGGCATCTAAAGGGCACCTAGATCACTTTCCAACTCATCTTTAAAAAGAAACCCACCTTCACCGAGGTCAGTGATCGTAAGATTTTTTTCAAGTCAGAATAAGGATTTAGTCTTAAAAGCTGCATGGACTAATTATCCAGTTAAAATTAAAGAAAATACTATAAAATTTGACAATGACTATTCGATATTAGTGATGTCAAAGAGAAAAGCATGTGTGCCACTTGTTAAAAGCTTAAAGAAAAATAATATTAAAGCACAAATCTTGTTTCCAGCAAAAATAAGGATCCACCTTCCAGAAGCAAAGAAGATTTTTAACACCTTGGAAGATGCGATGGATTTTATACAGAAAAATAAAATCCTATAAAATACAAAAGAAATGGACTGGAATCTATCAACTTCTTTGAAGAGAAATGCAACAAGAGATGGTTGGTTAATAAAAGACAAAAACAGGAAAAACTGAAGAACAAATGAAAGTCAATATATTTCATGGTTATTAATTCTTATTAATTTAAAAAAGTGTTTGAATACTGATGAAAAGGTGATGAAAATCTACTGCCAATCATTAGCGGACTGGAGTTCCGCTTTGGCGACCCTTAACCAGGAAAAGCCAAAAGACAAACACACAAACAAGGTAAATCATTTATTTCTGTCCCTACTTCAAATGGTTACTAGTTCCCTTTTTAAAATGTTATAGTTTGAATATTTTAGCTATATATGAAATTAAAGCCACTTATTTTCATTTAAAGTTTAAAAGATTAAACCATTCATTTTATTAAAAATCCATCATAATTATGATGAAACTTATGTTAGGTGGCACACTTTCTGATATCTTAGCATAGCTGAGCAAAGTACAATTAAATATAATACAAGATGCAACAAATGACACTAAAGAGGCATGTTAAGTTACATTCTGGGTTCTTAAAATGGTCCAGTAGTGTGCTACTTAAAGATACTTGATATGCAATATCACACAGGAAAGACATGATATATTATAAAGAAAGTATAAAAAACATAGCATAGCTTTTTATATATATAAAAGTGATTCATCATCATCATCAGTCCGCTTTTTCCCATTTTTTACATGGGGTCAGGGTATCGTATTAACTGTTGCCATCTCTCACGATTCACTGCCGCACTCCTGCCTTCTTCAAAACTCATGCCTGACTGTCACAGATCTTCTTTCACACAATCCATCCACCTCTTTGCTGGACATCCTGGTTTCCTCTTACCTTCTTCCTGTCTGTCCCAAATCTTCTTCACCAGATTGTCTTCTGCTTTTCTGCACATGTCCAAACCACCATAATCTATTCTCTTCGATCTTTTCTGCAATTGGAGCTGCTTTGACTTCTGCTCTTAAGTCATCATTTCCTTGTCTGTCCCACAGTGTGCATCCTACCACCCTTCTGAGGCACTTCATTTCCATCATCTCTAGCTTCTACATCTGTTCTGCCTTTGCTGCCAGGTTTCTGTACCATACAGTAGTACTAGCCGTACCACTGTTTTGTACACCTTACCTTTCAGCTTCTTTGGCTTTCTTCTGTCATAATCTGCACCTGACCCTCTATGCCAGTTGGCTGCAGCCCCATTGATTCCAAATTTGACCTCTTAATTCAGACTTCCTTTTTCCTCAACCACCCCTCTCAGATACTTGAAGCTATTTACCTGTTCCACTATCTTCCCTTCTATCTCAGTTCTCAGCTTCATCTAATTTCCCCAGTTTGCTGCCATTACCATTGTCTTATTTGTGCTTAGTTTCATCCCATGTGCCTTCAGTTTTGCATTCCATTCCCCTATCCTTTGTTGAAGTTCTTGCTCAAAGTCTGCCTGTAGTGCCACATCATCTGCATACAGCAACTTTGTTGATCTGTCCCATCTAACCTGTTTGCTAATGTAGTCTATCACCAGTATGAACATCAGTGGGATCAGAGCAGAACCCTGGTATACACCCACTCCCACTGAGAACCCCTCTGTGAGGCTGAACACTGTTTGTACATGAGTCACTGTGTCCTTGTACATAGCTTGCACTAATTCTACCAATGTTGCTGGGACGTTGAATCACCGCAGTACTGTTCAGATCAGCTTACTTGGGACCTTGTCATATGCTTTTTCCAAGTCTAGAAATGCCCATGTGGACTCTTCCCTCATCTCTAGCTTCTTGTCAACTGTCTGTCTCACTGCAAATATTGGGTCAGTTGTTCTGATTCCTGATCTGATTCTGAGCTGCTCATCTCCCATCTTACATTCTGCTACTCTGCATACCCATTTATCAATCACCCACTCCAGAACTTTCATGCAATGTGATAGGAGTATGATGCCTCTGTACTGCCCACAGTTGTGGATGTCCCCTCTGTTCTTTACACTGGCAAGAGTATGTTTATTCTCCAGTCATCTGGGGTATGCCTGTCTCCCTAAACTGCTATGCGTACCCTCAGGGCCATTTCTCCCCTATCTCACCCAACATCTTTATTATATCTGCTGTGACCTCATCTGAGCCTGCTGCTTTCCCTGATTTCATTTCTTTAGTGCTATTCTTACTTCGGGCTCCTCTTCTTCTTCTCTCATCATAGGTTGTTTCTGGGGCAGTACAGCTTATGTGGTGCTTTCTTCATTCAGAAGCTGCTGGAAATACTCCTTCCATCTGCCTTTGATTTCCTGCGAACTGGTGATCAGGTTGTTGCTGGCATCCCTTATGAAGGGTGTCTGACTATCTTCTTTATCTTTCTGTCTTTGCCTTGCAATCTGGTATAGTTTCTTTGTACCACCTATTGAGTCACTTTCCAGATGTTGATAGAATATCTCCAATGCCCTAGTCTTTGCTATTGCAGCTCCTTTCTTTGCTTCTTTGTTAGCCAACCAGTGTTCTTTCCTAGCCTAGTTGGTCTTTTCTATCTCGCATTGTTTTATGAACTCCTTCTTTCTTTTGATCACTTCCTGGACTTCTGCATTCCACCACCAGCTTTCCTTATGTACCTTATTTCCATACCTGGCTCGGCCACATATCTGTTCTGTAGTCCTAACACATGCTGTTTTGAGGAGCTGCCATTCTTCTTCAACTCCACATATTTCCTCCTCTTCTTGGTGTGCTATAGCCCTGAGTAATTCCTAATATACTATATATAGTTTTGTAGTATATATAGTTTTGTATATCTAGTGTAGTATATATAGTTTTAGAGTATTGGTTTTATAATATAATTTATTAATATGAAAGTTATTATTGGAAATAATTGGAGTAACATTCACACTTTTACAAGTAAAACCTGGATCACACATAACTGTAATTTTTTTAATGCAAGTTTCCATGCCATGTCTCCTTTAAAAAATGGCAGTCTGCTTTATATTGAACATCTATTACAAACAGTACTTACCGAATCATTAAATGTTATTTCTTTAACTACATTAATTTTTTTAGTGGTTAAAATACTTTAAAAATGTTTTGTTGGTTTTTCACTTTTTTGGAGGAATTTGAGGGATTGATGTGTAGTGTAGCGGTGGCTTGGATTCACACTCAAGCATTTTTATGTGAATTGTAACTGATGGACTGTTCATTTTCAAGCTCTTATTATGAAAACCAGCTTGAAACAACTTAAAGTTATGAGCACTTTTGTGATGCTGCGGGATTTCTGAGAATTCTAAGAACTGTCCAGGTTACTACTCCCTGTCTAAAAGTAAACAGGCATAATATTTTGAATCATATGCTAAGATGTCAAAGAATACAAGTCAGATAATAAGCAAAAAACAGTGAATTACATTCTAAACCACTGTCAGTTATTACATAGTTCTGAATGCTTGCTACTGACAGTATACTTGACATGCAGTAGCACCCAGGAATGTTATGCTAGGTTATGAACAAAGTATAGAAAATATAGTTTCTTACATATGTAACAGTTATTATTGGAATTTTATCAAATAAGTACAGTAACATTTACACTTTTACAAGTTAAACCTGGATCACACATAACTGTCATTCTTTTCATGCAAGTTTATATGCTATGTCTCCTTTAAAAAAATGGCAGTCTGATTTATATTAGCCCTCTATTACAAAAAGGGCTTACTGAATCATTAAATGTTATTTTTTAAATACAATAGCTTTTTAGTGGTTAACATACTTTGAAATTTATTTTGTTGTTTTTTAGTGGTTTTGAAGTGTTTGATGTATAATGTAGAGGTGGATAGGATTCACCTGTGAGCATTTTTTGTGTGAATTGTCGCTGATAAACTGTTCATTTGCAAACCTTTGAAGTAGCTTAATTAGAGTCATGATCACTTTTGTGATGTTGCGGGAGTTCTTAAAATTCTAAGAACTGTCCAGATTAATTCTTCTTATCTAAAAGTAAATAATCATAACATTGGTTTCTCTGTTATTGTCTCTTTTTAATGACAACAAAACTTAATATCTCAGAGCAAGTTATTATGGAGAGTTTGAATCTTAAAAGGAAATATTTTTCAGATGTTTGTTCAGATACTATTAGACATGACATTCAAGGAAAAAAATAGGACTGATTCTAACAGTAGTACTAGATTACAGAGTATCAAATATTTATGGGTAAATATAAGTGTTCAATTATATGATATTCTACACTAGGATTATAGGTAAAATATAAAACCTAGGAATATAGTAGTAGTACAAGACATAGTATACAGAGATAGAAAGAGATCAGAATAAGTAAATATGTATATAGTTAAAGAATATAAATATGCCTGTAAGGGTAGGAGGTTGTCATAATGGTTATGGTATTCTACTTATAGGCACAAGGTCCAAGGGTTGAGTTTCACATGAAGTAATTGGCTGGGCTTAGAATGGCCCACAAGAACAATTAGCCTAGTAGTAATTTATGAACTTATGTTCCTATGAACAACTTTGCACAAAGTAAATAAAATAGAAAAATATAAATCATTTGACCTATAAATTAATAAATATGAAAATAACAACTGACGTCTTCCCTATAATAGAGCAGGGAGATATGTAAGGTACAGGGAAAGATGATTCTAGAAATATTCAATCTAGTTAACGTATAATGAAGATTCCAAACACCTGTTTAACTTTTCTTATTTATAATAACTCATTGATGGACTTTTCTAAGATGATACATACTAAAATATGAGACACACTAATATGAATCAGAAGCATAAGCTAAGCATTATTAGTCTAATGGACAGTTTCAGAGGTAGTTTGTTCATCTTTTTCAACAAACCATGAATACCTTATTCCACAGTTGAATGTTTTAGGTTTATATCATTAGCTAATTTTTATCTGTTTCAAATGTTTTGTCCATAGCGGAAGATTTCATATTGTTATATATAAAGGATATAGTAAGTTCTGTACGTACATGTGAGTTCATTATACCTGTGTTTTTCTCTATTATATAAATGATTTTAAATGCATATCTATTAATATTAATTGATTGAATAATCCAGTAAAGAGGGGGAGTATTTGCAATTACATAAAGCTCAAATAGTATTTCTATGGGAAACACATTTACTTAATAAAGATGTAAATACATTTTCATTAAATAATTATTTGGTTTTAGCAGCTTCTGGCTCTTAAGCTAAAAGAAGAGACACTCTCATTTTATGGAAGAACTCACCAGTAATGCCTAAAGTAATAGATACTTATGTTGACAAAAATGGTATGCTAAGCATTGTTATAAAGGAGTGGAACAGAAAACTATATACATTGGTGAACTCTTATTGGATTCCATGAGTTGGAGCTAAAGATGCAAGAAATTACTTAGACACTATAGCCTATTGCATGAAATGTGAAGTCATATTGACTGGTGATTTTAATTTTATTTTATCAGACAATGATTCCACTACAGATAGAAAGTTGAGAATCACATCTTCAGCCAAACAGTTAACAAATTTTGTAAATCTAATGAATTTAAATGATGTATATGAGCTATGGAAAATAAACTCACTTCAATTTATCAAGCAACCAAATGCAACCCTACAAAAGGGCACAGCAAAAATGTAAAATAAAGAAAGGCAACAATCAGGAACCTGAATCAAGGACCAACAATGAAAACCAAGAGAATTTATTCACAGACACGTCCACTGACTAAGCGCTTTCACCTAAAAAGGCATCCTCAGAGTCAGTTGGAACATCACAATCAACATATAAATACATAATTAAAACTAGTTAAATAATGACATCACATTTTAAATACACCAATGAGCCCAAGCACTGCCTCAACACAATTAAAGGTACAAAACCCATTCAAGTATAGTTCTGAAAAATATTGAAAAATTGGAATACAAAATAATTCACAACAATTAAATACATACTATAACTTATACATATACACATACACTTATGTATAAAAATAAATTAAATTAATATGAAATAAAATGCATATACCTCAACCTGTAGACTTTAAAAAGTGATAACTCTGTTAAACAGAATAAAATAGATACAGTGTGCCCCAATGCCATCCCCCTTCAAATTAGATACAACTTGCTTTCTGTTTTAACACTGGTTTAATGGATATACATTCGTTGATACCCGGGCACCTCATGGCATTCAATCTCACCTGCCATTGAACTTCTAAGAGGGCCACCTTGTTGCTTATATCACCCCCTTGATCATCATATACCCTGTCAATAACAAAAAACAAGAACTTTTTAAAATTCTTGCAGTAACAACTATGCAAAAACAACGCATTATGTGCATCCTTACTCTTTATGCTGCGTATATGCTCACTTATTCGATCTCGCAACCTACGTGTGGTCATCCCAATGTAGAATGCATCACATGTACTACAAGAGGCCACATAAACTAAACATTTTGTATTACAATTACACTGACCTGGGCATGCAATTGTACGATCAAAGCCTTTTACAACCAGGTGTGTACCCTCACAAATAAATCTACAAACTCTACACCTACCACACTTAGACATAATTGATTTCCTGACCCTGGGCACCCTTTCCATAATTGCTTTTAAGTTAACACCTTTACTAAACACAATCCTAGGTGCCTTTCCAATTATGTCCTTGGTGTCCTTGTCTAAACAATGATTCCATACCTCACGTAACGAAGCTGCAATGACAGTGGCCTTCTCATTGTAATTAAGAACCAAGCAGGCTTTATTCTTCCCTGCATCCTTGTTCATGTTGTTCAACTCCATATTGCTCGCCCCATTAACTTCCCCTCTCAATATAGGTTCAAAAACAGTATTCCTTTTCCTAATTACTTCCTTTTTGACTTTTAATAAAAGGTTAAGTGGATACCCCTATCCATAAGCATACCCACAAGTTTGTATATTTCCTCTCTAAAAGAGTGTCATCACTGATTATCCTAGATAGTCAGATCATTTGTCCCTTTGCCACCCCTCTTTTTTGATAAAAGGGGTGACAACTGGAAAAATGTAAAAAGGAGTTAGAATAGCTATCTTTCCTATATAATGTACTAACCAAACCTTCATGATTCTTGAAAATTGTCAAATCCAAATAGTTCACCCTATCCACACAATATGTATATGTGAATCGCAAAAAACTAGTAGAGGAATTAATATACTCCATGAACTCATTGACACTGCTCTCATCACCATCCCATAGGATAAGTAAATCATCCAAGTATCTATTGTACAACACTACTTTCTCCCAAAATCTGGATTGAAAAATGCAGGTTCTCTCCCATGCCAATAGTACAAGGTTTGCAAAAACTGGTGCGCATCTTGCACCCATGGCTACTCCCGAACACTGTTGATATATCTCACCTTCAAATTTGATGAAATTATTTTTCAAAACAGTTTCCATCAAGTCACAAATCATATTGATCTTACTTTTGTCAAAACTGGAACTTAGCAGTAAACTATCCCTAAACATTTCCATGCCTTCACCATGCGGAATCACCGAAAACAAATTCACAACATCCACTGTCAAAAAACAAAAATTCCTAGTACACTTAACAAAAGCCCTCAACCTCTCCAAACAGTGCCAGGAATCCTTAATAATATGGACTGTATCACTCACAACTGTTTTGCACATTTCATCCACAAAGGCTGCAAGCGGTTCGGTCTTGGAACCCCTGGCAGATACAATAGGTCTAAAATGTAGCTGCTCCAGCCCTTTGTGTACTTTCGGTATACCAAAAATGTTTGGAGTAACAGGGTATCTAACTGAATATCATCTTATTTTTAAAAAATATGCATGTTTATGTTGTATTATGAATTGTCATTTATAAAGTGTATTTAGGCAATATTTTTTAAAGATGATATTTAAATATTTAATGTATTGAGATGTGTAATTGGTTAGTTTTAATTGGTGGCTGGTGTGTGTGTTTTATTCAAATGTTAGGTTTTCTAAGCACTGTTTACTCTAATAATGCTCATGAATGCTTATGGGTGAAAGCGCTAAGTTAATTTATGTTACTCTTCAATAAAAGGTTAATGGACTTGGTTTTGGTCAGTTATTCTGATTACTATGTCCAGTAAAGAGGTGGATGGATTGTGCGAAAGAAGATCTTCAACAGTCAGGCATGAGTGTTGAAGAAGAGGAGTGTGGCACTGAATTGAGAGAGATGGCAAGAGTTAACATAATACTCTGACCATATGTAGAAAATGGGAAAAAAGGGGTTTCTGCTGCTGCTGATGATGATGAATTGGTCGTACCTATTTAAAACACTTAAAGTATATAATTTCTTACCTGAGCTAATTGCATTAATTTCTAAGTCATATAGTAACTCTTGTACGTATATTAAAATAGATTATTTTCTTTCTAATTCCTTTAAATTAAAAAAGGCACAAAACAAGGCTATCCGTTATCCTCTTTACTTTTTGCTTTAGCTATAAAGCACTTTGCTAATAGTATTAGATCCAATAAGAACATTAATGCTATCAAAATAAAAGAAAGATTTTGAACTAAAGATTCACCTGCCAATGATATTTTACTAGCAGGAAATATAGAAAATTAATTAGAACATATAATTAGTTCTATGAGTCAGTTTGAAGAAATCTCAAACTTAAGATTTAATCATAATAAAACAAGTACATTATTAATTATTAAAAAAATAAAACATTCATACAAAAATATTCTAACTTCAATTGGAATAGCAATGAAATGAAAAACATTGGTATAACCATTATGTCTAATAGTAAAGAAATGATACAAATGAACTTTTAACAGGTAGTTGATAAAATTTTAAGCTTAGTTACAAATTGAATTTTTTTTTAACATGGAAGAACAATAAATGCTTATTAAGAAGGTAATTTTCCCTAAAATATTTTGTTTGTCTTACAATCTTTAGTACTATCTCCACCAAAAAATGAGGAAGATAAATAATATCCTACTTAATTTTTTGGCATCCCAATAAAGCAAGAGTTTCCTTTAATTTGCACAGAAAAGGTTGGGATAAAAGTAAAAATAGGATTGCCTGATATTCAACTGTATGCTATTTCAATAATTGTAAAAGTTATAGCATTGTGGATAAATTAATCTTATGACTCAAAATGGAAACAAATACATCAAGAAATATTATTAGCAAATAATAAATATATCATAACCAGTCATAAACAAATAGTCCCTAATAGTTTTATCTGGTTATTAAAAGATTTTTGCAGAAATGGAATTGCACTCTGCTCTCAAATTCCTTATTTAAATAACATGATTTCCTCTTTCCAAAAGTTCACATATTCTAACCATTAATATTTTATATGTTTCCAACTGCACATACAAATGACTACTTAGAATCTCATTACTTCAAAAAATGCTATTATTGAAACAACAAAGTAAGAATTTATTGGCATTAATTCTTAAATGGTACTGATATCTTTACTGTTGGAAATGTAGAGTCCAAATACAATCAGGACTCTGAGAATTGGTTAATTTTACAAATATTTAAGGCTTTGTGAACACAGAAATTAAAAAGATATTTAACCTAGATAAGAAAAATTACAAAGCCTTCATCGGTGTATCAAATGCTTGTAAAAACATTCCCTTTTATATGGTAATTGGTCCACCTGGAGCTTATATAAGACATTACACTTTTATAAAGATATAAAAATGTTAAAAATATTCATTTAGTCCTGGAGGAAATAGTGCCCCTAGTTTAACAATCAATTTCTTCTCTTTGTTGTTAAGTAATTGGTACCGACCTGATTTGTTCTTGTTATTACCCTGAATTTTGTCTATGATGGTAAAATGAAAATTAGCTTTGGGATGTTTCTCTGTGTGTTTGTATAATGCATTGCTTATTTTCTTGGTCCTAACATCACTTAGGTTCTCCGAAATTCTAAACTTGAATGGTTTAGAGGTTTGGCCAACATAGAAAACAGAACAACTGCATGTAGCCAAATATATTAGCCATTCTGATTGACAATTTGCAAAAAAAAATAATAGTGAATATTTGGCCACTGTTCTTGCTTGAAAACTCCCTGGTTTTGAAGATCCTTTTGCAATGTCTACAGTGTCCACATGGAAAACATCCTTGTAGAGCCCTACCCTCTATAGTTGTTTGTGTGGAGTGTGTATCTGGGGTGTCTATACATTTGTAATGACTCATATGTGAGGCTACATTTTTTCCTTTTCTAAAGAAAAAATGGCACGTCTCATCGACAATATCCCTAAGCAGAGTATCGGCTAGGAGAATGTTCCAGTGTCTGCGTACAATATTAGTAAGGACATCTGTGTTCCTCCCATAAGTGGTAATAAGACTGATGGGTGGATTCTGTTGCACCAGTTTATCCTTGTATTGTAATAACCCAGACCTGTCATGTTCAGATGCCCAATGTTTGGCTTGGTATATGTCCCCTGTTTTGTACCCTCTCTGTTTGAATCTGTCAACAAGATCTTCCTCATATATATGATGGGTATTAGCATCTGAGCAAATCCTTTTGAGTCTTAAAAACAGAATATTGAAGAACAGCTCATTTATGATCAGGCCCATAACATCTATTTCGAAGAGATCGACATATGGAGGAGATACTTGGATGATTGCTGGTTAGTATGGAGATCTGATGGAATTTACCTTAAGGAGTTTGTTGAATACCTCAATCAGAACAAGTGGGGGATTGAGTTTACGATCTCTTTTTATAACAATAGCATCACATTTCTTGATGTATTGGTAACACAGAACACTGACCATACTCTTTCTACTGAAGGTTACAGAAAACATCCACAGTTTAACTCCTTACTCCATGCCACCAGCTTTCTTCCATCTCACATATGCAGAAACATTCCAAAGTCACAATTTCTAAGAATCAAAAGGATTTGCTCAGATGCTAATACCCATCATATATATATATGAGGAAAATCTTGTTGACAGATTCAAACAGAGAGGGTACAAAACAGGGGATGTATACAGAGCCAAACACTGGGCATCTGAACATGACAGGTCTGGGTTATTACAATACAAGGATACACTGGTGCAACAGAATCCACCCATCAGACATATTACCACTTATGGGAGGAACACATATGTCCTTACTAATATTGTACGCAGACACTGGAATATTCTCCTAGCCGATAATTGTCTTAGGAATATTGTGGATGAGACGTGACATTTTTCCTTTAGAAAAGGAAAACATTTAGGCTCACATATGAGTCATTACAAATGTATAGACACCCCAGGTACACACTCCACACAAACACCTATAGAGGGTAGGGCTCTACAAGGATGTTTTCCATGTGGACACTGTAGACATTGCAAAAGTATCTTCAAAACCAGGGAGTTTTCAAGCAAGAACAGTGGCCAAATATTCAATATTAATTTTTTTGCGAATTGTCAATCAGAATGGCTAATATATTTGGCTACATGCAGTTGTTCTGTTTTCTAAGTTGGCCAAACCTCTAGACCATTCAAGTTTAGAATTTCAGAGCACCTAAGTGATGTTAGGACCAAGAGAATAAGCAATGCATTATACAAACACACAGAGAAACATCCCAAAGCTAATTTTCATTTCACCATCATAGACAAAATTCAGGGTAATAACAAGAACAAATCAGGTTGGTACCAGTTACTTAATCTCGAGCCCAGTTCTGACAAAAACATTCAAGACATGCTGAATTTTGTCAAAATGGGCCTTATTAAATGGAAACAACAAATCACCGGTGATACTAGTGTTTAAAGCCCCCAATTCCTCCTTCACTTTAACAAGTTTAAGAGTGTTGTTATGTATGGTAAGGCGCATGAAGTCCATACCTGTGTGATCAAACAAGGCTATCAAGTCCTGATATACCTCTGTTCCTTCTTCAAAACCCATCGGAAGTTTGAACAGCCTTAAGCCTTTTGGCACTTGATTCAGTTATATGGACCTCTCCAAAAAGACGTTGTCCATTTGCAGCGTTTTATAATGTTTCATAACCTTTTCAAATTCTTGTAACTGCATGTTTAACATTTCAAAGCCTGTACCGGTCCCAACTACAGGTGTCACACTCAAGGAAGGTGGAGCTAACCAAGAATCCAAATTCTGATGCTCCACATTAGCTGATCCATTCACCGTAGGGTTACATACATTCATTACAATAGTTGCACCGAACCGTTGTTACCAAGCAACCCTGCCTCTGAACTGGCTGGTGGTGTATGCAAAGTTAAATGCTCAACTTGTGTGCTTGTGAGGGAAGCATTAACATTGTCCAAAAGCACACCTCCTCCTCCATTCTTCCTCATAAAACCAGTAATTCGTTGAGTAATATCCATATACTGTAAAAACAATTGGTCCATTTTGACAACTCCAACAAAAGCAAAACAGACACAGTATAGTCGGAATGATCACCACGAAAAACTGTAAGAACCAGAACTAGTAATCAGATTAACCGACCAAAACCAAGTCCATTTAACCTTTTATTGAAGTGTAACATAAACTAACTTAGCGCTTTCACCCATAAGCTTCCATGAGCATCATCAGAGTAAACAGTGCTTAGAAAACCTAACATTTGAATAAAACACACACCACCCATTAATTAAAACTAACCAATTACACATCTCAATGCATTAAATATATAAATATCATCTTATTTTTTAAAAATATGTATGTTTATGTTGTATTATGAATTGTCATTTATAAAGTGTATTTAGGCAAGGTTTTTTTAATGATGATATTTAAATATTTAATGTATTGAGATGTGTAATTAGTTAGTTTTAATTGATGGGTGGTGTGTGTGTTTTATTCAAATGTTAGGTTTTCTAAGCACTGTTTACTCTAATGATGCTCATGAATGCTTATGGGTGAAAGCTCTAAGTTAATTTATGTTATGCTTCAATAAAAGGTTAAATGGACTTGGTTTTGGTCAGTTATTCTGATTACTATGTCCAGTAAAGAGGTGGATGGATTGTGCGAAAGAAAATCTGCAACAGTCAGGCATGAGTGTTGAAGAAGAGGAGTGTGGCACTGAATTGAGTGAGATGGCAAGAGTTAACATAATACCCTGACCCCATGTAGAAAATGGGAAAAAGGGGGTTTCTGCTGCTGCTGCTGCTGCTAATGATGATGATGATGAATTGGTCGTACCTATTTAAAACACTTAAAGTATATAATTTCTTACCTGAGCTAATTGCATTACTTTCTAAGTCATAAAATAACTCTTGTATGTATGTTAAAATAGATTGTTTTCTTTCTAATTCCTTTAAATTACAAAAAGGCACAAAATAAGGCTATCCATTACCCCCTTTACTTTTTGCTTTAGCTATAAAGCACTTTGCTAATAGTATTAGATCCAATAAGAACATTAATGGTTTTGAAGATACTTTTGCAATGTCTACAGTGTCCACATGGAAAACATCCTTGTAGAGCCCTACCATCTATAGTTGTTTGTGTGGAGTGTGTATCTGGGGTGAATATACATTTGTAATGACTCATATGTGAGCCTAATTTTTTTCCTTTTCTAAAGGAAAAATGGCACGTCTCATCGACAATATCCCTAAGCAGAGTATCGGCTAGGAGAATGTTTCAGTGTCTGCATACAATATTAGTAAGGGCATCTGTGTTCCTCCCATAAGTGGTAATAAGTCTGATGGGTGGATTCTGTTGCACCAGTTTATCTTTGTATTGTAATAACCCAGACCTGCCATGTTCAGATGCCCAATTTTTGGCTTGGTATATGTCCCCTGTTTTGTACCCTCTCTGTTTGCATCTGTCAACAAGAACTTCCTCATATATATGATGGGTATTAGCATCTGAACAAATCCTTTTGAGTCTTAAAAACAGAATATTGAAGAACAGCTCATTTATGATCAGGCCCATAACATCTATTTGGAAGAGATCAACATATGGAGGAGATACTTGGATGATTGCTGGTTGGTATGGAGATCTGATAGAATTAACCTTAAGGAGTTTGTTGAATACCTCAATCAGAACTAGTGGGGGATTGAGTTTACAATCTCTTTTGATACCAATAGCATCACATTTCTTGATGTATTGGTAACACAGAACACTGACCATACTCTTTCTACTGAAGGTTACAGAAAACATCCACAGTTTAACTCCTTACTCCATGCCACCAGCTTTCATCCATCTCACATATGCAGAAACATTCCAAAGTCACAATTTCTAAGAATCAAAAAGATTTGCTCAGATGCTAATACCCATCATATATATATGAGGAAAATCTTGTTGACAGATTCAAACAGAGAGGGTACAAAACAGGGGACATATACAGAGCCAAACACTGGGCATCTGAACATGACAGGTCTGGGTTATTACAATACAAGGATACACTGCTGCAACAGAATCCACCCATCAGACTTATTACCACTTATGAGAGGAACACATATTTCCTTACTAATATTGTATGCAGACACTGGAACATTCTCCTAGCCGATACTTGGCTTAGGGATACTGTGGATGAGACGTGCCATTTTTCCTTTAGGAAAGGAAAACATTTAGGCTCACATATGAGTCATTACAAATGTATAGACACCCCAGATACACACTCCACACAAACACCTATAGAGGGTAGGGCTCTACAAGGATGGTTTCCATGTGGACACTGTAGACATTGCAAAAGTATCTTCAAAACCAGGGAGTTTTCAAGCAAGAACAGTGGCCAAATATTCAATATTAATTTTTTTGCGAATTGTCAATCAGAATGGCTAATATATTTGGCTACGTGCAGTTGTTCTGTTTTCTAGGTTGGCCAAACCTCTAGACCATTCAAGTTTAGAATTTCAGAGCACCTAAGTGATGTTAGGACCAAGAGAATAAGCAATGCATTATACAAACACACAGAGAAACATCCCAAAGCTAATTTTCATTTCACCATCATAGACAAAATTCAGGGTAATAACAAGAACAAATCAGGTTGGTACCAGTTACTTAATCTCGAGCCCAGTTCTGACAAAAACATTCAAGACATGCTGAATTTTGTCAAAACGGGCCTTATTAAATGGAAACAACAAATTACCGGTGATACTAGTGTTTAAAGCCCCCAATTCCTCCTTCAATTTAACAAGTTTAAGAGTGTTGTTATGTATGATAAGGCACATGAGGTCCATACCTGTGTGATCAAACAAGGCTATCAAGTCCTGATATACCTCTGTTCCTTCTTCAAAACCCATCGGAAGTTTGAACACCCTTAAGCCTTTTGGCACTTGATTCAGTTATATGGACCTCTCCAAAAAGACATTGTCCATTTGCAGCACTTTATGATGTTTCATAACCTTTTCAAATTCTTGTAACTGCAGATTTAACATTTCAAAGCCTGTACCGGTCCCAACTACAGGCGTCACACTAAAGGAAGGTGGAGCTAACCAAGAATCCAAATTCTGATGCTCCACATTAGCTGATCCATTCACCGTAGGGTTACATACATTCATTACAATAGCTGCACCCGAACCGTTGTTACCAAGCAACCCTGCCTCTGAACTGGCTGGTGGTGTATGCAAAGTTAAATGCTCAACTTGTGTGCTTGTGAGGGAAGAATTAATATTGTCCGAAAGCACACCTCCTCCTCCATTCTTCCTCATAAAACCAATAATTCGTTGAGTAATATCCATATACTGTAAAAACAATTGGTCCATTTTGACAACTCCAACAAAAGCAAAACAGACGCAGTATAGTCGGAATGATCACCACGAAAAACTGTAAGAACCAGAACTAGTAATCAGATTAACCGACCAAAACCAAGTCCATTTAACCTTTTATTGAAGCGTAACATAAACTAACTTAGCGTTTTCACCCATAAGCTTCCATGAGCATCATCAGAGTAAACAGTGCTTAGAAAACCTAACATTTGAATAAAACACACACCACCCATTAATTAAAACTAACCAATTACACTTCTCAATGCATTAAATATTTAAATATCATCTTATTTTTAAAAAATATGTATGTTTATGTTGTATTATGAATTGTCATTTATAAAGTGTATTTAGGCAAGGTTTTTTAATGATGATATTTAAATATTTAATGTATTGAGATGTGTAATTGGTTAGTTTTAATTGATGGGTGGTGTGTGTGTTTTATTCAAATGTTAGATTTTCTAAGCACTGTTTATTCTAATGATGCTCATAAATGCTTATGGGTGAAAGCGCTAAGTTAATTTATGTTACTCTTCAATAAAAGGTTAAATGGACTTGGTTTTAGTCAGTTATTCTGATTACTATGTCCAGTAAAGAGGTGGATGGATTGTGCGAAAGAAGATCTGCGACAGTCAGGCATGAGTGTTGAAGAAGAGGAGTGTGGCACTGAATTGAGAGAGATGGCAAGAGTTATCATAATACCCTGACCCCATGTAGAAAATGGGAAAAAGGGGGTTTCTGCTGCTGCTGCTGATGATGATGATGATGATGATGATGATGATGATGAATTGGTCGTACCTATTTAAAACACTTAAAGTATATAATTTCTTACCTGAGCTAATTGCATTACTTTCTAAGTCATAAAATAACTCTTGTATGTATGTTAAAATAGATTATTTTCTTTCTAATTCCTTTAAATTACAAAAAAAAGGCACAAAATAAGGCTATCCATTACCCCCTTTACTTTTTGCTTTAGCTATAAAGCACTTTGCTAATAGTATTAGATCCAATAAGAACATTAATGGTTTTGAAGATACTTTTGCAATGTCTACAGTGTCCACATGGAAAACATCCTTATAGAGCCCTACCCTCTATACTTGTTTGTGTGGAGTGTGTATCTGGGGTGAATATACATTTGTAATGACTCATATGTGAGTCTAATTTTTTTCCTTTTCTAAAGGAAAAATGGCACATCGCATCAACAATATCCCTAAGCCGAGTATCGGCTAGGAGAATGTTCCAGTGTCTGCATACAATATTAGTAAGGACATCTGTGTTCCTCCCATAAGTGGTAATAAGTCTGATGGGTGGATTCTGTTGCACCAGTTTATCTTTATATTGTAATAACCCAGACCTGCCATGTTCAGATGCCCAATGTTTGGCTTGGTATATGTCCCCTGTTTTGTCCCCTCTCTGTTTGCATCTGTCAACAAGAACTTCCTCATATATATGATGGGTATTAGCATCTGAACAAATCCTTTTGATTCTTAAAAACAGAATATTGAAGAACAGCTCATTTATGATCAGGCCCATAACATCTATTTGGAAGAGATCAACATATGGAGGAGATACTTGGATGATTGCTGGTTGGTATGGAGATCTGATAGAATTAACCTTAAGGAGTTTGTTGAATACCTCAATCAGAACAAGTGGGGGATTGAGTTTACGATCTCTTTTGATAACAATAGCATCACATTTCTTGATGTATTGGTAACACAGAGCACTGACCATACTCTTTCTACTGAAGGTTACAGAAAACATCCACAGTTTAACTCCTTACTCCATGCCACCAGCTTTCATCCATCTCACATATGCAGAAACATTCCAAAGTCACAATTTCTAAGAATCAAAAAGATTTGCTCAGATGCTAATACCCATCATATATATATGAGGAAAATCTTGTTGACAGATTCAAACAGAGAGGGTACAAAACAGGGGACATATACAGAGCCAAACACTGGGCATCTGAACATGACAGGTCTGGGTTATTACAATACAAGGATACACTGGTGCAACAGAATCCACCCATCAGACTTATTACCACTTATGGGAGGAACACATATGTCCTTACTAATATTGTACGCAGACACTGGAATATTCTCCTAGCCGATAATTGGCTTACGGATATTGTGGATGAGACGTGCCATTTTTCCATTAGAAAAGGAAAACATTTAGGCTCACATATGAGTCGTTACAAATGTATAGACACCCCAGATACACACTCCACACAAACACCTATAGAGGGTAGGGCTCTACAAGGATGGTTTCCATGTGGACACTGTAGACATTGCAAAAGTATCTTCAAAACCAGGGAGTTTTCAAGCAAGAACAGTGGCCAAATATTCAATATTAATTTTTTTGCGAATTGTCAGTCAGAATGGCTAATATATTTGGCTACATGCCGTTGTTCTGTTTTCTAAGTTGGCCAAACCTCTAGACCATTCAAGTTTAGAATTTCAGAGCACCTAAGTGATGTTAGGACCAAGAGAATAAGCAATGCATTATACAAACACACAGAGAAACATCCCAAAGCTAATTTTCATTTCACCATCATAGACAAAATTCAGGGTAATAACAAGAACAAATCAGGCTGGCACCAATTACTTAACAACAAAGGGAAGAAATGGATTGTTAAACTAGGGGCACTATTTCCTCCAGGACTAAATGAATATTTTTAACATTTTTATATCTTTATAAAAGTGTAATGTCTTATATAGCCTCCAGGTGGACCAATTACTATATAAAGGGGAATGTTTTTACAAGCATTTGATACACTGATGAAGGCTTTGTAATTTTTCAGCCGAAACTGGTCTGTTTGTTCTCCTTATATTACCGTAATAAATCTTATTGTCACTGTTTTGCTGGCTCTTGCTTTTTTGAATCAATTCTTAATAAATATCAACAATAATGCAATAAAAACAAATCGTATTTGTCACAAATGTATAAAATTCTTAAGTTAGATTTCACATATTAAGACCATTTCTATTGGAACTACTTTTTCTTTCGGCTTTTCCCAGTTAGGGGTCACCACAGTGGATCACCTGTCCGCTCATGATTGGCAGTGAAGACTTCTCTGAAGAATACAAGAAAATAATTTTAAAATCTATAGATAAAACTACATCTTCATTATACTCAAAAATTTTCACTTGGAAATTCCTACACAGAGCTTTTGTCACTGCTAACAAAATTACAATTACATATAAATCAAATAGACTTAAATGCTGGAGACATTATTCTGAAATAATAGCTGCTTAGATGCATATGGTATATGAATGTGAAGTCATGTCCCCTTTTTGGAAAGAAATTAATAACTTCATTCAAGCTCTATGGTCAGATAGATGTAATATTTCTAAAGCTTTAATTTTATTTAATGTTCCAATTCCTGAGATAATTCCAAACACCCAAGTGCCTCTTCTTTTGTCTATTCTTGCTATAGCCAGAAAAGGAATTACTAAAAAATTGGAAACGTGAGGTTACCTCTCTACTGTTGAATGTATTAGTATGGCAAAAAATGTTTGCAGTAAGGAATTACATACTATAAAGATGAAAACGTCTAATATTACACATTCATATAAATCTTGGCTTAAACTTAATGACTTTCTTGAAAAATATTAATTGTTATTGATATGTAAAACTTTGATATATTGAACAGCTCTGGGCCTATCTAAAAGTTATTTGTTTGTTTTATAATTGACTTATTTATTGTTTTAAAACCAAATAAAAAAAATCGATCCTTATATTGTAAGATGGGTAGCAAATGGCTAAAAATTAGACCCACACTGTGCAGATCCAGGTGAGTCATCAGAGAGTATCAAGGCAACTAGTGGTGTCTGACAGGGATCTGTGTAGGGACCCTTACTGTTTAAATTTCTGATCTCCAGATAATGAACCAAGACCCCTGACTAATGAAGTCTGGCAACAGCTTCAAACTAGAAGTCATTGTCAAATCCTGCTCTGACACCCAAACCCTTCATTAAGAACTAACTTTCATAAATGTCTAGTATACTACAATTGGCTCAAATTAAATGCAAACATGTGCATTATTGCCACCTTTGGTAGACAGCCCATCCCCTCACCATACAATATAGACAATACCCTACTTCAAAATGAGAATGTTGTTAGCGTCTTTGGAACATATTGATAATTTCCTTTCCTTTCATCATCATGTGACAATAGTTGTCAAGAAATACTTCTTCTTGACACAGCTAACTGCCATGGAAATATTCAGATCTGAAATGGTCATTGTTTCCTTCTATTCAGCAGTATTTAGGCCAGTTATTGAGTATAGTACTGAGTTCATAATGTACCTCACTAGGCAAATCAAACAACTAGAAAGACCCCAGAGGTTCTTAACTAAGAAGATTACTGGTCCAGGAGAAGTAGCCTACCAGGACAGACAGGAAGCATTGTGTCTTTATTTAGTATCCTTTAGACTCCTAAGGGGTGATCTGTGCCTTGCCTTCCATACCATTAAGGACCAATAGTTCAAGATCTCTTGTATTTACACAATTGAAATACCCCACTAATATCAGAATCAGGGATCTAAATCTTCACCAGCAAATAAATAAAACATGATAGAGAAATGGGTTCAATGGACATTGCGTCCCCCACCTCTGCAACAGACTTCCTTGCAAATTAAACAATATGATACACCATCTTCCATCAAATGGGATCTGGGGGATTATATGGGTACTCACAAATTCACCCCAGCCTTGAAACACCTAGCCCTTCTCAGTAGAGGGGGTATAGTCAAAGGTTGAATATTGGCAAAGGGAAACTGGTCACAAAGCACAGTTGCTTTGTATTTCCATTTATCCTATGATCCAATAAAGCTTGTTTCTGAAGTTATGCTACATGACCCACAAATGACTCAATTCAGAAAGTGTCGAGGTCAAGTAAAATGCTCTGGAAGATACATATTACTTCCATTACTGACCCTCATCATTCCTCCCCAAAGGGCCCATGCATTTTTTCTTGGAATGCAGAGTTGCTGAGGGAGACATCATATGGCAGCCAGTGAAGGATAGTTTTCATTTAATACTATGGAATATTAACCTGGATGGAAGAATTCTCCTACACCTAGCAATCACATGGCTATGTACATTCTGCTGTACTGATGTGCATAGGACTGCTGAGCACCAGCCAACGCCCTAACCCCACCCCATCGCTGCTATAGTGCACAGAATAGGAATCTTGCTTTCCAACCATCACTAGATGGTGCTACAGCTGTGGCAGTAACCCATACCCTATCTCCAAACAAAGAAACCTGGTAGCATCTGCTGTAGCCATTCCTCCCTCCCTTGACTGGTCTCTGTAGTCATTGCACCCCCTGCTTGAACCCATGTTTCCTAGGTCATAAAAATAATAATATTCGTAGCCATCTTTTCCAGCATAGATGCATTCACAGAATATCAGTTCTGATCAACCTAACTGAGTATTATTTGAGTCAGATACTAGAGCTTATCTTGCCATGTGTAGCTGCTTATTTGGGTATGTCTCACACTGTTCCCCATGGGAGAATGAATGATTGTCCAAGTTACCCTAAATATTAATCCTTTGCTGGTGAACTGGACACATCAGTGCCTATTAAGCCAGAGTTGAATACTGCTTATGTGTGGTGTTGGTTCAGAATAAGTTCAAGTTTTAGTGGCGTGCCCAAGGATATGTTGCTTGGACTAGTTCCTTTTCATTACCTAATTTCATATTTCACACTTTCTTGTGCAATTTGGTTGAACGAATATGGCAATAATCGTACAGCTGAATTAACTCATTCTAGCTTATCAGACTCTACACAGTTATAAACTCTGTAGTGTGACACATTTCTGCTGTAGACAATATTGTTATCTCACAGTGTTTGTGTCATCACTGGTCTTCTTTCTGTGTAGAGTTTGTGTGCACCCTTTGTGTCTGAAGAGAGTTCAGTTGTTGATCTCCAGCTTACTCCCATTTCCCAAATCCAAATGGGCAGGTGAATTGTTAGCCCTCAAAACTAGAAGTAGATGTATGTGAGGTGTGTGTGCAATCTGCTATGATATACTGCCATCCCACCCAGTATTGGTTAACACCTTATTTTAGCTGTTTTCTGAGACAGACTATAGCTCTCCATGATCCTAAAATGGATAAAACAGACACTGAAAACAAATGGATTGAAATCATTTAGTGGTGCACATAGAATTATTTACAGCATATATGTAATACATTTACAATAATGGCATGTGGATATTGTGGTCCACAGAATCCATTAATGATAAAAAAAATGTCATGAAAAAAGTTCCTTATTACAAAAGTGAGGTAATCTTTAACAACAAACTCGTTTTCAGTCCAAATGCAGCACTTGATAAACCAATAGAACATGCAATTTCCTTAATGATATTTAGGAACAATGTATGTCAGAATTTGCAATTGTTATTCTCTTTGCTTAAATAATTACCAGTCTAATAACATAATAATTATTGCAGTTCTGTTTATAATACAGTACCAACATTTTAGAGCTAGGATAATTACAATATGGGTTCAGAAAAGTTACCAGTACCAAAATAAATTACATAAGGTCTGGCTGATAAAATAACAATCACATTCAATCTCATATGGACTGATAAGATAGCAACTTTGTGTGGTATGTTACATATTTTGTACATCAAGCATTGCTGTCTGAGTAGCCCTTACAAAAGTCATCTGCATCCATTTGCATTCACATCTGTTATCTCATGATCTCTTGAATCTGTGTCATTCATAACACTGAGACTGTCCATCTTAGGGTCATTAATAACTTATAAGTTGTAAAACATAAATTATTTTAGTTCATCTGTTCTCTCACCTGCATTTGTAACTGTGCAGTGCAGAATCCTGGTTGAGCAGTTGTGCATCCATAGGAGATGTTCATCACTGTCCTCGAATGGTTCTCTCACCTGCATTTGTACCTGTGGAGTGCAGAACCCTGGTTGAGCACTTGTGCATCCACTGGAAATGTTCATCACTGTCCTCAAATGGTTTACCTGTTACAGCCATGGATGCATTCAGTGAACTGTGCCCAACTTGACCTCTTCAGATTTTGTTGCAAATTATGGTATTCCAGAGAGCTAACTCATGGCTTCCTTACTTTTCAGGAGGCACATTGGTTAAGATCTCTGTCTCACAGCTCCAGGGTTCAATTCTGTACTCTGGTCATCACCAGTGTGAAGTTTATATGTTGCCCCTGTGTTTCTGTGAGTATGGCAGTTCTTTCTCCTTCCACTTCCCAAAAACATGGTTAATTCATAAGGTGCATTGGCTGCTCTAAAAGTATATATAGCTAACATAGCTTCTGAGCAATATGAAAGTCTAATGTTATACCAATATGCTGTGCAGGTTTTAATGTTAACCACATATGTGATATGTGTGAAATATTTTGCAGTTCATCTCTCCTATTCTCTGTGCCTCCACTGTTGAAACAATCAATCATTTTTACAGGATATCCTAAACCTTTAAGCAGTTTGTAAGTTAATCCCAAAGTCTGACTTTGTAAATATGTACATTCTTTAATGTTTTGAACCTTTTTTATATTTTGTACTTAACATGTACAAGATATGCTTGTAATGTTTGCTGTCCAGCTAGCCTTCTTATGTTTAATTCTCTGTGTATACACACATCTCCCACTTATTATTGCTGCTTTACTTGCCAGGTTGTGGCTGAAATGGGTCTATCTGGGGTCAGTCCATTACCCCAGTAATTTAAAGTGGTATAAAGTTCCAACTGACAGACCCTATTCTAGAGAACAGATTATACTATCACACTCATGCAACATTAGATATATCTACCATTACCATAACATTAGGTACATCTACCATTACCATAACATTAGGTACATCTACCATTACCATTCTAAATGGGTAGAAGAAGTAAAAGAAAGAATAAGAAGTTCAAACATACAGGATATATAATGGGATGAAGTAACAGACAGACAGATTGAACAAAGTTAAGAAAAGCCTCTAATTAGAAAACACCAGGCCCAGATGCAGTACCTAACTTCTGGTTAAAAGTATTAACATCTTTGCACGAAGATTTAGCCATGAGTGATAACTATTTATATGCACACCCAGAACAGACACCAACCTGGCTAACATCAGGAAAATCAATGCTCCTACTTAAGATGAACCTGCAAGCTATCCTAAAAATTATAGACCAGTAACTTGTCTTCCGACTATGTATAAACTATACACGGGAATTGATACCGACAGAGTTTATAGTCATTTAGAAGAAAAGTCAATTATGGCAGTAGAAGAAAAGGGAAATAAAAGAAAGTCATATGGAACAAAGAATCATTTGTTGTTAAATAAAGTCATAGTGGAGAACTGTAAAAAGGGGAAGAATTTAAGTATGGCATAGATTGACTACAAAAAAGAGTGCTTAAAAATGTATAAGATACACCCTACACTGATCGACAACATTACAGTGACCATGAAATAGTGGCAAAACACTTTGCAATTAAGCCATAATAAAGGACAAATTATTATTCCAGTGATAAAAATTCAAAACGGGATCTTCCAGTGTGACTCTCTCTCACCTCTGCTATTCTGTCTTGCCCTTAACCCATTAAACTGTCTACTTAACAGCTTAGGCTATGGCTATAATTTGGCTCCTAGAAAACAACAAAGTATAAACACTTCTCATCTTCTCTTTGTCGATGACTTAAAACTGCATAGCTCATCAGATGAGGAACTCAAAGCACAAATGCAAGTCATCAAAACTTTTTCAGATGAGATAAGAATGTCATTTGGTCTTGATAAATGTACAAAAGCAACCTTTAAAGCAGGAAAACTGCAGCTCCAAGAAAACATCAGTTTGGGACAAGAGTGTGATATAAAAGAACGTGAGCAAGAGGGAGTAACTAAATAGTTGGGAATTGATGAAGGATCAACAATTAAACATGAGCAAATGTGAATAAAACTTAGTAAGGAGTACTTTAAAAGACTTAAATTAATCCTGAAAACAGCACTGACATCTAGGAACAAAATCTAAGCTATAAACCAATTTGCTCTTCCTGTCCTAACTTACAGTTTTGGAGTGACTGACTGGCCCCAAAATGTGTTAAATAGATTAGATAGGAAAACAAGAAGGATGCTTTGTGCTCACCAAATGATTTAAAAAAAGGGTCTATGTTAAATCAGCGAATGCTTAAAAAAGCGAAAGCTGATTTATTGACCCTCTTTAAGTGAAAGCTGAAAATCCCGAACACTCAGAACAGCAATTTTTTTCCCCAGGGGAAAAAACGCTGGGCCATTTTCGGGACTTTGCCATTTCCTCCACTGTGGTGCGATCTCAGAGTTGGTATATTTAAGTGAGTGGGTGTGGGTGGGCGAAGCCCCCGAGTTTATTTACTGTTTTGAACTACTTTTTTGTTTTTTTGTGGAACAGCGATTCACTGTTCCGAGTGTTCAGGATTTTAAGCTTTCGATTAAAGAGGGTCGATAAATCAGCGTTCGCTTTTTTAAGCATTCACTGATTTAATAACATAGACCCTAAAAAAAATCAGTGCATACCAAGATTATATATTCCACTTTCTGAAGGAGGGATGGGTCTCCTTGAAATTGATTACATGTACAGATCTGCAATCGTGGGACTCCACACATATCTGCTGACCTCACAAGACCCAAATGTAGTGAAAGTTTTGAAACATGAGGAGAATAAATCTATGGTGACTTCTCTGCTTAATCTAGCAGAAGCATATCGACATTAAGCAGGAATGGAAATCAAACTACAAGTGGATAAAAGCCAGACAGCAACTGAATGTGCCAAAAAAACAGAAGAAAGAATATAAGGTGAAGGACCAGATGAGAAGGCAAGAAATGCGTAAAATGCATAAATATAGTTGCAAGTATAGAAAGCTTCTGGAAGAACTTCGCGTTGATCAGGAATGAATGCAGGAATGGTTAAGGAGAGGTGAACTCAAAGCAAGAGAGAAAAGGTTAATATTGGCGGCACAAGAGAGTGAGCTACATACATATTGGTTTACAAAGTCCATTGAACATGTTGGAGAAACAGACAAATGTAGGTTTTTCAAAACAGAATTGGAAACAATTTCACACTTTGTTGCTGGTGGCGACATACTAATGGCAGAAGGACTGTATACTGAAAGGCATAATAATGTGGTGAGACTGTTGTACTGGGGATTGTGCAAACATTATGGTATTGAAAATCACTGGAAACATGAGTCACAAAGCATCATAGAAAATTATGAAGTCTAGATTGTTTAATGAAATCTTGGAAAGTGAGAGGATGCCTGAGGAATGGAGAAAAAGTGTTTTGGTACCGATTTTTAAGAATAAGGGTGATGTGCAGAGCTGTAGTAACTACAGAGGGATTAAATTGATCAGTCACAGCATGAAGTTATGGGAAAGAGTAGTGGAAGCTAGGTTAAGAAGGGAGGTGATGATTAGTGATCAGCAGTATGGTTTCATGCCAGGAAAGAGCACTACAGATGCGATGTTTGCTTTGAGAGTGTTGATGGAGAAGTACAGAGAATGTCAGAAGGAGTTGCATTGTGTCTTTGTGGATTTAGAGAAAGCATATGACAGGGTGCCTAGAGAGGAGTTGTGGTATTGTATGAGGAAGTCAGGAGTGTCAGAGAAGTATGTAAGAGTGATACAGGATATGTACGAGGATAGTGTGACAGCGGTGAGGTCTGCGGTGGGTGTGACGGATGCGTTTAAGGTGGAGGTGGGATTACATCAAGGTTCAGCTCTGAGCCCTTTCTTATTTGTAATGGTGATTGACAGGTTGGCAGACGAGATCAGACAGGAGTCCCTGTGGACTATGATGTTTACAGATGACATTGTGATCTGTAGTGAGAGTAGGGAACAGGTGGAGGAGACCCTGGAGAGGTGGAGATATGCTCTAGAGAGAAGAGGTATGAAGGTCAGCAGGACTAAGACAGAATATGTGTGTGTGAATGAGAGGGAGGCTAGAGGAATGGTGAGGATGCAGGGAGTAGAGGTGGCGAAGGTGGATGAGTTTAAATACTTGGGATCAACAGTTCAGAGTAATGGTGAGTGTGGAAGAGAGGTGAAGAAGAAAGTACAGGCAGGATGGAGTGAGTGGAGAAGAGTGTCAGGAGTGATTTGTGATAGACAAGTACCAGTAAGAGTGAAAGGGAAGGTCTACAAGAGGGTAGTGAGACCAGCTATGTTATATGGGTTGGAGACAGTGGCATTGGCAAAAAGGCAGGAGTCAGAGCTTGACGTGGCAGAGTTGAAGATGTTAAGATTTGCACTGGGTGTGACGAGGATGGACAGGATTAGGAATAAGTATATTAGAGGGTCAGCTCAGGTTGGAAGGTATGGAGACAAAGCCAGAGAGGCAAGATTACATTGGTTTGGACATGTGCTGAGGAAGGATGCAGAGTGTATTTGGAAAAAGATGCTAAGGATGAAGTTGCCAGGTAACAGGAAAAGAGGAAGGCCTAAGATAAGGTTTATGGATGTGGTGAGAGAAGACATGCAGGTGGTTGGTGTGACAGAGCAAGATGCAGAGGACAGGAAGAAATGGAAACAGTTGATCTGCTGTGGTGACCCCTGACGGGAGCAGCCGAAAGAAGAAGATATCACATGGGATCATCCATTACCAACAGTTCAAAAAATAGATGCTAGAAAACTGGACATAGTGGTCCAAGAAAAGAAGACAAAAGTAACATTGATCATTGAAATTGCCACACCCAGTGACTACAGTGTCCTGTGTACAGAGAGACACAAAGTCATAAAATATCAGGATTTGCAAGCAGAAATGAGAGGAATGTAGAAGAAAGATTCCCAGATAGTTACAACAGTAGTAGGAGCAATGGGGTCTTATAAAAAAGAGTTTACAATCATATTTAGATATGCTACCAATACATGTAACTCCATACGAATTGCAGGAGTCACTGCGGGGCAAGTTGTGGGTGCTGCAAAGACCGCTTTTGGCTGACATCAAAGAGTGAAACAATATTAATTTCATGAATTTTAATCGTACTTTGACTTAGGAATGGGGTCCATTCCCATCATGGTATTAGAAACCCAAAAGATTTGGAGAAATTAAAAAAAAACAAAATACGATTACCGGCAATTTAAAAAATAGATGTGAGAAAACCAGATGTAGTGGTCTGTGAAAATAAGACAAAAATAGCATTGATCATTGAAATTGCTACACCTGTGATTACAGTGTCTTATGTACAGAGAGGCACAAAGTCATAAAATACCAGGATTTGTAGGCAGAAACAAGGGCAATGTAAAAGAAGAATACCCAGACGGTTCCAGTAGTAAGAGAAACGGGTCTTATAAAAAAAAGTAATTTACAGTCTTATTTAGATATGTTAAGAATACATGTAACTCCATATGAAATGAAGAAGGAGTCAATTCTAGGCACATTGTAGGTGCAGCAAAGAGCACGTTTGGCTGGTTATTGATGATATTACAAAGCAAAGCTGATAAAATGTACATTATCAACTGGAAGAAGTGACAACAGACTAACTTTACTGTAGTCCAATGAGGTTGTGGACTGTATCATTGCATCACTATTGCAGAAGTACAGTTAGGGTGGGGTGAAGGGGACAGCTGTCTCAGGCACAAGGTGTTAGGAGGTGCAGTTAGGCAAGATTTTCTTTTTTAAGTCTCATGTACTGCATGAGTGTGTAGGGCGTAGGACATGGAGGTTCTCCTTAGCAGAGAAGGAAGGAGCACCGGATCAGAGAATGATCTTTTTTCCTTTTTTTTGGTCTCCTGTAGAGCATGAGAACATGGGGCATTGTGTTCAGGGGCACCTGATTGGAGAACAGACTGCTTTTTTCCTTCTCAACCTAGTATTGAGGGGTGCCAGATCAGGGAGCTGCATAGGGTGCCTTATTAGACAGCCACAGCTCTCTTCTATTTTGTGTTGCATTAAAAAAGTACAGTGCAAAACTTAAAACTACCTCATTAGACTTCCTTATCTTCCTTTATTAGAGGATATAAAGTAACACTTTACACATTTGTATGCAAACGTACCCTACAAGATTGAGGCATTGTTGTTAATAAAAAGAATATATGCTGTTTCATCCTGTGGTATATTTATTTTCTACTTTAAATTTCTAATTTTTACCATTAAAAATTATAGCTTTTAATTTTTCAGTTGCTGATACTTTGTATCTCTTTCTGTAACTGCAAATTATAGCCAGCATCACTTCCCATTTTACCTACCAAGAAATCCTGCCTCTGGGCCCATCTCATTTGCTCACTCAACTGAGTGCAGTGAGATCATATTCTGATTTCAGGCACTCCTACTGTGTACAAAGAGAGCATCTGGGAAATAGAAAAAAAAAAAAAAAAAAAAATTAAGCTTATTTCCTGCCTTTCTTGTTAAGTGGTACAGACTATTTGTAGGCTTCTGAGCCCCCAAGCCCTTCTGTGTTTGAGGGAAGCCTTCTAGCTTGTTTTTCTTTCTTATAACTAGCCAGTTTTCTAGTTTCAGCACTCAAATCTGTTTCTTTGATCTCAGCACTTGTTCAGAAAAAAAAAAATATATATTTCATCTGCTTTTACTGTACTTGTGTTTCTACCTACTTCTTTTTACTTTTGCATCATCTTAAAATACTCAATTGTATTTATTACTGCTTGGTGTAACTCATTCTAAGCCTTTTGGTTTAAACACTTGGGCTTCAGACCAGTTAGTTGTTTTGCACTGAGAGGGTTTGTGGTCTGCACTGTTGTGGCAGAACAGGTAGTTACATCCTTCTAGGTTGAGAACTGCTGATTGAGGGCTCAGTGTCTGTTATTCTAAAAGTGTATTAATTCTGGTTTAAGCACTTGGGCTTTCAAGCCAGTTATTTTACATTAAGAGGGTTCGTGGTCTGCACTCTTGTGGGAGGAGAGGCTGGACTCTGCCCTTCTGAGCTGGGAATTTCTGGTTAAAGGCTTATAGTGCATGCATATCTGAACTGTTTCTTACTGAAGTTGGTGCGCCTTGTTTGCTGTGGCATAGACTGGATTCGGGCCTGCTGGATCTAGCTTTGTTTGTGTAACTTGAGCACTAATCCAGACATTCTCTAAAGTATTCAATGGTATTTATTACTGCTTGGTTGTAACTTGATTAAAGTGTAGCTATCATTCAAGTCTTTTGGATTAAGCACTTGGGCTTCAGACCAGTTGTTTTACATTAGGAAGGTTTGTGGCAAGCACTGTGGTGGCAGGACAGGTAGCTTTCATCCTTCTAAGTTGGGAACTGCTGATTGAGAGCCCAGTGTCCAAGTGTATTAGTTCTGGTTTAGGCACTTGGGCTTCAGGCCAGTTATTTTACATTAAGAAGGTTTGTGGTCTGCACTCTTGTGGGAGAAGAGGCTGGACTCTGCCCTTCTGAGCTGGGAATTTCTGGTTAAAGGTTTATAGTGCCTGAATATTTGAACTGTATCTTACTGAAATTGGTACACCTTGTTTGCTCTAGCATAGACTAGATCCAGGCCTGCTGAATCTAGCTTTGTTTATATGCTTGTTGTTTGTTTGCTTGTTATTTCCTGGAAGCTAATTCCACCTAATACGCAACTTCTCAGCTTCTGTGGATCACTGGTGATATCTGCATTGCTTACTGTACTTATTTCCTTGTTTCACTTGAAAGAAAGTTACTGTTTGTCGTTTTTGCATTTAGTTACTTCTAACACATTGCACTCAAGTTACCTGGCACTTGCTCACTAAAGCAATTATATAAGTCAGCACTAAAAATTAAAAGCACTACACCCTCACTTCCCACTGGCCCTTGTTTTCAATTAAGGATTTCCCAATATTATTCTAGCATGTCCAAAGGTCAGTTGTCAATCTCCTCTCCGGTCCAGCTGGTGAATCTGGGAATCTTGAGGCAATGTTATAACTGCCTCATGTACACAGACAACCCTCTCCTCCTCCCACATAACACAAATACTTGCGAGAGATGCAGCTATTTAGCCAAACTGGAGGCTGAGCTCTCTCAACTCAGGACTGGCAAGACCAGACAGGAGGAGAAGGCAACTACACACACCACAAAACCAGCCTCACATAATGCTACCACTCCACTGAATCAAACACATAAACACACAAAGACATACTCGGAGGCTCTGAGTAAATATTTACCTAAACAGCAGAGGCCTCCAAAGCAGACACCCAAACAACTGCTACCTCAAGACACCCCACAAGCAACACATAAACCACAAAAGCAGTGTGCAAAGCAGTCACAGCCCTTAAGGCCAAATACAACACCAAACATACTTGTCATAGGTGACTCCATAGTCAGACACACTGACGTCCCACTCACCAGGCTGAACAAGGAGAGGGTCACAGTAAGCTGCCTATCGGGCGCTAGAATCCGCCACATAACACAAGCACTCGGGTCACTCCACGGCAAGTACAAATATGACACAGTCATTGTCCATGCTGGTCTGAACGACCTGAGACATACCTCCCTGGACTACATGAAAAGAGACATAGAGGAGCTCTCTGGTTATGTAGCCCAGGCAGGTATGACCCTAACCATGAGCAGTATCCTTCCTTCACCAAGAATGATGCCACAATATAGAGACAAGATGATCAGCTTTAACAATTGGCTTAATGTCTGGTGTCATTCAAAGGGGATCCAGTGTCTGTCTGCCTGGGATGACATGCTTGACAAGCCACGCTGTTTCGCAAGGGACGGCTTGCACCTGTCACCCCTGGGATTCCGGATATTGGCTAAGGCTCTTGCCACCCCATAGTGCCTTTTTTAGGCAAGGCTCAAATTCTAAACCTACCACCCTAGAAAACAAAAATGGGAAGAAACTGAGGGTAATGCTGCTCAATGCCAGAAGTCTAAATCTCAAAATGCACGCACTCAAGGCCCTTCTCAGTATGGAGAACATTGATGTCTGTGCTGTAACTGAAACCTGGTTCAAGGCTCCTGAGAGCACCCCGGCACTATTAGGTTTTACCTCATATCATGCGTTCCGGCCCCAAAACCCGGACCACACCACAAAAGGAGGGGGTGTATCCATATTCATAAAGGATACCCACACCTCCAAGTTGGTGGCAACGCACAAAGCTTCGGAAACCATCCAGGTGCAACTAACCATAGGCAAAACTGCTCTACAAATTGTAGCATGCTACAGGCTACCCTCTCAAACTCAGGAACCCCACACAGCCTTCCTGAAGACACTGGAGGGTATAAATGTATCTCCAAACACCATCATATTGGGTGACTTCAACTACCCGAATATAGACTGGGAACATTACTCAAGCCCTAACTTTCTAGCCCAACGGTTCCTGGAGTTCATAAATCCAAATGCCATGGAACAGCTAGTCACTGTTCCCACGAGAGGAGAAAATATACTAGATCTCATTGTCACAAACATGGGGACAAAATGCTCCACACCGGAAGTATATCCCTCATTGGTGAGATCTGATCATAAACTAATCTCACTGGAAATCCACATCCTGCCCCCACCCCAAACAAAAAAGACCATAGTGAAGAACTTCTCTAAAGCAAACTTCACACCACTCAAGACTGGTGTGGTATCCTTCAAGGCCCCTGAGCCAGAGGAAACCACAACCCAAGCTGCGGAAGCCCTTACAAATGACTTCTATGAACACCTCCAGGACTGCAAGAATCAGGCAATCCCAAATAAAACCAAGACTCTTTCCACAAAGGGCAAACATCCAGTCTGGTGGACCCCAGCCATTAACAAACTTTACAATAAGAGGAGAAAGCTATTACATGATAGAACAAAATCCATAAAAGGGAAGTCACCGCTGATCATTATTAGTAAAAAAATACGAGCACTCATAAAATCAACTAAGGCCAATTTTGAGAGAAAAATTGCCATGGATTCAAAGGACAATCATAAGGCCTTTTTCAGCTATGTTAGGAACCTGGGTGGAAACTCCCAGATATGCTCAGAATTAGTCCAAAATGATACAAAAATCACTGAACCCACAGACATTGCCAACATACTGGCAGACAGGTTCAGTGCAAACTTCACCCCTCCCCTAAAGGAGAGATAACTATCCCAGCCGAGTGTAGCCTCCCGGACATCTCAAATGCGCAGGTGAAAGCTGCTCTCTCTAAAGCTAAAAACACAGCATCAATGGGACCGGATGGTGTCCCCGGCTGTGTGCTACACGAGCTAAATGAGGAATTAAACCCGCACATAAGGCAGCTGTTTAATCTCAGCCTTACCACAGGATACGTGCCCAAGGAGTGGCGTACGGCAACTGTGGTCCCACTCCACAAAGGCGGTGCCTCTACGGACCCTGGTAATTACCGCCCCATAAGCTTAACAAGTCTAGTCTGCAAAGCTATGGAGAGGATCATAATGGAGCTCATAAACAAAGATATAGGGGACTTGCAGACATTGGACCCGACCCAGTTTGGCTTTGTCAAGGGAAGATCATGCCTTTTGAACTTGGTCGACTTCTTCGAAACAGTCACCAATGCCATTGATGAGGGAAAGGCAGTCCATACAGCCTACCTTGACCTTGCAAAGGCTTTCGACACAATACCCCACTCGGGTATTGTAGAAAAACTTACCAGCTTAAATGTAAACCTGTATGTCACAAGATGGGTTGCAAACTGGCTTAAGGACAGAACCCACAGGGTTAGAGTTGCTGGCGCTGTGTCAGACTCCAAGCCGGTCACAAGTGGTGTCCCACAGGGCTCGGTCCTTGGCCCCCTATTGTTTGGCATCTACTTCTCAGAAGTACAGGCCAACATGGGAGGACTTTGGCTGACAAAGTTTGCAGACGACTGCAAACTGGGCCATAGTGGAAAGTGCATCGGACACGGATATCCTTCAGAAGGGACTCACGGAAACAGATAGCTGGTGCCAGAGCCATGGCCTGAAGTTAAACGCCAAAAATGTATAGTCATACCCTTCGGGAAAAACAAGGTAACCCCAAGCTACCATATAGGTGGCAATCCACTAAGCACAGAAGAGGTTATCAGGGACCTGGGGACCCAGGTTGACAGTGGCCTTTCTTTTGACACTCATGTTGCTAAAGAGGTTAGAAAGACCTTCTACATTGCCCACCTGATCATGAAGGGATTCACATCCAGATCTAGTGAGGTCATTGTTCCCCTGTACTCTTCACTTATCAGACCAATGATCGAGTACAATGCCCCATTCGGGATGTATCTCACCTGACATCTGCAGCAATTGGAGAGACCCCAAAAGTTCCTCACCAAAAGGATAAAGGGACTCCAAAATCTGTCATATGCTGCCAGATTGAAGAAACTCCAGCTCTATTCAGTCGTATACCGTCTGCTCAGAGGTGACATGTGCCTGACATACAAGGCCATGTCCAACCCGGAATTAATGGACATGCTCCACCTCAAAAAATCCAAATCCACCAAAACCACTAGAGCAAGCGACTTAAACCTTAGCACGGATATAAATAGGACGTGCTGGAGGGATAGATTTATCACTCAGAGACTCCCTATGCTGTGGAATAAAATCCCGGTCCATGTGAGGCAGAGCACCTCGCTGACTCTGTTCAAGAGAAATCTAGACCTGTGGATGGGAGATCGTAGGTTTACCCCGGGAATCATCTCTGTGTCACTGCTGGACAGAGGCACAGCAAACTAATGGGCACAGTATTTTTTCATATAAGGGGTGGCGTAAGCCACAAAAATTTGGGCTAGGCTTATAAATGCCTTAGGGCAGATAGCCTAGTATAAACCTATGAACCTATGAACCTATGAAACTAAGCACTATTAACTATACTATCTCAGAAAATAAAATGTTGGGATAAATGATGGACATTACCATGTGTATAAGCAAAATAAGAACTGCAGATTTGATGAAACTGACTCACATCTTTACTCACATACCATGCACTGCTTTCCATGAGTTCACAGAGCTCTGAGGGAACTCATGGAAAGCAGTGCATGGTATGTGAGTAAAGATGTGAGTCAGTTTCATCAAATCTGCAGTTCTTATTTTGCTTATACACATGAGGAAGTGTGGGGGTACAGATGGTTGGCACCAAGCAAAAATGATTTTTTAAATGTAATTATATCAAAGTGATGCTGTTTATCATCAATTTAAGAGTTCCAATGATTCTTGGTGTGATATTTGGCGATGCAGTTATTAGCTATCGATCCAAAAAACTGTTCTTTTCAATGATACAAAAGAAATTGCATCTCAGTCATTGTGGTGAGCTAAGAAATTACGCATTATAGCAGCATTTAATTACATCTGACAGAACCAGTAAAAACCTCATGAATAAACAAAACAATAAGCAACAGCTTTCACAACACATAAAATGGCCTCCAAATGGCCACATCATCTCAGTAGCAGAAAGTTCCTATTTGGGCAGCTATGTCCTGTGGGGAAATAAACTTAAAAACTGACATGTCCTAAGATTTTTAGACAAAAAAAAGTATTTTGTAAGTTTCACCTAATAGTTTTACAGAACAAACGTTTTGAACCTGATACCTGATGGTATGAAACAACAGGAACAATTGAAATATAACAGTGAGCTTTTATTTTGGCAATGATGTGAATTTCAGTCCTTTATTCTACTTGCAAGTAAGGTTTGTCCTGCAAAATTGTACATTTCCATAAAAAATGTCCCACTCTGTGCCTCTGAAAAGGTGTCAACCCTACATAAAAAGTATCACTGTCTAAACACAGGAAAAACAGCATATAATAATAGAATAGCAGTTAGTCATGTCTGATTGTATAATGTTAAATTTACCTTTTCACAAGCAAATTGTAAGAATGGAAGATTTAATCAAGTTAGCCATCACATAATTTACTATCAAGACAGATTTTCAAACCTTTCTGCTTATAAAATGGAAAGTAATAAAGCACATACAATAACTAATAACCTGCAATAAGTATTTTCACGGGATACCGAGAAGTTTAATAACTAAAGATGTTTATGTCTTTAAATGACAGAAAGATTCACAATACAATATGATCTTTTTAGATTCTGAAATGTGGCTATGTTAATTATATTTAAAAAAAAATTTAGCGACATCTTACTTGCATGCTGTTAAAAACAGATAACTTTGTAAATTGTTAAAGCGTAAATGTTAACAGCCAATAGCAGCATGAACAGTAGAGACTAAATGAATGCTAGCCTGCATGCTTTCCAGTGATCCTGAGAGAGCACAGAGTTGTATATCCAGAAGAAATTGTGTATGTGCACAATGAACACAAAAATCAGGATTTTTTTTTTTAGGTCAGTCTGTGTTGTCTGATATTGTGTTCTTTGTAGAGGAAATGTAAATCATGTGTTAGATGCAGTAATGGTTCAACCCCTGAGGTTAGAAAAGTTTCAAAACAGCAGCAGTAGTATAACTTACAGAAAGCTTAGTTGTCTGAGTCTGTCCATCAGACTGTCCATCCATTTAATCTAGTTTTAAAACATTTTTAGGTCCTTATAGTGTGCTTTAATCATGCTGTTTCTGCTTGTAGTCATGAGCTCAGAAGGAAAGCAAAGGCACTTTAGCTCATCTAGTCTCTGCCCGATTTGTCCATTTTTAAGGTATTCCTTTACATCCTCACAGAGCACTTGCTCTTGCCATTTACAGTCATGTTGACAGCCCTGGCATTGCAGCAGAGAGCTGCTGGCAAGGTGGATCACTGTGGGCTGTCATAGATCAAGTGTTACAAAAAAATTACAATTTAAAGGGGCTACACAAAATTTTGTGGTACCCTCTTATTTTACTAGAAATTTTTTTCCTAGTAAATACTGGACAGTTCAGAGGTATGTGTAGCAATGAAGGTGTGTTATTAAGACCTAAACTTAACCTTGAGTAGGGGACATGTAACCTATATCATGGCTGAATCTGCTATACCCCCATATATGAGTGCATATCACCATGCACCCACAGTGAGGACTACCATATAGCAGCTTGTTGGCCAAATATCCACCTGTAGCATGTTCTAGAATTACATAGCTCCTCTGAAGGATTCCTTCAGTGGATGATCTCTGCCCTATCCCCATACAGGATAGACACAGCATCCTTCCAACTCCAGCTCCAACTGGCACCCAGGTCCCAAGCCGAACTCATGTCACCTGGATCATATTTAAAAAAGAAAGTACTAATTAAAACAATGTGCTCAAGCAGGATCATATGATCTTATGCTTACAAATTAAATGGAATAAATTAATATAAAAGCATGCAGCAATTAAGCTATAATAAGATTGTACTGTCCTAGAAATCAGTGATGCAAAGTATATTCTGAAACATAAGACATTGCCAATATCCTAGCAAAGAAATGTAGCTCCAGTTTTGGAACCCCAACACTTTAGGCCATTACTATATTAGACTGACAGTGATTCACCCAAGTCATATGTACTGATCAAACTGAAGCAGCCTTGGGCAAAATCAAGAACACTAGTTCCTTGTACCCTGAGAGCTTTGCAGGAAGATTCTTCTCTGCTACAAAACCCAATTGATTATATAATAAAAACTAACTGACATTCACAAATGTGCACACTAATTCTGCACGTGTACTTGAGAAATCAAGATTGCCCATTTTTTTCACAATGTCATTGAATAATAACAATAATTTATGTTTTCCCAGTCATCAGTAAAGCATGTCAGCAGTAGGTAAATCCAGCATTACTCAAACCTGGACTTGACTAATGCTAAAGTATACTTCCTTCACAACTTAGTAAATAAAAGCATCTCCTTCACAACTTAGTAAATAAAAGCATCTCCTCAGACTTTGTCCTCAGGCTGTCATAGCAAGCCCCCTGTCCCTCTCCACAAGGAATGATCTACAGCTGGCCCTGGGAACTAGTGAAACATCAGTCTCACCAGCATTCTATGCAAAGTTATAGAGAGGATCATTATGGAATATAACATTACTGTACTTTCCATTGGATAGCACTATGGAGTTCCTGCTATATAATCTACTATATCTCAGTCAAGTGTGTAAAGGATTGTGGGACTGGGGTGGGGGCACATCTTATAAATAGGACAGGCAAGTATCTTCTGAACCATTAAAGTCACCAAATGGTTTAACAAGATGTCTTTCTTTATGGACAGGTTCAACATTATGCTGTAGGTAGGGAGGTTGAAGGGATTCCAAGGTCAGTTACTGCAAACCCACCAGTATCGCAATACTTTGTTAAGACTAAAAGAGGAAGGACACTGTCTGACAGGGGCATCTTAACTGCAACTTTGTTTCACACATATGGGGCCAACCCACAGAGCAGGAAAGTGAACTAATTCTGCAGTCAACCTTATCCCCGGCTTAGTGATTTTGTGTAAAGGAGTGTTTGTATGGAGCGTTTCTGAACCCAACCCAATAAGTGCTCATTTTCAATAGTGTTAATGAGGATTGCAGGAGGTGTGGTGGGCTAGATAAAGGGATGACTGGATATGCTTTAAAGATACATTCCAGAATGGAAGGCTTTGTGTTAACAGTGGGCAAGTTCATTGAACAGTTTGGAATGGTTTCAGCAGTACTTTTTACACTGTGCCCAGAGGGACAAATTGGAGTCTGAGGCTATGGTCTGTTATTTATAATATTAACAGCAACTAAAAAGTAATCATACGGAAAAGGATGCAAATGGATCACCCCAACCGCACCCTCTTCCTCCAGCAAGAGACTGTTGGACGTTATTGAAAAAAGATTTTTGGACTAGAATGCAAAATGGCAGAAGTTAGAGGCTGTCAGTACAAGAGTATGCATATGTGGGCGCCATATTTCAGTGTAAGGGGGATGAACTGAGGACTGTGTAATGAACAGCAGTTTTCATGTAGTATTTTGATTAATGAAGTGGTAACTCGACAGTTTAAAAATTCACTGCCAATCATTAGCAGACTGGAGTTCCGCTGTGGCGACCCCTAACTGGGAAAAGCCGAAAGACAGAAGAAGAAGATCAGCAAGTTATGGGACTTTCATAGGACATACAAAAGTCACTATTCTGTTGTGTACAGGTGCTATAAACCCTGGTCCAGTTTAATCCTTTTGATAGGTTAGTTTCTTTCAGTCATCTTAGCTTCTGAGTTTGTTTTCTCTATGGTTACTGTGTACTAATTTTAAAAGACAGCATTGAGTCAGCAGAAATATACAGGCCATCAGGAATTCAGAGTGATACAGAGAACTTGTCTATATTGTGTATATAAACTCATACTTAAAGTACAAAATAATGTAGCATACAAGTACAATATAGATAGTTTTTAATCAAAAGTAATTCACATAATGTGCTGCTAAGTTACAGCAAATATCTATACCCTATCAACTTTTATGATGGCAGTTCAGGTGGGTGTAAATAATCCCATGGTACTTATCAAAAAAAAAAAAGAGTCAGGAAAGTTCCCTGATGCCCTGGCCAAATTATGCTTGTATGAATACCACCTTAGGTCTCCCTTAAAAAGAGACCATTGGCCTAGTGGTTGTAACCTAGTCAACAATGTATAAATAAATATGGTATTTTTATTAAAATCAAGTAAAATAGAAACAGAAATACAATTAACAAAGAAAAAAAGTATTCAATACTGTAAAATAAAGCAAACATAAAATGGGTTAAGAATACATGAAACATGGAATCAGTTTGGTTAAATACAATGCAAGCAATAACATATTTATTTTATTTATTGCATTTATTTATCTTAGTTGACTAGAACAGTACACCAATCCACATGGAGTTTTCTCAGACTTGGAGCATAATCTGGTTAAGTTACTTGCTCAAGGTCACACAGGAGACAAGGAATCAAAACCTGACTACATGGACGCAACTCATTATCAGCTCACAACATAACTTACTAAAATTAGAAAAAAAATGTCCAAATACTGAAATAAAAATGCTAAAACAAAACACCACACACAGAAAAACTGAACAAGTTCATCTATAACTTGACTTCATCAGAACTAAGATTGCCCAAAATAAACTAAGTTAAATAATCTAAAAGAAAATAATGCGACTGGATCAAATGCCATAGGATGAAAAATGTATCTCTACGTACATAATACAAACTCAGACTTTTTTTTATAAAACACTCAAACATAATTTTATAAGTAAAATAAATCTAGATCAAATGGCATTCAACAGTAATAATTTAAAAATGAAGCTACATATAAAAATGTAAAAATATGTACAATTACTTTTAAGGGTTGAATTTGAGTATATGTTTGATACTTAAGGAATAATTCAGTCCAGGGAGAGGCCTTACACTTAAGCAGCCACATAAGTTAATTGGCTGGTAAAAATGTGATAGTACCCCCACCCAGTGGATGCTGTTGTACATAATTCATAACAAAGAACAAAACTATATTCAGTGTAAGATACATAGCTCTCAAGTGTACCTCATTACGAGGAACGTACCTCATTTGGGGTCTTAAAAAGTTCACATTCCTCAAAGTTCCACATTGAAAGGCTTTGTCATACATTCCTTGTTAGGACTTTTTAAATGATATCCATGGTAAATAGAAAAGAATCATATCAATTCATTTAAAATCTTTTGTTTGAGTAAAACCAGCATATTTTAATCATTGTATGATCTTACTAGCTGAAGTTGTTAGTAAGCTGTTAGTATGTATTCCACATTTTTCCCATTAGTTCCACATTATGAGGGCTAGTGTTACTCATTTCAGAGATGGAAGGTTGAGAGGTATGGTAAGATATTCAGTAAAGTGCTTATAAATAGCAAAAAAAAAAAAAAAGTTCACTAATCCAGTCACTCTATTTTCGTTTAGTTTTGCTGATGTAGACCCAATCACACGGCGCATTAACACATTACATAACTACTAGAGTAATAACAGTTGACTGTATCATTCACAAGAATGATAGTATCCAAATAGTCAAGGATGACATTGGATACACTGTAACTATACAGACACTACTTTCAAGAACCACAGGAGTATGTGCCTGCTTTGTTATAGGCTAACTCCTACAGATATTTGAACTGCCATACCTACTTTCCAATAACTGCTATACCCACTTTCAAGTAGCTGCCATGCCCACTGTCAAATGGCTGCCCTGTCCACTTTCCACTACATGTCAAACAGAGTAGCATCCTTGCCACCTTCAAGGTAAACCTAGGTAATTGGACAGGCAACCTTATATTATCCCCTGGTTTATCTTGTATTTTTCTCATTAAGGTCTGGGAGAACTTTTGAATATAGATAATTACCTATGCTTACAATGGCTACTTACCTATGAATCTATGAAAGTCTAAAACTTGGTCTAAAGGGGCATCAATAAGGAGAAAAAAATCATAAAAATATCTTAACTGGCATACAAATGTCCTGGAATGTCTGACTTATGAATGTCAGTAAAGCTAAACTGACTTACGAATATCCAGAATACACAAAGTCTCCTCTTTCTACTCATTGAGTAACAGACTGGAGAATGGTGAGGCTACATAATCTCCCATTGCAAAACCCTTCACTTTTTGTGTAAATCACTATCAACAGATACACGTTTTGAGGTTACAACAAAGCCCCTTTATTTCTAATATTTACAGAAAGTCCCTCTTCATTCGTAATTATGTACATGCCAACAGTGGCTGTACACAAAGAAGAATGTTATTAGATCACTGTCTTAAATGACAATATGGTGAGTCCTGCACCTATAATTATAGTAACTGAATACATTGAAGGGAATTCTAGAGCCTAATATCTATTCTTAAGATGTGTGTGTGTGTGTGTGTGTGTGTGTGTGTGTGTGTGTGTGTGTGTGTGTGTGTGTGTATATATATATATATATATATATATATATATATATATAGATAGATAGATAGCTACACATACTTTCCCAAATATGTACTAAGAATACATTCTTTGGTCATCAACAACCAGAACTTTGCTTACTAAATTGGTTGTTTAGCTTCTTATTTTTATGGAAATAAAAGTAGGGAAGTTTTGGGGGCATTATTTCTTTAAAGTACATTACTTTGGAATCATGGTTTAGACTTACAAGCATAGCTGTAGCTGGGTCATCAGATGCCCTAAGCAGTTTACCAGACTGCTGCTCCCTCATTGCAAAGTTTTGGACCGAAAAAGGTCTTCCTAAAGTTATGGGTTGTTGCTACTGCTGTCATTTTAGCAAGCTCATTTGTGGAAATACAGTTACTACCACTCTGAGCTCCTAACTGCAAGAGTGAAGAAGAAACCACAACATCTTCTGCAACTTCTCTAATGAATGCAGGTTATACCTCTCAACTGTACAGATTTTCACAGAATGTCCAGATTTTTGTCTCATATTTTGGTCTGTTCCTCATAACAAATTGTGTTTTTTTGACAAATTGTTGGGATGATTTGAAGATTAAAGTCATTAAATAATGACATGCATTTTAGTTTTAGACTTTAAATCTTTCTGAAAATGCATGCTAACAAAAATCCTGTTATTCTAACAACTTTCTAAGTTAATAAGAGCAATATTTAAAATGTGTCCCTATTTTTGGGCCTTTGTCCCCCATCATGTCAGACTTTGTCCAGTTTTCTTGCGAGGTTGAGAGGTATGATGCAGGTACTAGATTCACTCCTCATTGACAACTGCCAATCACTCTCTCTAATAATTTGCTCAGAAGGCAGATGTCCCATTTGACCTGCCCTCATTACAGTTCTGCAAGTGTAGCAGTCTGAATGTCTTTATCTTCTTAAGATGAAATATTTTAGTATGACTGGGCACTATGCTACATTATTCCTCCTCTCTGTGACACTTATGTGCCAAGGGTTACTGTTGAGGGGTTGGTGTGACACTGTTAAATGTTAAAGGGTAAATTTAGCCTGACTGCATGGCAGACAAAAACCTTTGTGCAAAACTTTAGGTTCTGTGGCAATTTACTTAGTACTGAGCAACAAAATTTGTTGGACTTAGCTGTATTATCTTGAACTGGAAAAGCCACTTGTAACTCCTAGATATGTGGGGGTGCACACATGTAAGTGTGTGTGTGTGTGTGTGTGTGTGTGTGTGTGTGTGTGTGTGTGTGTGTGTGTGTGTGTGTGTGTGTGTGTGTGTGAGAGAGTTTGTGCACACATGCAAGCAAGATGTCTATATAGGATAGGCAAAGGGTCGGGAAAGCAGAAGTGAGTGCAAGAGGGAGAAAAATATATGGCAGAATGGGATTCTGATGATTACTTGCTAAATATGCAGAGATTTGTAGAAGCAGTAGTGTCAGTACCTTAAATGGAAGTACACTTGCAATTGAGGAACAAAATACTGCAGATTCTATTCCAGCCCAAGTTTCTTGGATTCATTTTCTGGTGCAAACAATGGAGTACAGCATAAAGGAGCTTGTTGCATCCTTCAATGTGCCATATATTGCATGAGATGTTAAAGCAAGGTCCCATATAACTAAGTTGCTGGTAGCTCAGGTGGATGTAAAAGATCCCACAGCACATCAGAAAGAGTAGGGGTACTTTATGCCCATATTTACAAATATGTTTCTTATTTATATATTTACATTCATTTTCCAAGCAGTTATCCTTCTTATCTGTTATGCACAAATACACAAAATCTAATAAATATTACCCTCCAGTCTTTCTGCCACAACCATCTCTTTAGTCTGGTCAGTGTAGTAACAACTTCCCTTTTTTTATTAAATAACAACTCATCACATCTTCCTTTCCAGATAACCCACATGGCATTAGCTATTACATGCCACATATACATTTAACAAAAACAAACTCTCTATACTATACAAATTGTATAGTTGTAATTCAACTCTTGATCTTTTAACTGGGAATTTAATTGTTGAAACTCACCATCAGAAGTCCTGTCATTATTCTATCATCTGGAATTCTCTTTCTTCCTAACATTATTGCCTATTTTCGTTCGCACATCGTGAATGTACTATATAGTACAAAAGTATACTACTGTCATTCCATATTTCTCTGATCCCATAGTCCACCAAAAAAAAAAATGTTTCTGATATTCCGCCATATCCAAGTTACCTTTAATTATTTATCTTTTTCTTGCCCTAATATTGCTCCAACAATAATCATATTTTATATTCAAGTGTTGCACTATCAAAGTGTTTCCATGAAATTGCAATTTTTGCAGTACCCAATACAAATGCAGAGATGATAAATACTCTGGAGCATTTCACAAGCCTAAATCTTCATTTTCCACTTTACAGCATCCTCTCATTTCACATGATTTAACATGATTTAACATAGATTTCATTGCTATAATGAAAAAAATGGCTAAAAGCCACTTTTTGTTTGGTGGTAGGACATGTAAACCCCACTTGGGTAAGCTTATTTCTTAATAGCACAGAGTTAATCAAATACACTTTTTTCCCTAAATGACATTCTGATTGTTTTAATATGTTTATAGGTTCATTAGTAAGTACTAGGCTAGCTGCCTCATGGCTTCCTTTAAGCCTAGCCAATTTCCCTTTTAAAGGTGAGAATCAATACCTGTACCGTGTGTCTGTGAGGTAAACACTTTAACTGTTTTACGAACCCACAATGCTAAACTATTCTTTCCAAAATGTTATCCCACTACTAATCAACAATTTCTGGTTTACCATATCTAATGCCTAACACTTCTAACTCCAATAATGAAAGGTAACCCTCCTAGTTTAATTGCTTCCTTCAGCTCTTTACTTCTTACCTTATTCATTCTTAACTCAAATGCTTTTAATACCTTCTCTAGCTTTTTAATCATCTCCATCATCCACAACCTGTTCTTAGCTACCATCACCAAATCATCTGTATAAGACATTAACAATGGTTTAAAAATTATGGATTTGTATTCCCAGTGTGTTTGGTCCACCATTTGAAACACTTTGCTGAAATTTCATTTATAATCATTGCAAAGAGGGCAGTTAATCAAGTGACACCCCTGTTTGACCTCATTCATGGGATGCCCCTGTTTTACCCCATTAACTTTCTCTCTCTCTCCCCACTTAGCCATTCATCAAAGCTTTTACTGGCTATTTTCATAAAATGGAAGATAAAAATACAGTGACCTTTTCTATTGCAACATATTCCTCCAGTGCATGCTACATTCTTGTATGCACCATATTGTCATATGCTTTTTCTGTTACACACCACCATTCCATCCTCCCCTTCTTTTCCCATTATATTTTATGTTATTTAATTTACAATACTTAAAAAAATTATTAGCAATGTCTCATAAGCAGCCTAAGTTAAAAAAAAAGTAAAATGCAAAGTTGTTTGTCAGAATAAGCTGCAAGCCAATGTTAGTATCACAACTATCTAGTGAATCTGAGTTTACATTACCACTTTCACAGTGTTTGAAAACAGAAATATTACTCTATAAAACCATGCATATTACAATGCATCTATGAATAAAAAAATTGTATGCCTTAAAGTTGTATATAAGATAGTAAGTATTTCTTTGCCTGCAGTGCACTCAGCTTTTGCAATATTAAATCAGATAAGAAAATATAGCTAATATTCATAATTACTTTACCAGATAAACATTTTTGAATCTCTAGATGCCTTCACATTACTAGCCATATTTTAATGTCAATTTTAACTTACACTAACTGCTTAAATATTTTATTTTTCATACCTATTTACAAATGTTCCTTAATAACTCCTTCCTTATATATCCCACATTGACTATTTCACTGTAAAAACCCAGCAAATCAATTCAGCCTTTATCTGGTACCTTGATCTCTTATTTACAGCCTACCATATATGAAATAATAGGCACAGTATTACAATATTTTTGATAGTAATACACTGCACCTCAAACAAATAATTATATTTTTGTCATGATTTGTGTTATCCAAATGCCTCAAGTATTAGTTTTCTGTTTATACCCACTTGCACAGGCACCACAAAGCATGACAGTAATACAGTTCTTTTTTGTTTTATTGATACAAATATTTAAAATATTTCATATTTTTCAAAAACTTTTGTAAACACTCTTCAGTGCTTAATTACTTGTATATACCACAGTGATGTTTTCACTGATAGTACTTATGATATCGTCTTAGCATGCAAATTTCACCTTGTTTTCAACCCCCTGACATACTTTTCATGACATATTTATTTTATTTAACATTTGTTTACTGGGAAAGTCCGACTTGAAACAATACCAATTTTCAGCGGAGGCCAAGGAAGAAAAGCTCCATATTTTTAATGTCAATATTAGAATATCGTTACTATTAATACAGTCAAGTGCAAATAAATAGTAACATTTTTGGCTGTGTTTTTCTTACCCAACTGTATCTACCATCACTTCTTTTCTAATGCCCACTGTTTGTCTAGGTCAACTACAGCATAGTGCATTAGCCCACTAGGCCAAAGGGAAATCATGCCTGTTAAACTTGGTTGACTTCTTTGAAACAGTCACCAAAGCCATGGACGAGGGGAAAACAGTGCATACCACCTACCTTGACCTAGCTAAAGCCTTTGACATTATTCCCCACTCAGGCATAATAGATAAATTGTCCAAGCTAGGCATCAACCCATATGTTACCAGATGGGTGGCAAACTGGCTCACTGATAGAACCCACTCAGTCAAAGTAGGGGAAGCCACCTCTAGTAGTAGACCCATAACAAGCGATGTACCCAAGGATCGGTCTTGGGGCCTCTACTGTTTGGGATATACTTTTCTGAGGTGCAAGCCAAAACCAGTGGTCTGTGGCTGACCAAGTTTGCAGATGACTGCAAGCTGGGTGCTGTCTTAAATTCCCGTAGTCATGTGAACATCCTCCAAGAGGGCCTTGCCCAAACTAATGTCTGGTGCAAGAAGCATGGCCTCAGACTGAATGCCAAGAAATGCATCATTATCCCCTTTGGTGAAAATGTCATCCCCACTAATTATCACATTAATAACAACATACTAAGCATGCAATCAGTCATGAGGGACTTGAGCACCCAAGTTGATAGCAACCTGACTTTTGACCACCACGTTGCCTCCGTTGCACGGAAGGCTTTTTACATGGCCCACTTCATAAATAAGGGTATTTCATCCAGGAACAAGGAGGTTATAACATCCCTGTACTCCTCCCTTATTAGACTCATTATCATGTACAATGCCCCCTTTGGCATGTACCTTGCCAAGCACATGCAACAGTTGGAGAGACCACAGAGGTTCCTGACCAGGAAAATCCATGGTCTCAAACACCTATCCTATACAGATAGGCTAAAAGCCCTGTCCCTCTACTCAGTCTCATACCAACTGCTCAGAGGTGACCTGTGTCTGGCATACAAGGCCATTTCAGACCCAGCCTTGATGGAATTACTGCATATCCGTAAGACAAACTCCACTCATGCAACCCACATGCAAGGCCTTAACCTGGTCTGTGACATTAATAGAACTTGTTGGCAGGATAGATTTGTGTCCCAAAGACTCCCCCATCTGTGGAATAGATTCCCTCTCCATGTCAAGCAGAGTACTTCTCTAGTCCTCTTTAAGAGGAACCTGGACGACTGGATGGGGATCCCACCTGTGTTTCTGCTGGACAGGGGAAAGAGGTGCTGACTTTGAAGGAACATGGGTGAAATTGTTAGCTAGGCTTATAATGGCCTTTGGGCCAATAGCCTAGTATCATCCTGTGAACCTATGACCCCAGGTCCCTTAATGTGACAGTACTGTACTCCATTTATGATTTATTAATGCAATTATAGGAATTATTTAATCATTTTACAGCCTTTTGCAAACACTTGTCTGTGACTCAGGCACTATATATCTCACAGTAATATTTCTCTGTAGATACCTATTCTTTCAGTTTGCACATGTCATATCACTTCCTAATGTCTAACATACTGTTCATAAGATATTAGTCTCAATATTAGAATAATGATAATATTTTTAGTGTACTTTCAGTACATAGTTCTGTTTCTTGCTGTGTTTGTCATGCATATATGTGTTTGCTAACCTTTTTTTCCCAAACACACACCTTTAATGTGAAAATGGAAAAATATTTCATATTTTTCCATAACCTTTTGCAAACACTCATCAATAAATCAAACCCTTTACATCCCACAGTATTGTTTGTGCTGTAGATGTCTGATATATCCAGTCAGCTTGCAGAAGCCACCTTTCTTCCAAATGCACAAAATACATAACATTAGATATTACCTACAATGTTAGAATAATGTTAATATTAATACAATGAATCTTTAGTACATAGTTGTATTTCTGTGTTTATTTATCCAAACATGTTTACTATCACTTTCCCCAACACCCCTAAAAAGGATTATTTTTGGTTCTCTTTTCATAAGAATGAACTAGTGATATAAATTGGATACACTCATATTTTATGTCCTAAGAAATGAAAACTGTACAGATTTGCTGTGAACCATATGGGAAATAAGGCGGCACCCAAATAGCTATATAAAAACAAGTAGCAATAAAGCAGCATATGCTTCTAACTCTACATTACATTACAGAAAGTTCTTCAGAACAAAGTTTGAGCTGTATTGTTTCACTCAGCATGAAACAGTATTAGTGATAGCAGGTGATTTCAAAGAATTGGAGCTTGCAGAAAGCAACTGAATTGGGGGGTGCTAAGTGTAATTAGGTTGGGCTATATTATGTTAGATCAGTAACTGTGACCAAACAACAGCTAGGATCAGCGACTTTCATTTAAAGATTACGTCAGTATCCACTCATTGTAACCATTTTTAATGGTATAATAATAATAATAATAATAATACCCATTTGTTAACCAGGTAGGCTCACTAGATACAGTCCCTTTTCAGGAACACCCAGGAGCAATGTCTGGCTAACTGACATAGTCAAGGTCATACAGTAGACAAATGTGGGCTGAGTAAATGAAACCATATACCACGGGAACTACAGTTCACAGCCTTAACCCTCTTCACCAACTTCAGATGTCCAACTGTGATCAAATAAAACAATAGTGATAGTGCTAATAATATATTTAGGTTTGCCTTACTCAACCATACATTGTCTCTTCCAAACCATACCAATGACTATTAACTGTGATCAAATAACAGTGGGTGGGGAGGCAGTTTCATCCACAGACTGTCTCTAGTTATATCTAGTTTATTAATTGTATACATCTCATATGCCTGACTTGAATTAAATGAATGAATAAATACATTAGTAATGGCCACAGCATTGTATTTTAGCTTGTTGCTGTCATATCCATACAGTGCAGCCCACTGCAACCACCCTTGCACACAGATGTGCCCACCAGTTACAGTCATTTTACCTCTGTACACCCTCAGACATCTTATGGTGATCAAGTAAAAAATAACAGCTAAAGTATTGTATTTCAGCTTGTTGCTGTCAGACTAATACAAAGTATCTCATCACAACCCCCCCATACAAAACTAGACACAAATACATATATATATATATATATATATATATATATATATATATATATATATATATATACATACACACACACACACACACACACACACACACACACACACACACACATTGCAAAATAATCTATCTCATCTCACTGCTACTGGATGCATATAGCACAACCCATTACAATCCCTCACACAGAGACACAGACACACATCATACACACATATGTGCTCACCAATTGCAAATACTTTATTGATTGTGTATACCTTAGATGGCTGATTATAGTTGAATGAATAAATACATTAGTAATAGCTATGGTTCTATATTTCAATTTATTGCTGTCAGACAAATACAGTGCAGTGCATTACAACCCCCTGCAGTCACAGGCACACATACACACACACACACACACACACACACACACACACACACACACACACACACACACACACACACATGCATGCACAAAAATATTTCCATCAATTATACCCACTTTATTGATTGTGATCAAATGAATGAATGAATATATAAATAATAGCTATAATAACATAGTTCATCTTATTGCTGTGAAACACCTGCAGTCCAACGTATTGCAATCCACACATGCAAGTGTGCACACTCAAGCATGCACTTGAGCATGAGCACCCCCCACACATACGCATTGGATTGCCCACCAATTACAACCACTTTAACTGCATATACCTCATGTCTGATGGTGAATGAATGAATAAAGGCAGAAATAGCCACAGTAGTACATTTTACCATATTGCCGTCAACCTCATACAGTGTACATCATTACAATCTCGCCAGACAAATGTGCTTGCAAACTCATACACACAGATGTGTCCAACTCTTATGACAAGTTTGACTTTGTACACCACAGATGGCTGTAAATATGAATGAATTAATAGACAATAGCCACAGTAATATATTTTAGCTCATTGCTGTCAGATGTGAAATCCATTAACCCCACCATATACACACAAGCATACACAGATGTCTCAACAGTCATTGCTACCTTATTGACTATCTACACCTTAAATGTCTAATTGTGATGAAATGAATGAATGCATAAATATTAGCCAAAATGCCTCCTATTACAACCCCATCACAAACCACACTAACACATACAATTGTGTGTGTCTACCAATTACAGTTACTTTAGTGACTGTGTACATCTCAGATATCTGAGATTAAATAAATGAACAAATATATAACTTATAAGAGTGAAACACATTAGGTGCACACACACACACATACACACACACACACACACACACACACACACACACACACACACACACACACACACACACACAAGCGCGCGCGCACACAGATGTGCCCATCATTTACAGTCACTTTACTGGCCATGTACAATTCATATGTCCAACGGTGATCAAACAAAATAATGAATACATAAGTAATAGCCACAGTAATATATTTCAGCTTGTTACTTAAAAAAAACAGTGCAAACCATTATACCTTCCTCACCCTAGAAAATATCATAGAAACATTGCATGCAAAATTCCAACAGAAATAGCAGAGCAGTACTACAACCTATAACATGTTCTCCTACATTAACATTGCAGAAAGCTGTCTATAAGATTATGATTCTAATTCCTGTTGTTTTTGTTGCTGTTGGTTAGTCATGTAGTCAAGCCTAACTAGCTGTAAACTGAAGGGCTTTAACACACCAGACTTTCATATTGATTTTATTTTATTGCATTGTAGTGCTTTATATGTTATTCTCATGTGATTTATGATTTTATGTAAACATTATGTATTAATTGGAGCCTTACTTCTTGGGCCTCCGTTGAAAAAGGGCCCGTGTCCAGTCGGACTGTCCCAGTAAACAAATGTAAAATAAATAAAATAAATAAAACAAATTAAAAAGAAAACCTTCCTTGTCCCAGTAGAGGGATAAAGCCCTTAGTGCACCCGAAATTATCTGTATTTAACTAGCAGCACAGCCACTGGAGAGACCACAGATGGAGGATGGGAGTGAACTACGAGTGCTGGCTCAGCTATTCTGGGGAGAGATTGAGAGCAGCCTAGGCTCACTGCAGTAAGCAGCATTAAGAGCCTGGCAAACTCCATCTGGATAAACAGTGACCTTTTAATTTGGAGGTTGCAAATGTACCTCCTGTAGGTAGCAGTTTGGAAGTTCATAAGGCTGCTGTATGGATTCATAGGTTTATGGGTAGTTACTAGTCTTGCAGCCCATGAGACCATTAAGCAGCCTTGCACAAAATGTGGAAAGATGCAAATATTGTACCCTTGACACAGAAATCAGTTCATTAAAACTGCCAGTCTCTTTGGAATACTTTTGATGCCACCTCCTGGAAAATATCACAAACAACTGTCCACAGGTGGCAGAAATTAGGGCACACTCTCCAACAGCAGTGTGATGCTGCACCAGTGTGCTCACCCTCCCCAGTATCTCTGAATGCAGGTCAACTTGAGCCTGGGGAAGGCTTTAGCAGGTCTGGCAGACCAGTGAATGAAGAGAGGAGCTGTTGGCAGCTGATGGTCAGATGTGGGAAGAAAAAACAAAAGACTTGGATGCTGTGTTCTTGGCTTTGGAGAGTGAAGTTTCTACCTGTGCAGCCGTGATTACAGGAACTTTGCATTCTTCCGGTATAAAGATGGGCCCTTTAGGGGGTGAGGGGGGGGGTAAAGTTAGCACTGAACCTATCTGCCAGGATGTTGGCAATATCAGTTGGTTCTGTATATTTAGTGTCATTGTGCTGTAACTCAGAGCAGATCTGAGTGTTGCCATTGAGATTTTTGACATAGCTATAGAATGCTTTGTGGTTGTCTTTAGAATCAGTGGCAATTTTGTTTTCATAACTAGCTTTGGAGGATTTTATGAGGGATCTCAGCTTCTTACTGAGGCTGACCAGGGAGTTCCTCCAATCGTGGGATTTTACTCTTTTTTGCAACAGTTTCTTTCTTCTGTTGTAGAGTTTGTTTATGGCAGAAGACCACCAGATTGGCTTCCTTTTTTGGAGGGTAGCATCTTGGTTCTGTTAGGGATAGCACGATCCATGCACTCGTGTAAGTGCTTATAAAGTGCATTTGTGTAGGATTCAGCAGTCGTACCTCTATTGTCCATCTGCATGGGTGTCATGAAGTTTGCCACTTCTGTCTTAAGAAGCGTGAAGTTGGCTTTGGAGAAATTTTTTACGGTTGTTTTCCTAATGGGGGGTGGGAGCAGGATGTGGATGTCTAGGGTGATTAGCTTGTGGTCAGATCTGACCAACGAGGAGCTGACCTCTGGTGTGGAACACTGGTCACCCATGTTGGTGATGACCAGGTCTAGGATATTGCTTCCTCTGGTGGGGGTGTGGATAAGTTGATCCAAAGCATTGGAATTGATGATTTCCAGAAAACGTTGACCAAAAGAGTTGGTACATGAGTAGTTTTCCCAGTTAATGGTGGGGTAGTTGAAATCACCCATTATGAGAGTGTTGGGTTTACCTTAATATTTTCCAGTGTATCAAGAAAAGAGGAGTAGGAATCCTGGGGCATGGTGGGGGGTCTGTAGCAAGCTACAATCTGGATTGCGGTTTTGCCCAGAGTTAGTTGAACTTGGATAATCTCAGATGCATTATGCTGAGCAACTAACCTGGAGGTGTGGATATCCTTAATGAATATGGACATGCCTCCACCTTTAGTGTTTCGGTCCGGGTTTGGTGGCCGAAAGGTGTGGTATGAATTATAGCCTGGTAATGCAGGGGTGCTCTCTGGATCTTTGAACCAGGTCTCTGTCACTGCACATATGTCAATGTTCTCCATTTTAAGGAGTGCCTCGAGTGAGTGCATTTTGAGGTTTAGATTTCTAGCACTGAGTAGCATTACCCTCAGATTTTGCTTGCTTGTACCTGTTACGGTGGTGAATTTGTCATTTGAACCTTGCCTAAAAAGGCACTATAGGGGTGGCAAGAGCCTTTGCCAGTATCCGGAATCCCAAGGGCGACAGGTGCAGGCCATCTCTAGCAAAGCAGCTTCCTGTGCAGTACTATGTACCAGAAGTCTGCATGGTTCAACTAGCTTCCTGCGCCAGTACTATGACCCAGTAGAAGTGTGTCTGGTTCAACCAGCTTCCTGGACTAGTACTATGAACTAGTAGAGATGTATATGGTTCAACCAGCTTCCTGGGCAGTACTGTGTACCAGTAGAAGTGTGTATGGTTCATCCAGCTTCCTGCACCAGTACTATGACCCAATAGAAGTGTGTGTGTGGTTCAACCAGCTTCTTAGCTCAGTACTATGAACCAGTGTATGTGTGTATGGTTCAACAAGCTTCCTGTGCAGTACTATGTACCAGTGGAAGTGTGTATGGTTCAACCAACTTCTGGGCTGGTACAATGAACCAGCTCCCCACCCCTTCAAGTGAAAATGAAAAAAAAAAATCCACTTCAATGTAATAAGCTGATCAGTACATTGTAAGTGGTTGACTTATCACAGTTAGATCTACGCACCCGCCCAGCTTTTCCACTGAAGAGCAAAAAAAAAAAAAATATATATATATATATATATATATATATATATATATATATATATATATATATATATATATATATATATATATATATATATATATATATGTCCCTTTTACTGGCATGCCAACCATTTTTGGGGCAAGAAATGATTCTCACTGCATTGGTTAAATTATTTCACATTCCTTTACCAGCCATGGTCCCACCCTAACATTGCATATACTTGTGTTTTTATATATATATATATATATAGATATATATATATATATATTTATATATATATATATATATATATATATATATATATATACATATATATATATATATATATATATATATATAAATATATGGCCGAGACCATATGATCGAACTTTTAAAAGTTCAAACGGTCTGACTGGAGATCTCCATACAGCACGGAATGGAAAGATTTCCCTCTTCCACAATGTAGTGTGATCTCAGAGTTGGTATATTTTAATAGCGGGGGGGTGTGGGGGTGCAGGGGCTAGAACCGTTTAATTTTTTTTTTTTTGCTTATTTTATTTTTTTTTTTAACATGTTCGAACTTTTAAATGTTCGATCATATAATCTCAGTCATATGAAAGTCAAAGATTTGAAAGTTCAATCATGTAAAGAAGACCCATATATGCTTGCCCAGCTGCTAGAAACATTTTTATTTTTTTTGTTTTATTTATTTTTTTAACATGTTCAAACTCTTAAATGTTCAATCATATGGTCTTGGCCATATTAAAGTCAAATATTTGAAAGTTTGATCATGTAAAGTAGACCTATATATATATATATATATATATATATATATATATATATATATATATATATATATATATATATATATATATATGTATATATAGGTCTACTTCATATGATTGACAGTTCATTTGATCGACACTCATTTGACAGATACCAAAACACCTAAAGTTCAAAACACCTAAAACCCATTTGATCGAAACTCATAACACTGACACATGAAATTAAAAGCATTATGCCCTTTTCCCCACTGTAGCACGATCCTGGAGTTAGTATATATAGTTGGGGGAGGGGGCATAATGCTTTTAATTTCATGTGTCAGTGTTATGAGTTTCGATCAAATGGGTTTTAGGTGTTTTGAACTTTCAGTGTTTTGGTTTTGGTTAAATGAGTGTAGATCAAATGAACTGTCGATCATATGAAGTAGACCCATATATATAAATTTGATTTGTATATGTAAAGGGGCATATATTAAAATCTCGACATGTGGCAACATCAGCAATCGTTAAATCAGTTTCTTCACATGGGCACTCACTTCAATCAGCCACACAAATGATCAACACTACATTATTTTCCTTTTGTGATAAAAGTCCTGCAGTTTGTTAGAATATGATCTATCTCTGTGTTTTTCATGCAAAATATTACACAGAAGCGACAGTCTATTGGTGGATAAAGTACCAAGTGAAGGGGAACATAGAGTTCATTCATTTCCCATATGTTATAGTTTATCAGAGACCATTGCATTGGTAGAGCACAGTGTAACTGTAGGGCCAGTGGAGGACTCTTTTTCTGACGTTGTGACTGATTATTACTGACACTGTTCTGATAAGTGAATTTGTCCTTTCCACACTGCTGTGTGATCTCAGAGTCACTGCAGGGGGTATGGAAGTGGAAGCAGTGCTGTATAGTCATAATTTATGTTGAAGGTTGATGGCTAGCATTCAGTATGTTGAATCTCAAAGTTAATTATATGGATGGCACATGTTTCATTGCGGTATTTATCACATGCCACTGGTTTTGGTAATTTTCATTGGTTGTTACAGAGGTCGAATTATATTATGGTCAAGCTGTTGCAGTTCGACTGTAATATAGTTTCATTAATTATCCTCTTTCTCCATGGTTGTGTGACTGAGGAGTTAGCATATTTAATTTCTGGGGTATAGAGCAGTGCCTCCACATACATTCATAGGTTCATAGGAGATTACTAGACTAATGGCTCAAGAGACCTTACAAGCCTAGCCTGTTTATCCAAATTTTACCCAATTTTCTATCCCTATGGGGAAAGATAACAAGGGTCAGCAAGTGAAGTTTTGACAATTTTTACAGACTGTCACTGTCCAGAAGGTACATGGGCATTCCCCCTGGACTGAATTTGCGATTTCCCATCCATTGGTCCAGATTGCACTTGAAGATGGTCAGGAATGGCTCTTCTTCATGTGAATAGGAAGCCTCTTTCAGAGGAAGGGCAATCTCTGGGACACATATCTGTCTCATCAGCATGATTTATTTGTGCCAGAGATCAGGTTTAGATCTTTGGAATGGGTATCCCTTGTGCAGTTAATTTTGGGAATATGCAACATTTCCATCAGGGCTGGGTCAGAGACGTCCCTGTAGCTCAGTCATAGATTGCCCCTCGGTAATTCATAGGAACTGAATATAATGACAAGCTTTTAATCGATCAGCATATGACATGTTGATTATATCCTGTATTTCTTTGGTGAAAAACCCCTGAGGACACTCCAGTTGTTGCAGGTGTTTGGTGAGGTGTATGCCAAAGGGTGCATTGTGCATGACTATCAGTCTGATGAGGGCCAAGTACAGTGGTACTCTGACATCCTTAGATCTGGAAGCCATGCCCTTACTTATAAACTTTGCCACATATAAGGATTTCTGCTGTAAACAAAACTCCTCACCCGGACAGCAACTGCAGGGCCAAAGTAAAGGTAGCACCACAAAAAAGGGGCCAGCAGATTCGAAAAAACAAACATTTATTACATTTATTACAATGTACAGACCGGTTTCGGTCTAATGACCTTTCTCAATGTAACAAACACTAATACAAGAGCCTTAAATAAATACATGTGACCAAATTTAAACCCACCAATCAAAATTTTTTTTTGATATTACAATTCAAAAATTAAAGGTATTAGTGTTTGTTATATTGAGAAAGGTCATTAGACCGAAACCGGTCTGTACATTGTAATAAATGTAATAAATGTTTGTTTCTTGTAATCTGTTGGCCCCTTTTTTTGTGGTGCTACATAGAAGGATTTCCTCACCACCATGGACACATGGTGGTCAATATTCAGAGTACTATCTATTTGAGTACCCAGCTCTCTCACGCTGGGACTACTCTTAGGAGGAGTACTGTCAATATTGTAATTTTCAGGGATATTTGATTTCCCAAAGGGTATTGTTATACATTTCTTCACATTTAGTTTGAGGCCATGGTTCTGATACCAATCATTAGTCTGCATCAGTCCTTTCTATAGGACATCAGCATAGTTTTTGGAGTCAGTGATTGCCCCTAGCTTGCACTCATCATCAAACGTGGTCAGCCAAAGGCCATTTACATTTGCCTTGACATCTGAGAAATATATCCCAAACAGGAGGGGGACCAACACTATGCCCTGTGGTACTCCATTGTTGACTAGCCTCTTGCTGGATGCGGATTCCCCCACTTTAATAATGTGTCCTATCTGTGAGCCATTTAGACATCCATGTGGTGACGTAGAGGTTCATATCTAATTTTGTGAGTTTATCTATAATACACAAGTGGGGTATTGTGTCAGATGTCTTGGACAAGTCAAGATAAGTGATATACATTGTCTTACCCTCATCCACAGCCTTGGTGACCTTCTCAAATAAGTCCATCAGACTGAACAGGTAGGACCTGCCCTTGACAAAACCAAACTGGGCTGGTTTTAGAGTCTGAAGATGTCCTATGTCATTAATCAGGTCCAAGATTATCCTTTCCATAGCCTTGCATACTAGGCTAGTCAGACTTATGGGTTGATAGTTTCCTTGGTCCATTGATGGTCCTCCCTTTATGCAGTGGGATGTATGTTACAGTCCTCTACTCTACTGGAACAAAGCCTATTTGGAGACTGTGGTTAAATAGAGATCCGAGTGGGTCCACTAGGTCATATTTGAAGCTATTTAACTGGCATCCTGTGATTCTGTTAGAGCTTGTTGATGCCATGTTTCTAGCTTTAGAGAGTGCAGTGATGACCTGTTATTTTGTGATAACAGGCAAAGGAATGGTGGGGGTATTTTCATGGGAGGGTGACTGGAGGTGATGAGGGGGTGAAATCTGAGCTGAATTTGTCAGCCAGCAGGTTTGCTATTTCTTCTGGCTTAGTGAAGGTTGTGCCATCTATTGTTGAGCATTTCCTTTAAGATTTCAGACATAACTAAAAAATGCTTTGTGGTTATCCTTTGCCTGGAAGGCTATTTTAGTCTTGTATTTAGAGTATGAGGACTTGTTTAGTTCCCTGATTTGCCTGTTGAGACTAAAAAGGAATTTTTTTATCTGTTGTACATCATCCCACTTGCTTCTAGACGTACACTTCTTCCTTCTGTTGTATAATCTATTTATGCCAGGGGTCCACAAGGGTGACTTGTTTTTTGGCTAGACCTGTGTTTAGTTCAGTCAGGTACTGCCATTTCTATGCAGTTGTTTAAGTGGTTGTACAGGGCATTTCTGAATACTTCTGCATAGGCTTTCATGTTTTCAGGGTTAGGAGGAGCTTTAAAATTACCTATGCTATCACTTAATAGAAGGTAATTAGCCTTGGAATTTTTTTTAGGGTTTGAAGGTTTGTTGGGAGTTCTACTGTTACATTTATTTCAAAGAAGACATATTTATAATCTGATCTTACCAATGACAACATTATGCTGGGGGGATGCAATGCTCCCCCATATTTGTAAGTACAATGTCAAGGAAATTTGAATCCTTAGTGGGAGTGCAGACCAGCTGTTCCAGAGCATTTTCACTTGCAAAGTCCAGGAATCTCTGAGCTTGCATGCTACTGATCATGTATGTCTCCCAGTTTATGGAGGAGTAGTTAAAATTACCCATGAGTAGTGTGTTAGGCTGAATGGTAAGTGATTCTAGTAACTTCAGGTATGTAGAGTGGTTTTCATAGTTCATGGTTGGGGGCCTGCAGCTAGTGATGACATGTTGAGGGATTTTGCCTATGGTCAGCTGGATATGGAGTAGCTCAAGTGAGTCATCCTTGCAGTGTGATTGTTTTGTATGTAAATGGAAACACCTCCTCCATTCATTTTTTCTTTTCAGAGGGTGGTCTGAATGTGTGATAGGCATTGTAGCCTTGCACTGCTGGGGTGCTTTCTGCAGCCTTGAACCACATATATGTAACTGCATAGATGTCAGCCTTCTCCAGGCCAAGGAGAGCTTCCAGGAGTGCAGTTTATTGTTAAGACTCCTAGCACTGAGCAGTAATACCTTCTGCTTGGCATTACAATAATTTTATACATTGGTAGGTCTGTTGGTTTGACAGTGCCTAAACAAGGCACTATGGGGGTGGCTAATGCCTTGGCCAGTATTCAAAAGCCTAGTGGTGACAGGTACAGACCCTCTCTGGCAAAACATCATGGTCTGTGGATCATGTCATCATAAGCTAATACTGATTCCCCTTGGAATGATATCAGTAGCTAAGCCAGTTATTGAAGTCAATCATTTTCTTTTTGTATTGTGGTATCATTCTTGGAAAGGGTAGAATGCTGCTCAATGCGAGGCTCATACCTGCCTACAACACATATTCAAAGAGGTCCATCATGTTTCTCTTCATATACACCAGGGGTCATTCACACCCACATGGACTACGACTGAGTCATACTGGTACTTGTGGTTGAGTGACCTGAGTGCTTGCATAATCTGGTGAATCCTGGCCCCTGACAGGCAACTGACTGTAACTCTCTCTTTACTCAACCGTGTCCATTTGTCTCATGATGGAGTCTCCTGTGACCAAGATGTTTGAAGGTATGGTGTTTCACCTTAGCGGCTTGCTCATGAGACACTGTGATGTGTATTTGTAAGTGTAGTGGTCTTGACTTGGTTTGTTTGCAAGTGGTTTCTGTAGGAAGCATATGCAAGGCCTCTGAGGTTTTGGTAAGTTACTTGTGAGCATTTCTGCATATGTGGGTTTATGAGTCAAGACCTTATTTAGTGACAGAATTGATGTGCATGTGCTAACAACTTGTTTTTCATTTGATTTGTCAGTATGTGTAGATCATGTCTCAATTTTCATAGTGTATCTACATCTTTCACATAGTGTGTTTGTTTGTTTCAGGATTAAGTGGTTGTCAGTTCACATGAGACAATTGCTGCTTTTCCTCAGAATGCCCATGTCCACCAGGCTGGCCACAGAGATAGCAGGGAAGTGCCTGTCTATGGTTTCAGGTTTTTTACTATGGGTTTAAACAGGGAGAACAGTGGGTAGATTTGCCTGGACTGGGGATGATAGCACATGAATGAAGAATGGGTGCTATACTCAGTGTGAACTGCAGCTATCCAACAAGGTGATGCTGCTGTGTGCACAACTCAGGTGCTCCTAGAGCAGCAGGGGGACTGAGAAAGGTTGTAGAAATAGTTATGCAAAGTGAAATTTTATCATGAAAGTGTTTGCATCTATACAGGACACTGCTAACTGCCACTGCACAGAGAGCAATTTGGCACAAACAACTGTGCTTATATAGAATCAGAAAAAACAAGTTTTACAACAGCAATGCCTACAGACCAATCAAGAAAACACACAATAAGCTTTCATTTAGCAGCCTACAACTCAAATAGGTTTGCTGCAGCACACTTCTGCCATACGAGTGCAGTCAGGAAGGCCCCTTAGTGTAAAAATGCTGTTTTTAGAACTCAAGTGCAGGGAAACCATATAATCTAGATACTACAGTCCTGTAAAGCTAGCATACACAATGTAATTAAGTACTACAGCAGCAGTGGAAACAATTCAGCTTTGAAACTACTAAAGTGTGAGAAATGTAAGAAAAAATACTGGATTCTTGTGAAATACCGTAAAAATAATCAGCAGAACTACCAAATAACACTTATTTTTGTTCTTTTAGCAGCAGATGGATTTAGATGTAGCAGATTCTCTGTAACTCTCAGGTGAGAAAGCCAAATCAAGAGCAGCTCTGAAGAATTGAACCCATTGTGAAGTCTATCACATAAAGGCAGTGGGCAGGATTCACGAAGCCTCCGTGTAAGAGTTATAAGTCTTACATGGAGGCTGCAGTTAAACGGAGTGATGCCAGCATGCTCTGCATATTCATGAGAGCATGCTGAATTACACCTAAGGCTAACACGGTCCGTGGAAGACAGTAGGGGGCGTGTCCATAGGCCGAGCCCTGCAAGCGGACACGCCCCCAGAAGAGTTAAAGTGCCCAAAGTAAACACCCACGACAGAGGCCATGGAAATGTGAATAAACACAACACAACACATGCCCCCACAGACTATGAACATAAAATATATAAATGAACATGTTATATATTTTTTTTAAATCGTAAAGATGTTTGCCCGTGAGTGCGGTCGTTTGCGCGGGCTTGCCAGTAGCTTAGCCACAGTTAGCAGTCAGTGGAAAAGGATATAAGAACTAAATATGCAAAGTATGCCAAGAAGCAATAGTGTAGCGGTAGAGACGTCGGCTGAAGAGCAGGCATTCATGGTTCGAGCCCCCACAACATCAATTTTTATTTTTAGTAAAATAAGCACGAAATAAGTCCCTGACAAATATGTACACATATAAAATTATATTTTATGTTAAATGTAATGAAATAGTCGATTTATTTTGAAGAAATGTGAGATAACAAAACAATAAAAAATGCGAGATGTGCCTATAGCTGAGCTACAGTTTAACAAGGTGAGTGCATCTGCCCGTAGGTGAGCAGTGGTTTAACAGGTGCAAAATGAGTGCCCGTAGCTGAGCAATGGTTTAACAGGTGCAAAATGAGTGCCCGTAGGTGAGCAGTGGTTTAACACACTGAAACTGTGTGCCCCTAGCTGAGCGTAATATGCATGCTAACAGCCAAATGAGGCGTAAACCAGCGTACCCCGTTTGTGTGGAGCTGCGCACCGCGCTAACAAGCTAACCGGCGGGCAACGTTGAGCAAGCTGTAACAAAACTGCCTTTACACAGACACACCCCCTAGCCTGTCTAGACAGTCATAAAATATAAAAAGCAGTGGCCAGGTTCGAACCCAGACACCATGCACCATAGTCAAGGTACTGAACCACTAAGCCATGACAGCTGTACTTAGAAATGCAGTAATAGCAAATATATAGGAATGAATAGAAAGTGGAGCATGACAAAGCAGGTTTTGTGAAGGTGATACAATTCCAAAATGGCCAATCACAGATAAGTGCGGGAAAAATGGCATATATAGGTTCATAGGTTCATAGGTTCGTACTAGGCTATCTGCCATAGGGCATTTATAAGCCTAGCCAGAGTGTATGTGGCTTACACCACCCCTTAGGATGAGGATACTATGCCCTTTTAGGGTTTAGTTTACTATGCCTCTGTCTAGTAGTGACACAGAGATGACCCTTGGGGTAAACCTACGATCTCCCATCCACTCGTCGAGATTTCTCTTGAATAGAGTCAGTGAGGGGCTCTGCCTAACATGGACTGGGATTCTGTTCCAGAGTGTAGGGAGCCTCTGGGTTATGAATCTGTCCCTCCAGCACGTTCTATTTATTTCTGTGTTGAGGTTTAAGTCACTTGTTCTCGTGGCTCTGATGGATTTGGATTTTCTGAGGTGGAGCATGTCCATTAATTCAGGATTGGACATGGCCTTGTACGTCAGGCACAGATCACCTCTGAGTAGGCGGTATGCGACTGAATAGAGCTGGAGTTTTTCAGTCGGGCAGCATATGACATATGTTTAAGACCCTTTATCCTCTTGGTGAGGAACTTTTGGGGTCTTTCCAACTGCTGCAGGTGTCGGGTGAGATACATCCCAAATGGGGCATTGTACTCAATCATTGGCCTGATAAGAGAAGAGTACAGGGGCACAATGACCTCTCTTGATCTAGATGTGAAACCCTTCATGATAAGGTGGGCAATATAGAAGGTCTTCCTAACCACTTTGGCAATGTGAGTGTCAAATGAGAGGTTACTGTCAACCTGGGTCCCTAGGTCCCTGATTACCTCTTCTGTACTTAATGGATTACCGCCTATGTGGTAATCTGTCGGTACCTTGTTTTTCCCAAAGGGTATGACTATACATTTTTTGGCGTTCAGCTTAAGGCCATGGCTCTGGCACCAATTATCCATTTCTATGAGGCCTCTCTGAAGGATGTTTGTGTCCGCTGGAGTATCAATTATGGTGCCCAGTTTGCAGTCATCTGCGAACTTTGTCAGCCACAATCCTCCTATGTTTGCCTGTACCTCGGAAAAATAAATGCCGAACAAGAGGGGTCCCAGGACTGAGCCCTGTGGGACACCGCTTGTGACTGGCTTAGGGTCTGACATAGCTCCAGCAACTCTGACCCTGTGGGTTCTGTCCTTGAGCCAGTTTGCAACCCATCTTGTGACGTATGGGTTTACATTTAAGCTGGTGAGTTTGTCTATGATGCCCGAGTGGGGTATTGTGTCAAAGGCTTTTGCAAGGTCAAGGTAGGCTGTGTGAACTGCCTTACCCTCATCAATGGCCTTAGTGACTGTTTCAAAAAAGTCGACCAAGTTCAAAAGGCAGGATCTGCCCTTGACAAAGCCAAATTGGGTAGGATCCAATGTCTGTAGGTCCCCAATGTCTTTGTTTATGAGTTCCATAATGATCCTGTCCATAGCTTTGCAGACCAGGCTCGTCAAGCTTATGGGCGGTAATTTCCAGGGTCCGTAGAAGCACCGCCTTTGTGAAGTGGGACCACTGTTGCCGCACGCCACTCTTTGGAGTGCGTATCCTGTAGTAAGGCTAAAATTAAACAGCAGCCTTATGTGTGAGTTTAGTTCCTCTTGAGTTCATGTAGCACACAGCCCGGGACACCATCCGGTCCCATTGATGCTGTGTTTTTAGCTTTAGAGAGGGCGGCTCTCATCTGGGCATCTGAGATGTTAGGGAGGCTACACTCTGCTGGGATAGTTATTTCTCCTTTGGGGAGGGAGGAGAAATTTGCACTGAACCTGTCTGCCAGAATGTTGGCAATGTCAGTGGGTTCAGTGTATTTTGTGTCATTTTGGACTAACTCTGAGCATATCTGGGAGTTTCCACCCAGGTTTCTAACATAGCTAAAGAAGGCCTTGTGATTGTCTTTTGTGTCTTTTGCGATTTTTCTCTCAAAGTTCGCCTTGGATGATTTTATGAGTGATCGTAGTTTTTTGCTAGTTCTGATCAGAGATGCCTTCCCTTTTAGGGATTTTACTCTGTCATGTAGTAGCTTCCTCCTCCTGTTGTAAAGTTTGTTTATGGCTGGGGTCCACCAGACCGGGCGCCTGCCTTTGGGGGAATGGGTCTTGGTTTTATTTGGGATTGCATGATCCATGCATTCTTGAAGGTGCCCATAGAAGGCATTTGCAAAGCATTCAGCAGTGTGGGTTGTGGTTTCCACTGGCCCAGGGGCCTTGAAAGATACCACTTCAGTCTTAAGAAGTGTGAAGTTTGCTTTTGAGAAGTTCTTCACTGTGCTCTTTTGTGCAAGGGGTGGGGGCGGGATGTGGATTTCCAGTGAGATTAATTTATGGTCTGATCTTACCAAAGAGGGATGTACTTCCGGTGTGGAGCATTTTGTCCCCATGTTTGTGATGATCAGGTCTAGTATATTGTCTCCTCTTGTGGGAATGGTGACTAGTTGTTCCATTGCATTTGAGTTTATGAATTCTAGGAACCTTTGGGCTAGGGTGTTGGGGCTTGAGTAATGTTTCCAGTCTATGTTTGGGTAGTTGAAGTCTCCCAAAATTATGGTATTTGGAGAGACATTCATACTCTCCAGTGTCTTCAGGAAGGCTGTGTGGGGTTCCTGAGTTTGAGAGGGTGGTCTGTAGCATGCTACAAACTGTAAGGCAGTTTTGCCTATGGTTAGTTGCACCTGGATAGTCTCCGATGCTTCGTGCGTTGCCACTAACCTGGAGGTGTGGGTAGCTTTGATGAAAATGGATACTCCCCCTCCTTTTGTGGTTCGGTCCAAGTTTTGGGGCCGGAAAGCATGATATGAGGTAAAACCTGATAGTGTTGGGGTGCTCTCAGGAGCCTTGAACCAGGTTTCAGTCACTGCACAGACATCGATGTTCTCCATATTGAGGAGGGCTTCGAGGGCGTGCATCTTGAGGTTTAGACTTCTGGCATTGAGCAGCATTACCCTTAGTTTTTTTCCACTTGTGTTTTCTAGGGAGGTAGGTTTGTCATTTGAGCCTTGCCTAAAAAAGGCACTATGGGGGTGGCAAGAGCCTTGGCCAATATCCGGAAGCCCAGGGGTGACAGGTGCAAGCCATCCCTTGCGAAGCAGCGTGGCTTGTCAAGCATGTCATCCCAAGCAGACAGACACTGGATCCCCTTAGAATGACACCAGTAATTAAGCCAATTGTTAAAACTGATCATTTTGTCTTTGTACTGTGGCATCATTCTTGCCGCCCCATAGGCGGGAATACACAGCATAAACGATTGTAGAACTGACTTGCAGCCAGAATGTCAGGAGTAGGTGAGGGTAGTTGCTTTCAAGCACAGAGGTGGGGTGTTGAGGAGTCCAGATACATGGTCTGGCTCCTAGTCCACAATCATGAGGCCCAACTCATGCAGGACCAGGTCCTGTGGGGAGCATATAGGGCTGAGGCATGGGACCGGTTGGCTCATGATCTCACCAGTGCCACAGGGATTCCCAGGACTGGTGAGCAGGTCCATCACCACCATGCAGACCTGAAGCGATGCAAGCAGGACCAATTGAACCTTTGGATCCAGGAGGCCCGGCAAATGCCCAACGCCCCACTACTGAGTAAGTTACATTTAATTATGTATGTAAGAAATTAAATTAGCTGATATTATGGAGATGTGTATTCCAATATTACTTCATTTATATTACAGCTGCAGGTGTCCGTTCTACGAACCGCAGAGCCTATGGCGATAGGCTGGTGCAGTTGCGCCACCAGGCAGGTCAGTAATCCACTCCCAGTAACTGTAAAGAAATATAAAAGTATGACAGTTAGCAAAAGAGTGCAGTGTAGTCACTAAGTAATAAAATGTGCAAGTAACAGTGTAAAAGTGTTTGCAAGTATTGCTTGATTACAAAAGTGTGTTGCAGTCTGTAATCCAAACAGAAAAATGAAAATGTCTGAAATAAAGTCTGAAATAAAGATGCCCCACCTGTAATATAATAGTACACAACCTGCAGCAGGCTGAAAAGTACAGCTGCAGAAGATGAGCAAATCACATGTGTGAAATATATCCCTGCTGAAATACTGAAACATGACAGAAGTGAGACTGCTGGAAAGGATTGTAATAACTACAGGTAAAACATGTCAATAAAGCCTAGAAGTAAGTACCATCCTGAATAGTAAAATGAAAACAAGTGAGAGAGTGTGAGAAAGAGTTATGAATCCACCAATAAAGTAGTAATAACCCCTGAATAAAGTATACTGCAGTCAGTACAGAATGAAATGAATGTGACAAGTAGAACCAAACTGCGAAATGTGTTCAAAGTGTTGCTGCAGCTGGAATGTGTATCCCAAAATCTGGATATGTTGCTCTCAGTCTGCAATATGCAGATAGTATGATTGTCTGAAATATCAAACATCCACAGTTGTCTATAGCTATATAAAGCAAATGTAGCAGGAAGATGTAGCTGAACAAAGCCAGATATGAACGTGTATGAATAACAATAAAATGTATATTGATGTAGCAGTAACAGTCCTATCACCAAATTGAAGTAGTTATCATATAGGAAACTGTAGTTAGAACAGTAGTGTGTATATATCTGTAGCTATTAGAAATGTACAGCATATGTATTGGTATTCGAAGGTGTTAATAATATTTTCTTCACCCCACCCTATAACCACATATAATCCATTCCACGTGAAATTGGTATGTGCAATCACAATTAACACCCCTGGACATTTGTCCTGTTGGGTCATAAATATTTGCATGTACGTTGATGCATCTGCCTTGTTCATACATCCAAACCTGATGGCCTGTTGCCATCAATCAACCCTGCATGTTGTTGGACTGTGTATTGCTGTTCAAATTATGCATGTGTTATGCTCGCTGTTCAATGGTGTGAATATCTGGGTGTTTGGTTAATGGGAATACTAATGCATGCTGTTACAACTAATTGCGAATGGTATTGTATGTTACTAACCCAAACTGTCATGACATAATGCAAAACATAGGACGACAGGGAAGGCGGGTTCCAGCAGACCCACCTCTCCCACCTCAGCTGGCGAGTGCACCTGGCACTAGTGCCCAGTCTGGACCCTCCTCCGGTGGCCCTGTGCCACCTGTGGGTGGAAGCGCTGCAGGGGATGGGGCCCGTCCCCCCTCTGCAAGTGTGGCCGGAGGAGAACCACCACTCACCCTCCATACCATCCGGACTGTGGTGCGTAGGGAGATCCGGGACTCTGTTCTTGGGCCCATACGCCAGCTTAAGGCACAGGTGGCACAACTTACAGGCATGCCTGTTGCCCGGCCTACACAGCCCCCAGCACAGCCCCGTCCTGGGCAGTGAAGGAACAGTAGCAACTGCCCATGGGTGGGGATATCAGTTCCACTGTTGCCATCTGTGGGCTCATAGGCTCTGGATATCCAAACCTCCGTCCCCGTCAATTGTGTAACCCCCCCACACGTGTCATACACCGCCCCTGTATGCATCTTGTTTGTCTTGTCTGTTGACCTACCCAACCTACCTCCCCAGCTATACCGACTTCCTTCACCTGACATACCACTCTCACCTGGGAAAAAAAGGGCACTCTGTACCCACAAAAAATTACGCCCCATACATAGCTGCCCATTCCACATATGTCTGCTGGACATGGAAACTATCAATTACAATTGGCTGTACAACAAGTATTATTGTTGTCCTGACAACTCTCTCAGGGGTGGAAGGTTTCAAATGTCACACCAAATTACATACATATGCACAGCTGTTGCTGATGAAGAAATGGGCAGCTATGGGCCTTACCTACATCCCTCCTGCAAAACCCAAGCTTGTTTCCCTACTGTCTTACCCTCTTTGTGTCCCCTTTTTCACCACTTTCCTGTCTCCCCATTTTCATTTCTTTCAAAGAAAATAGCGCGGGTGTGCGCAAGATTAAGCACTTTTAAGCAGTTGTAAGCAGGTATGCGTGGAGCTAAACGCCAGTGCGCATGCGGGAGATCCACGCAAACCAGCGCTAACCCGGTTACAACTGCTTAAAAGTGCCTTAGTCACTCTGATTGACAGGTCCTGTAGTCAGTTCAAAAGCAAAATAAAATCCCACTGTCAGTCCCGAACCCAGGACCTTGGAAACACTAGTCTGCATGACTTACCACTAAGCCATGACTGTTATACAAGAACATTGTGCTAAAATAAATATATCATATAATAGTAGGAATGAATGTAAAGGGAATATAGGATGTGTAGTACACAAAGCATGTCATGTATATTTACTGTCAAATCTAGTGGATATCTATGATAGTAGTGTGTGAACAGAAACAGCCATGCTAGTTGGTAGCTAGTAGGTAATAATGTCACTGTAGCACCTTGCAAGCCACACACATACTTACAGCAGGATAATCACTGCCCATATCCCACAACCTGTTACAGGAACACATCCAGACCAAGTAATAAAATATGTGGAGCAAAGGGCCAAAACCAGGGACACATTACAAATAATGTTACAACAAACTTAAACAGTTCAGAGAGTAACAGGTTCTGCATTTTGTGGGATGTTTGGAATGGTATGAAGTCTGAAACTTAAATGTTTGTCACTCTATTCTGACTTGAGCCCAGAGTGATTTGCCAGAAAAAGCTGTGCATGAGATATTGACCAAAATATGAGGCAGAAATGTGGACAACCTGCAAATATTTGTACACATAAGAGGTTTGACACCACCATATTTGAATAGTTAAGAGCCTAGACATAGCAACAGTGACTGAGTTACAGGAATGCCCCACATACTCCATGTGAAATGTACAAACAGTAGGCAGAAAGGTGTTACAACACATGCAATGGTAACTATGAAGTCCTGAAAGTATGCACCACTTGCATGGCAGAAAAAGTGTAGTAATACATATGCTCATGCTATCTCACAGTCACAACTGCAGCATACCAGACAATTTAATGGGTGTACCCTACTGATATGTACCATTCCATCAGGCAGATAACAGATGCACCTGAGAGTGTCTGGGGCCTGCTCAGCAGCATACTCAAATACCCTAATAGATGTCAAGGCCCACACCATGGCCAGACCACACTGCATGCTGTAACACCCTAGCAGATATAGCAAGCATTCCAAGGTGTGAATGTACATGGAAAATAGGAAAGCCACAGCAGCACACTACAGTCAGGACACCTAGCAGGCATACAAGTAGTGACTGTAAAGGGCAAATATTGAAGCCATAGCAACAAAGTGCAAGAGCCACTGCTATACACCAGTTACACCACATGTCCCACAGGAAAGCACACACACACATTAACAGTAGTAGTAGTCGTAGGTGTCAGTGTACACACACAGTTAGTACAGGAAACTGGATAAATGAATGGAGAAATGTTAATCTACAACACAGCTGGAAATATGAGAGAGATACCAACCTTTACACTCACAGAACATTGTCCACAGCATACCAGCATGGTCCCTGCCCTTAAAATCTGAAAGGGCTACGCCTATCTCACATACCTTTTTATAGCACTGTTCTGAAATCACAGTGAGAACTGCAATCAGTACACAACTGGCTGCATGCAATTAGTAAATGCTGGCTAACAATTGGTGCAGAGGCCATTCATGGACATATGCAGATACCTACAAAAGCATGCTGTACTCCCAGTCCACACATGCAATACTTTCATTGCACCCTGAGGAGGAAGTGAGAGACAGAGAGAGAGAGAGAGACAGAGACAGAGACAGAGAAAAACAAAATTAAACATACACAAACAAAACTGGTCAGCAACAGCCACCTGAAAGCTGACAACTGGCAAGTGGAGCAGCAGGACACAAAACCAGATGGCAACACAAGCAGCTGTGACAAACACAGGTAATGTAAAGTAATACTATAAAGGTCTACATACTGTGAACCCTCCATATGTGTCATTGGTCTGTATCCATATGTATATGAAGATGTGCAAAGGGCAGGGGACATACAGCAACTATCAGTGAAGGCTGTACATACATTTGTATGTGAGAACATCTATGTGCACCTTTCAATGTAGGTTGAATGTAGGTTGTAGTGCAATGTACAAAGTAGGTTTCACAGTTATGTATGTTTAGCAGTATGTTAGTGTGTGTATACAGTATGGTAAACAAACATGTTGATATACCTATCTATCATATGGATACGTATGTATGTCAAAATATGTATGTATGTATATATATATATATATATATATATATATATATATATATATAATATGCATATATGTATACATACATAGAGAGAGATGTAGGAATACATAGACAGATGTAGATAGATAGAATATGTACAAACATATATATGTAATACACACATACAGATATAGATATATGTAGATACATATACATAGACAGACAGATCTGACTATCTACAGGTATGTATATGACGACCTCAACAACCCCTGTCCCACCCCCTCTGTCACTCTCACCCCCTCTCTGTCACACCCCCTCTCTCCATATCTATAGCAATATATGTACATCAATATATATATGTGTATATGTATACAGACATATATATATACATATAGATATATCTATATACACATATATATATATATATATATATATATATATATATATAGAGAGAGAGAGAGAGAGAGATGTATATATATTCTGAGTGAGGCACATGTGTACAGATGTGTTGCAACAGGTGCCTGGTGGCAAAGGCATGGAGTGAACACCAGTGTCAAAACTGGAGTACCATACCCCATTTCAAATCACCTATACAAGTAACCACCAGATATGTGATTGGCTGCCCACCACTGCATGTGTCAGGGGTGAACAGGGTCATAAATGTGTACAATAGTCCCCCCAATGATATTCACAGTGGCACACTATTCCTGGAATACCTGCACATGGTATGTGTCAGCAGACATGGTGTGTCAGCTATGGACATGTAGGTTAGTGTACCCCTCCACACCACATAATGGCTGCCATGGTATGTACCTCACATGACAGCTACAGATATGGAGAAGGACACAGTGACATGTACAACACTGTGACAATGCACTCAAACACATTACCAATGCACAGTGACTGACAACACCACAGAGTACACACATGCTACCCACATAGAGGTTACCACTCCTGGATTTACATACTTAAGTCACACCCATGACAGATGTCCAACAACCATAGTAACACCTCACACCATCCACAACCTAAATGACTGCTGTGTGTCGTCCGTGCCACTGCAATGGAGAGCACATGTGGAGGTAAAGGGTCCTACCCACAGATAAGACATACCCTGCAATAAACCACACTGTGTTAAGAAGCAAGACTCCCCATGAGTACATGTCATACATACCCCTGCTGAATGTTAGTCAGATAGGTAATATGCCATATGAGTCACCCTGTGTAACTGTTTGACAGCAGCAGGTACCATCACACCACATGTGTCACAAGGGTCAGGGTAGCAGAACAGTATGCTGCTGTAGTCCCATGGGCAATAGCATATTGTATAGTATTGTGTTGTAATGTATTGTATTGTGTTGTATTGTATTGGTGTGTTGAGGTGCCTCCTTCGTGGAGTGGAACCACTGCTGCTGTGCGCCAGTGTACAGGTACATATCCTGTAGTCAGGCTAGTGTTACATAGCACTTCTATATGTGTGTTTAGCTCCTGTCGGAGTTCATGTAGCATGCAACCGGGGATACCATCAGGTCCCATTCATGTTGTGTATTCTGCTTTCCTGAGGGCAGCTCTCACCTGGACATCTGTGATGACAGGGAGGTTACAGTCAGCTGGGATAACTATGTCTTATTTTGGGGGAGAGGGAGGGGTGAAACCTGCACTGAACCTGTCTGCCACAATGCTGTCAATATCTGTGGTTTCAGTGAATTATTTGTTGTTGTGTACTAACTATGAGCATAGTGGAGGGATTCTGACCAGGTTGCTAACATAACTGAAGAAGGCCTTGTGGTTATCTGTAGTGTCCCTCTTGATTTCCCTCTCAAAGTTGCCCATGGATGTTTGTATGAGGGAAAATAGATCCTTACTAGTGCTGCTCAGACATGCCTTCCCTTTATGGAATTATGCTCTGTCTTGCAGTAGCTTCCATCTTTTGTAATACAATCTGTCTATGGCTGGGGTCCACCAGACAGGATGCTGTCCCTTTGTGGAGAGTGTCTTGGCCATATATGGGACTGCATGATCCATGCATTCTCGGAGATGTCCGTAGAAAGCATTTGTGAAGGGGTCAGCATTGTGGGTTGTGTCTTCCACTGGCCCAGTGGGCTGAAAGGATACCATGTCACTGTTACAAAGTGTAAAGTTTGCATTTGCAATGTTATTCACTATAGTCGTTTGTGCTGGTGGTGGAGGTGGGATATGTATATCCAGGGCAAATAGTCACAGTAGTTGATGATGTAGCCCATACAGTACCTAGATACAAACCCCCAGAGTGAGGAGGTGCTCTGGACCTGAATCAGTGTTCTGACTGCTGGGGTTTGGTAGTATGTCGTATGGAGTGTGCCAGGTACTGTTGCACAGTTGCTGGCTGAGCACTGATACCTGGCCATTTACATGTGTATCCACCAATAGACAGACAGATGCTATATATGTGAGATATGTCATATCATGACAGTCGAGTAGCATGTGTAGTATGTGTGCCAAATTCTGCTGACATATATTGCTGATATCAGGTTATTTCCTTTTTCAGGAACATGGCTCGCCCGCGAAATCCAGCTTACTCTGCAGCTGAGGATGAGGAGATACACCAGAGCCTGGTGCGGGATTATGCAATACTCTTTTCCCACACCAGCCAGAATCAGCAGAAGAGGGCTGCACTGTGGCAAGACCTGGTCCGTCGGATAAATGACATAGGCACGCATAATAGGACATATGAGCAGGTACGACATCACTGCAGTGATTTAATCAGAAATGTCTGTCAGCGTGCGTCGGATATCCACAGGCAACAGGTCGCCACAGGTGGTGGGGTGGCTACACATCCCCCACTCACCAGACTGGAGGGACTACTCATGAGTGTAGTGGCTCCAGTACGCCAACAACAACAACAGCAGCAGACATGCATTATGATGGAGGCTGGAGCCACGCAGCAGCAAGACTATGAGCGTGCAGGTAATATGCCATATGTATAGCTGACTGTTGTGTACACTGGTAGTTAATGCATGTGCGAGGTGTGTCCTTGGTTTGTAGCTGTCATCATAGCATTTAATGTGCAAGTGTGATATCCTCGATATCAGCAGCTGACCTGTGAAAGGCGACTGTTGTACTACTGACCTGTATCATACTCAGTAACAATGGCACAGTTGTGCCCACTGACATTAGTTTCCTCACTTCTGCAGGTCCCTCCGGTGTAACAGCAATGCAGCCTATCCATGCTGGTGAGTGTGTATTAACAATACCTTTAATAGTCTTGATAGTAATATTAATATTAGGCTCACTTAGTAGTGCTCTGTGTATGCATGCAGGTGTGTCTGTGTCTGTGTGTTGATATCTCGCATACTGAGTAGTGTACAACTGTGTGCAACTGTGTGCAACTGTGTGCATGTGTATGCGTGTGCGCTTGTGCACTTGTGCGATGTGCATGTGTGCACGTGTGCACCTGTGCATGTGTGCACATGTGCACGTGTGCATGTGCACATGTGCGCATGTGTGCATGTGTGCATGTGTGCACCTGTGCATGTGTGCATGCATGCACCTGAGCATGTGTGCACGTGTGCACGTGTGCATGTGTGCATGTGTGCACGTGTGCATGTGTGCACCTGTGCATGTGCACATGTGTGCATGTGTGCATGTGTGCACCTGTGCATGTGTGCATGTGTGCATGTGTGCACATGTGCATGTCTGGACCTGTGCATGTGTGGATGTGTGCATCACTGGTAATATTGTGTAGACATTGTAAACTGTGTTTCCTGTTTCCCTCCCACAGGTTCTGGTGCTGCTCTGGTGTCATGCAGCATGGAATATGAAGCAGGTGTGCCATGGGTACTGATAATGATGACATCTGTGTAATGGCACAGGAAGGTATGCCAGGGTCCATCATTGGTCAGCCGATTGACAGTACACAGCTGTCAACCCCATCAATGCGTACAGTTATCCTGCCAATACAGCCTTTGTCACCAATGTCCCTAGGTGATGGACAGCATACAGTGGGCATTAACCAGGTTAATGTGGTATCTGTGGCACATGCCTCCCCACACAGCAGCCATGGGTATGGCCCTGAGATGGTACCACACAGACAGATGTCCAGGGGTTCTCGTGGGAGCATCCATGGGCGTACTGCCCCTGTCAGACGTGCCCACAGAGGTCTTACAATCTCAGCTATGTTTCGGGCTGTCATGCAGGCACAGTCACGTATGGAACAGTACACCAGACAGGGTCTGAGGGAGCTGACAGCATGTCGCACAGCCATGACTGACAGTATGCATGACATTGCGGCTGCCATCCGTAATTTCACCGATGTCATAGACAGACGTTGTGGGGACATATTAGACCGGTTCCACAACTACATGTCCATGAGCCAGGGCGATGGTGGACGGTTGAGGTGTCAACGTGGGTGTATGCCAGCAACAGCAGCAGCTGGCAGTTGTCGCGGATGACAACAGGGCCGCGGCTGCCCCCATAGTGCCAGCAGCAGCCCCAGCAATGCTGAGTCTGTGCTGTCATCAGACCGCCCCAGGAGACCACGTGCACGTGGCTCTGGCCAGGCCCAACAGGGATCTGTGTCCAGTCAATGAACACCTGCTTCTGATGACAGTACCCAGTCTGGGTTGGTACCGGATACGATCAGTAGCACCCCTGCAAGGCACAGGTACCGTGTCCGTGGCCAGAGACACTGATCTGTATGACCTGGCAGGTACAGTCTATGGCTGTCCACAAACACCAGTATATGGCAGCCATGAGGTGGAACTGTGTGCATCCATACACACATGCAAATTGACAACACCTAGGGCTACCGCATACATGCACACACTGCATCAACATTGCCCCACCTTGTACTGCTGTCCCTCACCAACACACATACACATACATGTCAATTGGTGGTATCGGTGGCTGACTCAGGCATACCAAGTTCACACCCTGTGCATATGATGAAACTGTGCCACCTCCTGCAATCTGTAACATCAGTGCAGGTACAGGTTAACATGTTGCTGATGCACAGGGTGACTACATAGACGTGTATTAATAGTATCGTGTTGTTAACAGTACTGTGTGCTGAAATAATTGTGGGTATATCACAGCATGCCTGATGCAGTAAGGGTATGATTATCATGTACTGTTGTCTACACCCATGGTAAGTACCATAGTGTATCATCTGCACATGTTGGCATACTGGTGGTAAGGATGTCAACAGAAGGCTACATACATAGGTAGTACAGGGGATAAGGTAATGAAAGTATTAATACGCAATGATGGACATGTAAACTGCAAGTGGCATGTTGCCCACACTGGACTCTGCAATGCGGATGTTTGAGGATGTTGATATGTGTGCAGTACTACATGACTGGTACAGGACACCCAGGAGTACCCTAGCACTGCAAGCTCACATCTCATACCATGCTAGACAGCCCCAACACACAAAACTAACTGTCACAGGAGGGAGAGTCCCCATACATGTCAGGGATACTGTGGTGGCAGGCCAGGTAGCATACATCCTACTAAGTATGGAACCACTGAGTGAAGGCTCAGTGTCTGTTATTTGACATGTGTATTACTGCAGGTATGAGCACATGGGTTTCCATCCAGTTATTGTACATCCTGACGGTACATGGTCTGTACACTTGTGTGCGCTGAGACTGGACCCTAGCCATCTGACCTGTGTATTTCCATGTACATGTGCATAGTGCCTGCATATTTGCAGTGTTATCTACTGGAAGTGGTACAGCTTGTTTGTTGTACAATGGAGTACATGCAGCCCTGCTTACTGCAACTTTGTTTGCATGCATGTTTGCTTGCAATTACCCTGGAATACTGATCCCACCTGCAATGCATAGTTACAGAGCTTCTGTGGACTCCTAGTGACATCTGCATAGCTTACTATATGTATGTCCATGTCTCACTTGACAGAACATCACTGTTTGTCCTGTTAACATGTACGTTGCCTGTGACACATTTCATATGACTTACCTGGCATTTGTCCACGTGAGCATTCATATATGCCACTGCTAACTAATCACAGGCACTACACCCTCACATACTCATCTTCTGTTGAACCACCTGCTTCGTTAGGGACGGCTTGCACCTGTCACCCCTGGGCTTTTGGATATTGGCAAAGGCTCTTGCTACCCCCATAGTGCCTTTGTTAGGCAAGGCTCAAATGACAAACCCACCTTCATAGGTATCACAAGGGATAAGAAACTAAGAGTAATGCTACTCAACGCCAGAAGTCTAAACCTCAAGATGCATGCACTTGAAACTCTCCTTAGCATGGAGATCATCGATATCTGTGCAGTAACAGATACCTGGTTCAGGGCTACTGAGAGCACCCCAGCACTACCAGGTTATACCTCATACCATGCTTTTCAGCCCCAAAACTTGGACCGAACCACAAAAAGAGGGGGAGTATTGATATTCATCAAAGATACCCACACCTCCAGGTTGGTGGCAAAGCACCAAGCATCAGAGACTATCCATGTGCAACTAGCAATGGGTAAAACTGCCTTCCAGGTTATAGCCTGCTACAGACCACCCTCCCAAACCCAAGAACCGCACTCGGCCTTCCTGAGAACAGTGGAAAATATGAAGGTCTCTCCAAACACCATTATATTGGGCAACTTCAACTACCCAAACATAGACTGGGAGCATGACTCTAGCTCCAACACCCTAGCCCAAAGATTCATAGAATATATGAACTCAAATGCTATGGAACAACTTGTTACCACTCCCACAAGAAGGGAAAACATACTGGACCTGATCATCACCAACATGGGGACTCTATGCTCCAGACCAGAAGTGTATCCCTCACTGGTAAGATCAGACCATAAACTAATCTCACTGGATATTCACATC